>NW_026526788.1:58186007-58593507 GCF_024362965.1 Panthera pardus | reverse complement strand
TGGGCAATGGGGAGCCACGGATGGTTTCTAAACTGTGGAAGAAGTCAGAGCTGTGCTTGGGGCTGATTACATCGATAGCAGAATGCAAAAGGGGAAAAGAGAAGGTGGGGAAGTCGTGACCAGGACGACAATTTGCCCCTGTGCCTGGAAGTCCCACCTCCTAAGGACAACAGGCAGGTGTGAGAGAAGCCCTCTCCAAGGGGGCCCCCTGACTCTTAACCAACTGACCCCTTTCTTCCCCTCCCTGAATTCCTTTCCCTTAGGATCTCACCTCTGAATGATCACCAGACCTTCAGCGGACAACTGAACCTCTTCCAGCCATCAGTTGCCCACAGCGATGTGTCGAGGAGAAGGTGGTGGTCTTCACGTCTGTGGATGTGAAGGTGATAGTATCGTTGTCGTCATGTCACTTATTTGTCTGCCCTGTTCAGGCTGGCTGGCAAGGTAAACTGGAAGAAGGTAGGCAGCAGAAGATGATTGAACTGGTGAGGGTGGTTATATCCACAGAGACCAGAACACAACCTCACACAGGGACACAATACCATTCTTTTGCCTCCGGAGCTTGAGCTCTCGGAATTCTAAAGCCTCAAGAGCCCTTGGTGGGGATTCCACGGGTCGCTGGGAGGCTCTGGTGGGTGGGACCACCTCTTCCTCTCCTCAACTCCACCTCACCCCCTTCCCAACTCTCTTGTAGCTGATCCAAATAAGGGCAATCTGCAACGCTGTTTTAGTCTCCAGGCCAAAGCGACCCTCTTGCAGGGGCCATGTGGCACTAGGAAGGGGTGGAGCTCTGAGAGCCCTGAGGGGTCCCCTGCCAGCCCATCCAGCAGCACCTTTGTTCAAGCGTCATACGGGAGCTAGCGCCGGAAGGTCAGTCATCTCACTGGTCCCCACAGGGCCACACAGCGCTGTCACATATGGAGTGGAAGCAATGATTCCTCTGATCCTGCGGGGCCCCAGTGCAGCCAACTATGGGGCGGGTGAGGAGTTGACCATGTGCCTCTCAGAAAGCGGTGGGCCCTAGGCGACAAAGCTGAGCCTCCCTCTGGGCACCCAGAGACACTACACAAACACCCACCATCTCCTCTCTCCCTTTAGCTACATCATTCGTATACCCATCCATCTCAGATACAACACGCCAAACACACAAAGCTAGATGCATACACAGATCCACATACATATACGGGCAGGGCTGTATCCATAAACACACGTACTCATTTGTGTTTTGTTGATACCCGGTGTGTTTGTGTGAATCATTGTGTTTCGGTGGTCACAGTGTATACTGTCTATCACAGCTTCACAAGTATATAGATGACCATGTATATAAATGCTTATAGGAGTGCATTTACATATACATGAGCAAACCTCTTGCCCCAGTCCCTGTACCCTAGGGGTTCATTTAAAGAAGGGGGAGGCAAAGGAGAGCAAGAACCTGATAGGGGCAAGTAGGGGTGGGGAACATGGCGGGGGGAGCACTTGAAATTGCGAGAACTGCAGGGAGGCAATGAGCTGAAAACCCAGGCCCGGCTCCTGCCTGCCCCCCACCCCTCCACAGGCCCTCCCAGAAGGGCCCAGTGCTGCCGTCCCCTCACCTCCCTTGGAGCCCGACTTTTAATTTGGGCGGTGTAATTTTGGTGCGAACGGTTGGGCGCCTTTCGTTGGGAAATTGGGAGGAATGCAAACAAGATTTCACTTCATTAAACAGGGGCAAACAGTAGAGAAATTGCACTTACTTATGGAAATGACTTTTAAACATGCACAGCATTTACTGGCACTGCCCGCGCTGAAATTCTGCGAGGATTATACATGTGAATAATTCACCGCGGGCCAATTAGAGCTCACTCTGTCCCTAACCTCCACCAGCCCCCATCTCATCCCGTCTTGATTATGACCCAGCCTCCTTCCTTCTCCAGCTCTCCTTCTTTCCCTCTCCTTTTCAGTCTCTCACTTTCGAACCCATGCCGTGAGGCAGGTTGTCAGACGCATTTTAAGAGACACCTCAAACATGGCAACACACAGGTATTGTGACACCTCAAACATGTTCAGATACACAAGTGTGCAAAGCCACAGGATAAAACACTGCGATGCCTCAACACGGCAACACGTGGACACGTTCCGACAACCCAAACATGTTAATGCACTCAACAGTTGTGACAAACAGGCTTTGTAACACCTCACACGTGGCAATACACGTTGTGACAACTTAATCACGACAGTCCCAGACACATAGTATAACACTGCACCATAAATACAGATGCGTTACACATACATGATGATATATAAGCATACATTGTGACAATTGAAACACAACGATTCACACAGACACACGTTGTAACAATGTCAACATTTGATGACACGATGCTCCAATGTCACGGCATCTGCATTGTGCCAACTCAGAGAGATACACACCCTGTTGTTAAAATGCAAATACATTGCCACACAAAGATAACCCATGGCAATTCAAAGTTTGAGTCATACAAAGAGACACACAAGGATCATTCAAACCTGGAGATATGCTCACAATTGGGGGACAATTAAAAGAAAGGTGAAATAATTACACGGATTGTGTAACATGTGATACATAGTGTATCAACTCAAAACCAATTATGCACGGTGACGCAGGGGCCACAGTGAGGGCCTGATAACTCAAACCTGGCAACACATAGAGCCTTACCTTGCAACAATGCAAATACAGTGATATACTCGTGGACGATTTAAACATAATGACTCACACTCTGCTCGCTGAAACATGCTTGCTCACAAGAACACATGATGACAATTCAGGCATGGAAACACACACTGGGGCCATTCAGACACAGCGAGATAGATTTAGGCACACATTATATCAACTCAGACACCCTCATACCACCCGGATACAGTGTGATGACATCCATATTTTGGCAGCTCGACATTGTAAAAATCCCAACATATCAAGTATGCATTTACTCACATGTTGTGTGAAATAGCGCATAGGAACACACACTCGGTGACAATTTGAACACGCTGACTCACGGACAGGGTGAGACACATCCATGGTATATGTCACACATGAAGACAGTGTGTTGGAACAAAATATTCTGGTGAGTCGATACAGAAATGAAAAACTGAAACAGTAAACATGAACCTACTCTAATTCATGGATGTGCAAATAAGCCAATGACACATGAGTGACAGGGAAAAACACTTTAAGACACACAATGACACATGACAGATAAGTAGAAACACTTAAGCACAGGTATACTGCCACCATCACACCCTTATTGTTAGATATGCGCTGACCCCTGGTCCTTCTGAGCCCCACTAAACCCCTGGTCACTCCATTCAATTAATAGTACGCAGGATGCCTCGGTAGGAATAGGCCTCTAGACTCTAAGCATGAGGGTAGGGCTGAAAAAGGAATAGAGAGAATTTTTTTTTAACATTTTATTTATTTTTGAGACAGAGACAGAGCATGAACGGGGGAGGGGCAGAGAGAGAGGGAGACACAGAATCGGAAGCAGGCTCCAGGCTCTGAGCCATCAGCCCAGAGCCCGACGCAGGGCTCGAGCTCACGGACCGTGAGATCGTGACCTGAGCTGAAGTTGGCCGCTTAACCGACTGAGCCACCCAGTCACCCCAGGAATAGAGAGAATTAAGACATCATCTGTAAACCCAAGACAGAACTTACACGGGAAAGGAAAATAGCATGAACACTGATTATGGTGACTCTTGACTATAGAGTGTGTGTCCTGTGCTCTTCACTAGAGCCCTTGAGGATTCATGTTGACGTCTCAGGGAACAGATCTCTTCTCTTCTTCCACTGCCCAGGGAAGAGGGACCCACCATTGCTCTGTCCCCCTCACACAGACAGGGCCCTGGGCCAGTCTGTGATGACCTTAGTGGTGAGTGGGGGCTGTGGAATAGGTGAGGGTCTGAGGGGAGCTGGTCCACACCTCGGACCTTGACGGAACCTCCTGAGGTGTCCCTTTGCAGCTTGAACCAGCATTCAGAGTTTGGGGAACAGTTTCGTGGCTTGGGTGGTCTTTCCCTCTCACTTTGGCCCATCTCACTGCAGAATCACTTCTGCTAGTGTCATGATCTTCGCCCTGTTCCAGACAACATTGAAGGCAGGGCCACATAAACATCAGACAGAGCCTCACAGTAAAGAGGGACACTGTTGCAGCTAGGAGCTTCCTGGGCCACTTGGTTTGCTTTAGGAGTCGGTGAAGGTGTGCCATCATCAGGGAATGTGCCTCGTACGTTCACATGTCAGGATCAGTATGTGTTGGCCACGAGCATCAGCATGTGTTGGGGTAGGTATACCACTAGGAATCAATGTCTCTTGGGCCCAGGTGTGTCCGGGTGACATTTTAAATGCCCAGGTATTAAAGGGCTCACCTGACTGTTTGTGTATCTTCGTAGCCTTTACGTGGGTTTCTGGGAGCAACTGGGTCCAAGCTTGATTGTCTTGTATGTTTACACATACTGTTTGCATGGGGTGTTTGTGGCTGTGTTATCTTGGATATAAATGCATGTGTCAACACAAGTGTATTGTCACCATGTTAGGGTTGTCATGATACGTGCCTGGGAGTAGATCGGCGGGTTTTTATCATCACGTGGTAGATGGTGCAGTTCTTTCCACCAGGACCTCAAGACCATGAAGAACAAAAAAGGCAATCATATTGCCTAGTGCCACAACAGGTCACCTTGCCATGGGGGCTGGGGGTTGAGACACTGACCTCTGAGAGGATCAAGCTGTATCAGGAGCCTTGGTCCGATGAGTGGCCAGCACTTTTTGGTCACTCCCATTTCACAGAAGGAGACATTGAGGACAAATGGTCAGCAAGGTCGTGCTGTGCGTGGATAGGGGAGAGGGAATACTAGAGCTGGAGAGGGGATCTCAGGGGGAAGGTGGAGGTTTTCGAGCTGTCCACCCCTTTCCATCCATGACGGAGAGCACCTGGGCCACAGCTGCCTTCCTCTCCCCCAGTCCCAAGTCTCAGCCCACCCCCATCCTCCTCCCTCTCTTAGCTCCTCCCCACTTTCTCCCTTGCATGCTCTCTCTCTCTTCTCTCTTCTCTCTCTCTCTCTCCAACGGGCACATGTCAGAGAACATTATGTGCACCGAGGATTTGCATAATTCAAGAAGCATCAAATTAAATTTGCATAATTCCTTTGATTACACTTGTTATTAAATGTAAGTGACATTGATTTACAAAATGGCCCAATATAAGGTTAATAGCAAATGTCACCTTCCAACAGGGTGAGTGTGTGTGAGTGTGTGTGTGAGTGTGTGTGTGGCGGGGCAGGGGGATTGCAGGATGGACCTGAGTCCTAACGTTTCTTTCCTGCCAGGCTCAGCCCCGCCCTGCCTCCTCCTCCCTATCCCTCCCCTCAGCTGCCCCAGGCCCCCAGGCTCCCCTCCCCAGGTTCTGCGTCCTGACAGGGGAACTGGCCTCTGAGTCCCTCTCTCCTTCCTCTTTCTTCCAGGGCAGGATCCAGTGAAGTTAGATTGGGGGGCAGAAGCTGAAAGTCACAGGGGAGAGGGTCAAAGTTGCGGGCTTAATGGTTAGGGTGGTTAGGGATCAGAAGCTACAAAGTGTGGAATTTGCCTCCAGAGACATTTATGTCATAGGGCCAGTCACTACATGGGTATGGGGTAGCTTCCGATCTGAGTGGGACTGGGGTTGAGGACCCAGAACAGGATGGGTAGAAGGCCTCCTCTGACAACTGAAGGGCAGAGACAGAAGTACACATGGCAGGATGCAGGTGCTCCCATCCACACACACACATCTGTGTGTGCACATCCACACCCACACCCACACGACACAGATGTATTGCCTGTGGGTACCGGTGTGGGCATGCACATAGTCATGGGCATATACAGCCACATATGAACATGGAGGGACACCAGGAACCACATATGCTTATGCACTGTTACACGTTTGGCTACATAGATGACCAGTCACCAAAGCACAGGAAGGTGGAAACTCCCAAAGACACGGGAACATACCTACACCATACCTACTTTCCAGTCATGAGAAAGAGAATCATAAGGAAGAGAAGGAGAATCATAAGGAAAGGTCCTTCCAAGATCCCTGCAGAGCTTCTCTGGAGCTGTCCTCCCCCAGATCTCCTTGCTGAAGGGTCCCTTCCCTCATCCTTAATCTGCCACAGAATGGGTGTGTGTGTGTGTGTGTGTGTGTGCGCGTGTGTGTGTGTGAGGGGTGGGGGCAGCCTCAACATTCATCCTCTCGCTGGGTGAGAATATCGACAAGGCAGTAACTAATCATTAAACCCACTGGCCCCTTTAAACAAGAAAGGAGAATTATGGGCAGAACCGTGGGGGGCAGAGACCCCCCATGGGCCCTCTGAAGGGGGAACCAGGCCCAGGACTGAGCTCTGAACACACCTGAGAGCTAAATCCAACCATTACTGCCTCAAGCAGAAAGAAACTGGAAGCTCAAACCTGGGGGTGGGATGTACTCACAAAACCACGAGAACACACAACTGAATACAGGCACCCCCTTCACACAGGGACACACGCATGCACAAGGACCTACCAATGCATGCACCTGTGGACACCACAGGTACACGCAGAATAGCACAGAACACAGACACAGGTTACCTCCATGACAGACTCATACGTTCCTGCAGTGTGATAATCATCATGGTCAAGAGTGAGAGTCCCGGGGTCACACAGATTTGGGTTCAAATCCTGCTCCTACCATTTCCTAGTGGAAATGGATAATAACAGTACCTACCTGTGAGGTACTATGAGTATCAAATGAGGTAAATGCCATGCAGAGTGCCTGGCACACAGTAGGTGCTTCGCTGATCTTTGTTCGCGGTCCTTGTTATTCCCAACCATAAGTATTTACTGAGCCCCTGTGTATGTGCCAGACATGAATTCAGGCCTTAGCGATACTGTGATAAATGAGACCGAGAGTAGTAGGACTCCATATGGACTAAGGGACTGAGGACAAGGCCCCGGTCCCCACCCGCCACCGAAGGGCAGGTTCCACAGAAACCTCAACCAACAAGCCGCCTCAGGGATCTGAGGGCTGGGCTGGGCTGGGCTGGGCTGGGCGTTGTTTTCTCACCTGCCTGGGCCGTCCTTGTCCTCAACCATCACAGAAGATTCTCCTGGCAAGAAGGATTACTCTCCCTTTTCCGGGGCCATCTCTCTTCTACCCCGTATCGAGTCATCTCCCCACTTGTGAACCCTGACGTGCCAACCTCTCCCCCAGCTTTTCGGCTTTGTTGTTGTTATTGTTGCTGTTCTTTGTTTGTTTAAAGATTTTATTTTTAAGTAATCTCTACACCCAACGTGGGGCTCGAACTCACAACTCTGAGCTAAAAAGTTGCCTGCTCCGCCTACTGAGCCAGCCAGGCGCCCCGTTTTTGTTTTTATTCTGTCTCTTGGAGCCCGACCAGGTCCACACAGCTGTGAGGAGTGCAAGAGCATATGCACACACGCACACACGCACACACGTACACACGTGCACCGACTCCTTCCCTTCTTAGGTTCTTTGCCCCCGAGTAGGCTCCCCTCACCTCCTGCCCTAACCAGGTGGGGACACTGCTGCTAGTCTCTTAATTAGCAAATCCACAGGCTCCTCTCAGTATTTCTTCTCTGCGACCTCTGCTTTTGGCAGAAGTTCCACCCCTCCTCCTTGAAACAGTCTCCTTTCTTGATTTCCATGACATTGCACCTTCCCACTGCCCCTCCTCCATCCCTGAACTTCCTTTGCTGGCCTCCTACCAGCTCCTCTGCCTTCTCCCATCCCCTAAGTGTGACAGGGCCCCACGGATTCAGCCCTCCCACCCCTTCTCTCCCCTCTCTGCATTTTCATAGGCTCTATCAATTGCAACTTGACCGTAATCGGTCTGGATATAGATGCCCAGTTGAGGTTTCTAACCCCCAAATTCTACCTACCGAATGACCAGCTTGAATTTCCACCTGCCTGCGTCAAACTGGTATGTCGAATTCACCACGTGCAAAACTGAACACATCCATTTCTTTCACAAACATTCGGCAAGCACTGAGTATGCCCAGACTCTGTGCCAGGCACTGAGGACACGAAGTGGAGGACACGGTTCCTGCCCTCCAAGAGTTTAGAGTTTACTGGACCACCCACCCCCCGCCCCCGGCTCATGCCTTCATCCTTCCACTGGTAGAGCCTTTTCTCTCCACTTCCTCATCCCTCCCACCTCAGCTATGTCAGGTCCTAGAAAATCTTCATCCCCCATTGTCACTGGCCCAAAGCAGATCGCCTTATTTCCTGTTTCCCGAGCAGTCTCCTCGCCACCTGTCTAGGATGTAGTTTGGGCTGGTCACCTCTATAAAAGCAGTCTATCCAAAGCACAGCTCTGACTGTGTCTGTTATGGGTTGATCGCTGTCCCTCCCCTCCAAGAAAAAAATGTGTCCAAATAAATCCTAACCCCTTGTACATGTGAATGTGATCTTATTGGGACGTAACGCCATCTGGCCCATCTCTGACCACCCCACACAGCTTAGCACACTGCCTGGCATACAGCTGGCCTGCCAGAATTATATTTCACATTGATGTGCTGTGTGCTGTTTCCTTTCTTCAAGAAAATCAGCATTATACCTGTCAAGGGCATGGGTTTTTGGAGTCAAACAGACTTGGCTTTGGATCTGGGTTCTAGGCTAACCAGTCTGTGTCCCAAGTCTCAATTTACTCACCTGAAAAATGGGATGATAACAATTCTTACCTCACAGACTTGTGAAGATGAGAAGAACCCACCTACTGTAGTAGACGTCCAGTACTAATGGCCAAGCTCCACTGAGCATGGTGGTTCTCTTCTTCTGGAAACCAACGTGTAGTCTCAGGGTCTTCTGACCCTATCCTATCCCCGGCCAGCGTCACCTGGTCCTAGACTATACACTTGACCTGTGGGGACCAATCAGGTCCCTCTTTGGGATCCTTCGCCCTGGAAGAGAGGAGAGTTGATCCTCCCCTTGTGGTGGGAGCTGCAGGTGAGAGTTCAGACACAGAGCATCCTGGTGTCCATCCAGGTCCCCTTCTGAGGGTTCCTGAGGTTCTGTACCAACTCCGCCCTTCCGGCTCTTTGATTATTTGAACCTTGCTTTTATTACCTGGGGTGTCCACATCACTTCCCGTACATTCCCCTCTTCGCCTACACTGGTTCAAACTGGGTTTCTATCACCTGCAGCCCAGCAGGTCCTGACTGGCACAGCACATGAAGGGTCTGACACAGAGTAAGAACACAATCATTGCTAGTTCCCTCCTCCAGGGAAGAGACGAGTGTACTTCCGAGTCCCAGAGAGGGTGTCCCAGAAAGGAACAGAACCTTCGTTCAATTTTCAGATTTTCACATCTGGGAGATGAAGGGGCAGCCTGGCTGCGGCCCCATGCTGAAAACGCTTCAGCCCTCAGCTGAGTGTGGAATTCTAAAAATTTCATTCCTACCTCCTGATTATGAGCACAAATAATTCATGAGCAAAAAACAAACAAGCCGAATGAAAACTTAAAGACAGGGAGACACAAAACTAAGAAGGGAGCTTGGCGTTCATAAAGACAGAAGATTTTTAAAATTCTCGAGAGACGGTAAAGTTGGGTAGCAGCAGAACAACTCCAGATGATTTACAGCCGGGGATCTCGGGCAGGCAGGCCTGTGTGCGCATCATCTTGTCCCTGCCGCCCTCCACGGGGCTCTGCTCCAAGGGGGGCCCCCGCTTGACGAGAATGTGACCGGCCACAGACTCACCCGGATTTACACCAGAAAGTGGCCTTTGCCTGAAGGCACGTATTCCAAATAATTGCTTCTGAAGAAGGAAGTCAGCGGGGTTGCAGGCTACAGGGGAGTTTCACCTTTTACTCCGCACACTTCTGTATTGTTTACTCTTCCACTTTGGGCCCAGATTAACGGTTTACTTCACAAGTATTTAGGAAAGCGGGAACGTGGTTGCCGTGTGCGTGTGTGCACGTGAGTGCTGTGCGCTCCTGGCTCTCCGTCCTCCTGCAGAGTCCTCCGTGGGGCTCTTGCTGAACCGAGAGTTTCCCTCCTTCTCCTTTTCCTGCCGCAGCCCCGTGGGCTCATCTTCCTTGGGCACAAACTACCCAGGCCCCGACATTTAGCTGAGAGGCTGCCTGCCGCTGCCGAGGCCCCAGGACCGAGGGGGGCGGGGCGGCTCCGTCTGCTTCCCATATGGGGACTTTGTCTGTCCCTGCCTGAGGGCCGCCCCCCTCCTGCCTCACATTGTCCCCTTGCTGTCGCCTGCTGGCCCAAGCCCTGGCCTGCCTCTTCCCTTTTCATTAGCCTCCTAGTGGCAGCCCCGGGCAGGACACAGGGGGCTGGGAGGGGGGCTGGGTTTGGCTTGTTCTTCTCCAGCCTTGGAGCCCCTGGCCAGCTCACCCTGGACTCTTCCCAGCGCAGAGTCTCAGCCTCGAGTGTGCACATGGGGGTCGTGGAAGGAGCGCCAGGCCGCCAGGCCTCCTAATGTGCTGGTGACTCTGCTGGCGGCCCTGGCTCGGCCCGGAAGAGAAGCGGGGAGAAGGCCACAGCTGCCCCCCCATCTCCCTTGCAAAACACCCCCTCACTTTATGATTCCTGGCCCAATGGGAGTGAGGCTGGGAGCCCCGGCAGCCATTCAGGTCTGGAGCTGTCACACTGGGGGCAAATCTAGGGAGTGAGGTAAGGGGAGGGAATACTTCAGCAATGCTCTGACTCTGTGGGAGAAGGGTCACTGGGGTTTGTCTATAGCGGATAAATTCTCACAAAGCCTCTTTCTAAGTATTCAAGACAGATCACATAACTGGGTGTAGCGTCTAGGAGAGACCAAAAGACACACATCCAATGGCTTCAGCCTCAGCCCCCAGCACCCTCAACCCTCAACCCTCCCTCCAACAAGCCACACTCCACCCCTTCTCTCCCCAGATGGTGTTCGTCCAGACCTCTTCAGAGTTTTCTCCTCTATCCATCATTTGAGGCCCAGGTTGAGGTTCTTTTCTTCCAGAAGCTTCCCCCAGCCCTCCTCACCTCCTTACCCGCCTCCCCACCCCCCCATGTGATTCAGCTGTCGAAGGGGGTCTGAGAATTTGCATGGCCAACAAGCTCCCGGATGATGCTGATGCTGTAGGTACAGGAGAACAGCTGACTTGAATCATTCCCTAGGCATGTGACTCTTACAGGGGGAGATGGGAAGGGTGAAGAGGGTTGAGAAGCCAGATACAAAGGCAGAGAAAGCCTCTTCGGTAAACACACTCACACACACACTCATGGCGTGTTGCTTAGTACAAAGATCACGGAACTTAAAGCCGAGAGACTTGGATTACCCACCACCTGCCCTTTCGCAGGCTGCCAGGCTTTGTACAAACCTCTTGTAGCCTCAGTTTCCTCCTCTGTAAATAAGGATGATAATAATCCTGACTGCGAGTTTATTGGGTGGATCTAATAAGATTATTATGCCTGTGAAAGCGCTTTGTAAACTCTAGGAGCTAGACAGGTATTAGCTTGCGAGGTTGTGAGATTTATTGTGTTTATCAGACCCGCAGTGTTTACTATGTGTCACACAGTGTTTTAAGTGCTTTATAAATATTAACTCATTTGTCCGTCACCATAATCCTATCAAGGAGGAACTTATTATTAGGATGATGATTCTCAGCTTATAGATGTGAAAACCGAGGTTGAGTAACTTGCTCCAAATCACGCAGCCAGCAAACGGCCGAGCTTGGGTTCGAACTGTGGCTCCTGAGTGTACTGCTCACCCCCACCCTGTGCCACCTCTGCGTGTCGGCCTCTATTTCTGTCAGTGTGTGTGCCTTTGCCTGCGTGTGTGTTATCTGACTTTGCGAGAGGTTCTGCTTCCCATGAGTGGTTACGTGTGTGCGCCAAGTGTGTGCAACGTGATGATAAGAGTGACAGTGATGAGTTATTGCGCATTTACTCCTCTCTGCTGGGCACTGTGCTGACCAAAGCTATCGCCGAGTTCCTACCGCCCCACACGGTAGACCCTACTATTACTCCCATCTTCTGTTGAGGCATGCTGAGTGAGGTCAACTAACTTATCCAAGGTCACACGCCTCAAGACGAGCGGGGCAGGTAGATTTAAATGGACGCCTTCAGAGCCTTTACTCTTAACTCCTATGCTGCACTGAATGTGTCTCTATGATTGGTGTGCGGATGTGTATGTCAGGGTGTGTTTGCATGTACGTGTCTGTCTTTCTGTCCATCATTTGTCTGCCTCTTCTGCTGCCAATCCATCCATCCATCCATCCATCCATCCCTACTTATCTGTTATTGTCACCTGGGGTCATTGCCCAGGATGGAATTTTCTGGAAACCAATGTATGGGGCCCTGGAGGAGAGGTAAGAGAGAGAGCTGTGGTCTCTTTCAGCTGGCTCAAAAAATACCCAGGTTCCTGTCATGCGTACCCTTGACTCTAGAGTCCCTCTAAGGGACAAAGCCCTGCCGAGGCTTGCAGGGGAAGAGGTCTTACCTAAAAGGGTGGGTGCACCCCTTTTCTCATCGCCATCACCCCAGGCCAGTGGGCAGGCATTAGGCGGGCACAGAGGGGCCCTCATCACACTCTCCAAAGGCAAATAGGGACTGACCGTACATCTGTCTGTGTCAGTGCTCATTCAAGGGACCAGAATCTGTGCATTGGGTCCAAACTAGGTTGTCTCTTCAAGGGTGATTTGCTTCATGTTTCTCCTTAACATTTACTAACTTGGGGGAGGGGGTGCTAAATCTGGTTTTAAACAGAGAGAAAGCTGAAAGGCAGAACTGAGGTAATGCTTCCAGGAAAGTGGGATTGGTAGACAAAAGAATAGAAAGATTTGGGAGACGAGAAGGGAATAGACCAGTGTGACCAATAAGTTTTCTTGGTGGGGTGGGGACCACATTACCTGGATGTGATGGGGTAAGTATTATTTTCTATTTTGAAGAAAAATGTGTGATGTTTATACTGTCTCAGAACAAATAGGCCTGTGACTGATGGATAGTTTACCATTCATGTGGCTGGTTTCATGTACTTTTGACAGCTCAATCAGGATTCCAACGGTTACAAAAAATGATTTTCTTCTAGGAAATCGTAGGAGGGGAGCACGTACCCCTCGCCCCCGCCCTGTGCCCACTCAGCGCCATAGTGCGGAATGAGGAGAGACGTGGATGTATAGGGGAGCATGGGCATGGGCAGAGGCCCCCAGAGTCTTCCTGGGTTGGGCATATGGTGTCTCACTTCTTGGGGCTACCTTGAGACTCTGGTCGAACTGACGCCTAGAGGGCCATTCAGGAAGGTCCGTGAGCCTTCACTGTCTCCAGAACTGAGATTGGGAAGGGGCCGTGGAACGTGGAGGAAGAGAGAAGCCCTTCAGAAGCCCAGGAGAGTCAGACCCAGATAAAGACTGGCCTTGAGGCCATGTGGAAGATTTGTGGCTTCTCCAACCTGAATCCAGCCTGGGACCAAACCACTGTCTCAGCTGTCTCACTCCCTGGGTGAGAAGGGGACCATGAGGACAAGGAGAAGAGCTGTGGTGGTTCTCCTGGCCTCCAAGTGGTGGTGGCAAATGTGGCAGTGGCCAAAGCAGGAAGGTGGAAGGTAGAAGGCAGTATTTGGCCACGTGCATGTGCCCCGGGCCATTTTGGGTTTGGGTTCACCCACTTTACACATATTTCAAAATTGAGCCGTCCAGACTGGCACCAGAGATCAGTTAGAGGCAGAGGAGGTGGCGAAGCTGAAAGCACAGAAAAACTCTAGCCGGGCGACAGGTCTGAGAGCCACCCAGAGCCAGCATCACTCATTTACCTGCCGCAGACCCGCCACCAGAGATGACTCCAAGCCTCTGGCCTACAGCTTGGAGGGGATTAGTGGGAGCTTCAAGGTGACTTCCAAGGAGGCAGTCTCCAGGCGTACCCGGTTCTGCCCCAAGCACACATGGGTCCCCCCAAAGAGCAAGGCTGTTCCTGAAATTTTTTTTTTTTCAACATCACTCATAACGCAAGCAGACTCTGGAGTCTGGCTACCTGGGTTCAAATCCCTTCTTCTCCATTTACCAGCTATGTGACCTTGGGCAAGCCACTTAACTTCTCGGGGCCCAGCTTCGTCATTTGCAAATGGGTACATATTAGAATAATCTCAAAGGCTGGCTGAGAGGGTTCAATTCACTCACTAAGTGATCATGTTACTGCACCTCTCTCTTTCTCATACTTACCTTTCCATTAATATCAACGATGTGTGAGGGATAATTTAACATAACTCTACTTTAAGATGTATACCAAGCACTGTAGTAGGTGTTGAGGATCCCGTAGAGGGTGACGAGTATACTATTAGCTAGCATTTACCAAGCACCTACCCTATGCCAAAGTTCTAAATACTCGACATATATTACTTCACTCGCAAATGTTATTGTCTTCATGAAGCTAACAATTCAAAAAATTGTCTTGATTTTATTTATTCATTTATTTATTTTGAGGGAGAGGGTGTGTGTGCATGCATATGTACACGTGAGCAGAGGAGGGGCAGAGAGGGGCGGGGCGGAGAGAGAGAATCCTAAGCAGTCTCCGTGTAGTCAGCACAGAGCCTGATGCAAGGCTCGATCTCACAGACCAAATTGTGAGGTCATGACCTGAGCCAAAATCAAGAGTTGGACGCTTAACCGACTGAGCCACACAAGCGCCCCACAATTTAAACGTTTTTGAAGTTTTTTAAAAAAAAATGTATTAAAGGAATCACGACACCCAACATGGGGCTCAAACTCACAACCCCAAGATCAAGAGTCTCGTGCTCTTCCAACTGAGCCAGCCAGGTGCCCCCAGGAAGCTACCAATTTACGTAATAATAAAATTGTATATCGACAACTTTACATGCGATACATAATGTCACCCTCAAAAGAACCCCATGAGGGAGATGTTGCTCTAGTTCCGCAGATGAGGAGATCAAGATTGAGAAAGGCCTAGCGCATTGGAAATAACGGGACTTTGATTCAAATCCTGCTCTATGGCTCAAAGCCCATGGAGTCCCTACCACGCCATGCCACTACCTCTGCATTGCCAAATATTCCCAAATGCATTGTCGTGCCTGTAGAAATGCAGGTCTTCTGTCCAGAGTATGTGCTCCCGTGTGGCTGGATGTCCGGGCCTGGAGGCAGTTCTACGGATGCTTATGATAATAAGTAGAGGGGGTCTGTGTAACTCTATTTCTGCTTCTTCTACCTGAAGGAAGACCATTTATGTGACGTTGAGGATTGTGCAGTTAAGCGCAGCCGTGGTCTGATGATGGCTCAGTGAAACCATGCGTGTGGATATGGCGGTACATCTGCTCAGCTGATTGTGGGTCCGTGTGGTTTGGTTTGTATCGGTTTGAGGGGCTCTTCTGATTCCCTCCTAAGAGGAAGGGAAAGAGGTGCTAGGAGCCGGGAGCTGGTGGCCTGCTACCCGGACCCGTCCGGTTGGGGGCATCTACTGTGCCTGGGCCTTGCCTGCTGGCTCCGGTGCCTGGTGCTGGGTTTCAGGCCAAAAGATGGAGAAGCTCATTTCCCCTTAAACACCGCAGATTAAAGGCCCGCAGTGGGCACGGGCGGGAGGGCGCCGTGTCGCTCACGTTACAAATCAATTCATTACCGGCACTCGCAGTCGCCTCCGATCTTCAAGGATCGGGGGTTTGATGAAGAGGGTTCATTTCAAGAAATAAACCTTTTAAATTAACCACGAGATGAGGGAAATTTCTTTATTTAAAAAATGCTCAGGCCCTGCTGGCTTTGTTTTCTCTCTCTTATTAGCGCCGTTATTAATAATCCCACCCTTTCTCTCCAGGGGATGGTCCACCCTGCCTGCGGAGGCAGAGTGAGCCACTCAGACGTGGGGACAGGCCCCCAGCCCTGGGCTCCTCTGGCCAGGCCTGTCTGCTCCATCAGGCCTCCAAGGTCCAAAAATGGACCCCACCCAGGCTCCTACACCCCAGGTAGATTCTCAGGCAGATGGCCATGAACCTGCTGTGTGACCTTGGGCATGTCACCCGACCTCTTTTTTCTCAACAGCAAAATGAACATAGAATCACCACTTTCTACAACTGCACCTTAAAGTTAGGAGTTCAGGCCTCGCATGTTGTCAGTGAGAAATCGGACCCCGAGAGGCAAAATGAGTCATCCAAAGGCACACAAGATCTTCACAGCAGAGGTGGTTTTGACATCAGCCTAATTCTTGGTCTTGTTTTCCACCTGGAGACATGCGTTCAGATTTGGGATCTAAAAATCGCAAAGCCCCTTGGTACACATGATCTCCCTGGATGTGTACTAGTAATTTGTCAGCTGTACCTTACCATCCCTATTTTACAGATGAGGAGGTTGAGGGGCTCTGGGAATGTCCCAACCAGAGTTTCAACGGGAAACATAAGAAGTATACTCTGTTGGTTCATCTGAGGAGAGTTTAATAAAACAACTATTTACAAAAGTAGGGGCGAGGATTAGAAAAAGTGGAAGTAGTGATGCAGTGTCACAGGGCCGGTAACAGCGGGAAGCCATGCCCAACCCCGGTGACCAGAACCAGGAGGGAGGGCCGCAGGGAGAGGCAGCAGCAGCAGCCAGCACAGAAGGGATTCAAGGAGTAAACTCCAACTCCCTCTCATCTCTCGCTGGCGCCCCCTTTTGGTCAAACCCAAGGGAGCCTGCAGATGCGGATTGCAGGCCAGCCTCCCAAGTCCACAACAGGGTGGAGAAGGGTGGACACCCAGCATGGGGGCCGGAGAGGGGACTTGCCAGTAAATGGCAGAGGAGATGACCTCAGGTCTTCTTAGTCCAAAGCCACAGTCTTTTCCGCCACCCTGCTCTGCCCCAGCGATACCCGGCCCCTGTCTCAAAGTTGTTTGGCACAACCCAAAGGAAATGCTGGGCCTGGAGGTATAGCCAAGCATGAGGAATGGCTGTCCCTTCCTGTGGCCACTCTAGGAAGAACCAAATACTGGCATCATGTGATGGCAGTTGATATACCATCTTGTCTCCCGTGGAGCTTGTTTGCATCGGAACAGGGGCCTTCCGGAAACCAAAGGCTTTTGCCTAGCAGGGAAGCCCATGGGAAGATCTTGGGCTCCCTTCCACGGAACCACACTGCAAAGGTCTGCCCTAAGAGTCTGCGCACCACAGAGCTTGCACAGGGGTCAGTAGAGTAGATGCCATACACGCACGTGTACACACACACACACACACACACTGACAAAGAGAAAATTGGAGCCCACGTATGACATCACCCACCACTTCCTTTGGGGCTTACTCCCCACTGGTGTAGGATGTGTTAGGGCATCCCAGGGAAACCCAGATTAGAGCCCCGCTTTCCTTGCCACTTAGCAAAAATGAAAGCGAGGCTGACAGATTAAGGTTGTAGGGAAAATCGAGACAATGGGACCTGGAGGGATGTAGAGCTCAGAGCTCTGGAGCACTGAGTGACTGGAGGACACCAGGGAATCTGGGAGGAGGGAGAGGGGGCTGGATAAGGTGGGGCACGACCACACTGTTTAACCCCTACTTTCCAGGTCCCATCCAACTGGTATTTACAGAGCCATTTCTACGGTGGGGCTCTGTCTTTCTCCTTAGAATGGGGGCTTCCCAAGGCCAAGATCATGTTTTTCACGACTAGGCATGTTTGGGGGTGGGGTTTAACTCATCCTCTGTGTCGCCTCCTAAATGCAACCCAGAGCTCCGATCTTAGGTGGGAGTTTCAGCTCAGCAAGACCTCCCCATCGAGAAATACAAACCCAGGCACACTCACCCTTTCCCAGCCCCCTGCCACCTGCACCCCTGCGGACTGGGAGAAGGAAGGAGAGGAGGAGAAAAAGGCCTTCCCAGTCTAGGCGTTAGACCTGCCCAGGTGTGTGGGGGGGACCAGCTCACCATCTCATTAATGTGGAATTGTTTTTAGGTTAATAATCTTGCGTTAATTTTCCCTTAAAATATTGTCTTTGACCGTTAAATGCTCACACTGTTATAAAAAGAACGTAATAAATGATCTTGAAGCAAATTCTCCTGCCAAATGTCATAATTTATTTGCATAATTAGCTCTTAATTTTAATTCAATATGCAAATCCATGCTTCCTTTCCATTGCAGCCGCCTGTTTCCCAGCCGGGCGGCCATGAATTTACTGTGTAGCTCTCTCCACGGCTGTCAGAGGCGGGGGTGGGGAGGCAGGCGCCTTCTGGGGCTGGTGCCTGCGGGAGGGGTTCAGACACACAGACTCAGATGGACAGGCCCATGGGCCCCTGCCACATAGGTGCAAACGCCCACAGATGGACCTGTGTGGACGCCAGCATACCAACATGTGGATGGACACGTGTACAGATGCACTGACAGATTAACACATATCACAGGCAGAGCCCCAGAGGTGAAGGCATACGAGCCCAGACTCGTAGGCTGACGCATTTAGAAATCCACGGGCGCCCACTGAGACACATTACACAGGTAGAAACACTGCCATGCAAGAACACATGAACACAGACTCCCATGAAGTCCCCTGGCTTCGTGGGCCCAGACGCATGCGCTGACATTCAGAGACTTGGGCGCAACCTGATATATACCTGCAAATGCAAACACCCCAAGACACGGTGCGCCAGCGAGCAGAAGTTCATGGGCACAGACAACGCTCACAATCGAGAGACCCACGGGCCTACACGCAGATGTGCAGAGCCATGCTTGGTGAGGCCCACACAGTTGTGAGACCACAAATCTTTATGTGCACACGCATAACAAGTCGTACTCTCAGAGACAGAAATTTGACAACCCCACAGAAAAGCCGAGATGTGATGTGGACACCCCTGCACATATAGGATTTGGCCTTCGAGTCTCCATGGCAGGATTTTTGAGGCACTGTAGGGCTCGTGGAAAGAGCACCGAGCTTAGGGTCAAGAGACCACATTCTAGTACCAGTGCCACCTCCCAGTTGCTGAGAGACCCTAAGCAAGTCATGTTACTTTTTAAAAATAACAGCTTTATCAAGATATAATTCGCATATCATGCAATTCATCTATCTAAGGTGTTCAAGTCAATGGTTTTTAGTAGATCTATAGGGTCGTGCAACCATCACCGTAAGCCATTTAAGATTTTTTGGAAAATGTTTCTTTATTTTTGAGACAGAGACAGAGAGAGAGAGTGGAGGGGCAAAGAGAGAGGGAGACAGGCTCTGAAGCAGCAGAGCCCAACGTGGGGCTGAAACCCACAAAACCATGAGATTGTGACCCGAGCCGAAGTGAGACGCTTAATCAAACCAGCACCCCTCACTGTGAGACATTTTAGGACATTTGAACCATCTCCCCCCAACCCCATACCCATTGGCAGTCTCTCCTCTTCCCCCAATACTCCCCACCCCCAGATCTAAGCAACTCTTTTTTTTTTTTTTTTAACGTTTATTTATTTTTGAGACAGAGAGAGACAGAGCATGAACAGGGGAGGGGCAGAGAGAGAGGGAGACACAGAATCCGAAACAGGCTCCAGGCTCTGAGCTGTCAGCACAGAGCCCGACGCGGGGCTCGAACTCACAGACCGCGAGATCGTGACCTGAGCCGAAGTCGGACGCCTAACCGACCGAGCCACCCAGGCGCCCCTAAGCAACTCTTAATCTATTTTCTTTTTCTGTATATTTGCTGACTCTGGACACGTTGTGTAAAGGAACTAAAAGAATGCATGGTGTTTGGGGTTTTTTGGTGATTGGCTTCTTTTACTTAACATAGAGTCTTCAATATTCACCCATGTTGTAACATGAATCAGTACTTCATTACTTTTCATGACCAAATAATATCCCATTGTATGGATATACTACATTTTATTTATGTATTCACCAGTTGATGGACATTTGGGTTCTTTCCACTTTGGGGCCATTATGAAAAATACTGCTCCAACCATCGTTGTACAAGTTTTTGTGTAGGCCCACGTTTTCATTTCTCTTGAGGAGGACTTCATCTTCCCAGAGTTTGGCTCTCCCACCTATAAAACGAGAGGGAATTCATTCCATTAGAATCGCAAGGCTGTCCAGGTGTACTTGTTTATGATTAATACGGAGTTCTCCAGCTGAGACTATGGTTCTCCTCATGTAACCAGACCCACACACACTCACACACACAATTACCAACACGGCCATCAGACACATAACATAGCCACAAAGGCACAGGTGCACCCAAGGCAGCCTAGACCCCTTCAGGGACTTGGTCCTGAGTTTGGGGCCTAGAGAAAAAAACAGAAATGCAGTCAGAGAGATTGTGATAGCCACAGGGAACATTGTCCTGACTCAAGGAGGGTCCTTTCATGGTGAAGGGGGTAAAGTATGGCACTGGGGAGGAAGGGGTTTAGCCAACATGGTGGGCAAAAAGGCAGGGTGAAAGGGTGAGGTTAGCGATGGGTGACTGAGTGAGGATCCACTCTGAAGACCAGGACACTTGGGTGCCACTTCCCCAGCTGTTTCTGCCTTCTCCTCTCCCCACCCATGTTACCCTTTGTCTCCTTGTTCCTTCTCCCAGAGGTAACGTGACTCTTCCCCCCTCCCCAACAAGCTAAGGAGACAAAGGGGATCCTTTTCCAGGATAATTAAGCTTCAAAGTCAGCAGCTCCTCCCAGGAAACTGATCAGGTTTGCCCTGAGAGAGCCCTTTAGTGCGGGAGGGATGGCGAAGGGAGGGGAGACAGGGACAGACAGACAAGACCAGGAGACAGGAAAGTGAACTCAGACACCACTGAGCTGACACTCATTCTTATGACCTTGCACTGTCTGTCAGGAAAGTTTGATCTTTAATTCTCCTTCTTAGGAGAGGGATTTTTGGAGTTGTGACCCGATTAGCTACAGACCCCAAAACACTGTCTCCCCACAATCACAGAAGTCCTGGGTATGGATGAGTGAAAATATCTGAGTGTGCATGTATCCATGTGTGGATGCCCACCGATATTATGGACGTGTGTTTATGGAGCTGTTGTGTATCAGTGTGTAAGTGTGTGAGCGCCTGTCTGTCCCCAACCCTCTCGGCCCCCACCCCCACCCATGCCCCCTGCAGAAGGCTCACTGTGCGGCCTCAGCGGAGTTTCTAACCTGGAGTGATCGCTTTCCTGATTTGCCACTTTAGTACTCTTGTTAATGAATTTTTAATCTTCTTAATGACATTAAACACGGAAAGTAATTAAGGAAAACAAGTTTGAAACTGCTGACTTCAACCCTTTATTCACAACTATTTAATGTAGAATTAATTTGATTTTGCCCATTATTCAAATGAACGCGCTACCTTCTCCTCGGCCCCAGGCCTGTCCCCTTGCCCCCTCCCCACATGCCCAGGGACCCCCTCTCTCGCCACCACCCAGTTATCACTGACCCTAGTGGGTGAGGGTTTCCGTGTGACATGTCTGTGCTTGGGGCCTGGGTGTGAGGCCTGAGCCCAACTCCTGGAGGGTAAGGATCAAAGAACGGCCTCTCTGGGTTGGGAGACAGCACAAGGAAGGTGGGGGTGGGGCTGAAGATCTGAGGCTGGAATGATGCAGACCCTTCCATCTCGGATTTCCCACCTAGACGCTCATCATCAGCCCTAGGTCCCACCTATGCACTCAAATGCTTGGTTGTTGGGGACATTCAGATCACAGGGATTTGGTATTAGACTATTTAAATCTATAGACCTCAAGATAGTCAGGTATCTGGAGGCTCAAATGCTGAGGTCCCATGAAGTCCAATTTCAGACCATTTTTCAAAATTTCACTTTTATAATTGCAGAGAAAGAAGCTTCTCTCCCTAAACCCTGAGCCTTGGGCCACTATCTGGGTAAGGCTAAAATGGGCAGGTCATAGCTGTTTGAAACTGGTCCTGGGTGGAGAAACCAGGCCCCGAGCAGTCAGCCAGTCCAAGCCTAAGTGGGTTTTGGCCTCCACCTTCTGGAAGGTGTCTTTTCTTTCTTTCTTCTATTTTTTTAAAATGTTTATTTTTTGAGAAGTGGGGGGAGGGGCAGAGAAAGAGGGAGACACAGAATCCAAAGCAGGCTCCAGGTTCCAAGCTGTCAGCACAGAGCCCGATGCGGGGCTTGAACTCACGAACTGTGAGATCATGACCTGAGCCGAAGTCAGCCAACTGAGCCACCCAGGCGTCCCCTGGAAGGGATCTTTAAGGGGACTCTGACCCTTGGATGAGAGGAAAGACAGGGTCCATATGAGCCCTGGGGGCACTCAGGTCCTGGGCTTCAATGTCCTCACAGCTGGGGGTAGCTGGGCTAAGGCTATAGTAGGTCACCCCCCCAGCCTCCTGACTCCTGCCCCCAAAAGGCCACCTCCTTTACCCTTGGGTCCCAGATATTGTTTTGTGTGTGTGTCATACCTGTATAGTGGTGAGAAAGGAAGGTTTGGGGTGGACACGACCCTAGGAGGCAGCTGAGGGAGGGGAAAAATCTCAGCATGTGCCCTTAGGCAGATATGCCATAAATCCTGGCTCTGGACCTCCTCTGGACTTTGGATAAGCTCTGACCTCTCCTCTCCCCCTCTCTGAAGTGGGGAGACCGACTCTTACCTCAAGTTGTTACAAAGATTAAGTGAGATGTCATGGTGACCTTACCATTAGCTCCTGGCAGTTCCAAAAACATGCCAGAGAAGGAAAACTGAGGGGTTCAGGGGCTAGGAACCAAAAGAGGGTCGTAGGAAGCCATGGATTTGCCCAGATATACTGAGGGTAGAGAGGGGAGCTAGCATCTGGGAGCTTCCTCCCTTTTATCCCTTCAACAACACTGGAATTTTTCCTTGGCTTCATTCCCCTGAGTTATATCACCAAGGGGGGCTTTCTCTCTTCCCCCCTCTCCCTTACCCCTTCCTCTTGCCTCTTCTCTCCAAACAAGCCTCCCCCAAGCCACTCCACTCATCTCAGCTCCTGGGAGCAACTAGTCCTCCCACCCCCACCCACCCCCCCGGCCCCTATCACTGCACTGAGCCATGACTGGGCCTGAGCTGAGGCGGGAGTCTCGCGCCCCTTCCTCCCATTCCAGGGACTTTATGGGCTGAGACGCTGCCGGCTTGCTCACTTCTCCCTCTCTCCTGCGTCTCTCTCCATCATTCTCCATGTTTCTTTCCCCCTCTTTCTTTCCTCCCTTGCCGTGGCCGGCCTTTCTCTCATCTGTCTGTCTCTCCCTATCTCTGTGTGTTTCCACCTCTCTCAGTTCTCTTTCTTCAGAGACCAGGGATTCTAGAACATTTCCAGCTACAACTGTCCAGGGCACACTCTCAAGAAAGGAAAGCTGACCGGGGGTACTGGGAGGACCCCACCTCGAGTGTGCCCCACTTCCCCTTCTTGCTGACATCCTACGAAGGACCAGGAGGAAGAGGACCTGATCAATGTAGCACACTCACACCACCCTCCCACACCTCCTCCCCACCCCGACCCTCTCACACTCAAAACCCTCTCACAAAGACCCACACACTCTCTCACACCCACACGACAAACTTGCACCTCACTCACACACAGACACAAGTGTGAGCAGGCACAGATACACACGGACGCAGATGCACACTCGCACACAGAGCCCCCCCCCCCCCACAGATGCGTATGCGCACACACACATACACACGCAGAGATCCCACAGGCGCCCAAAAGCACAGGGCAATGATTAATGTCCCCTCAGAAAAAGAAATTATATCGAATAAATTAAACTACTGTGGCAGCAAATTGAAAAATAAGGATGTAAATGAGGTTTGAATACTTAATATCGAAGACAAGGGGGGGGAACAAAAAGGGATCGCTGGGTCCCCTGAGAGGGGAAGAGGATGTTCCCTCCTGCTCCCCGGTTCAAATCTGGCTCCTGTCCAGAGACCTCAGAGCTGGGGGCTGGGGTAGTACGGGGCTTCAGTCAGCACTGGGGACCCTCTCTTTGGTGGCCATGGCAGAGAGTCCCAGAGCCCCTAGAAAGACCCAGAGAGGGAGGATGAGGAAGAGGTGATGTAACCACCTGGTAGCATGTCATATCTCACCCCTGACAGACCCCAACACACAAGTGGGTACTTGCTTCCAGACCCAACACATGCTCCTTTGAAGGTCCACCCTGGCTTACTTGAGCTCACGACTCATCTCCCCCCAGATCCCCACACACCTCAAGACACCCAAACACATTTGATCACATATGCTTGCTCAGCCCTCAACTCAACGTCAAAGCTGCACACGTTCTCCGAACTCGCCTGCCTCATCGCCACCCCCAATATGTCCTAAACCCGCTTCGCACCCTGACCACACCACAGGCATTCTTCCCCCCCAAAAGCCCAGTGCCCACTGGGCACAGTCCTACCCACACCAAACACCCCAAACACACATCTGCACATACATGGGTTCACACACACAAACATAAACTCTTTCCTTGGAGCACATCGTGACATACTCCTGTCACACACACACACACACCCCTCTCTCTCTCTCTCTCTCTCTCTCTCTCTCTCTCTCTCTCTCTCTCTCTCACACACACACACACACACACACACACACACACACACACACACACGGATGGTAATACCATCCCTGAGCCCCAACCCCTCAGAAATTGTGGGAAGGAGAGAGGCAGGGTTGGAAGAGCCTTCTCTTTCTCCCTAGGCTTTAAGGGAGTCCTCCGTGTATACACACACACACACACACACACACACACACACACACCCGGAGCACTTCCAGCCAGCCTCCATCTTTCCATTTCTCTCTGCCTCCCTCTCTGGCGCTGTCTCAGTTTCCCTCACTTTGCCTGTCAAGTGCTTTTTCCCTGTCGCCTTTGTCTCGGACACCCCAATATGTCCTGCCCCCCTCCTCCCCGTCGGTCGCCAGGCCCTGAGCCGCCACCCGCACCCCCACCCTGCGGCACCCCCGCCCCTCCCCCTCCTCCGCGGCTCTCGCTGTCGTCTCTGTTCATATATATTTAGTATTTATTTACAAGGCTGGGTTTTTTCCCTGGGCGGGAAGCCAGCCGTGCACAGAAATCCTTAAGATGCTATAAAGCTGGTGAGGTATAAAATGGAAAGTGGTTAGTGCGCTGTTTGGAGATATCTCACCGGCGGCCGGGGGCCCGCGCCGCCCAGCCGCCCGCTGTAAATCTCCCGGAGTTTAGCGCGCTTGTTTGTATCAGGCCGCGAGGGGAGGGACCGGCCGCCGGGGCGGGGGGCCGGCGGGAGGGGGCGCCCCCCAGCGCCGGGGACCTCTCGGGAGAGGGCGCTCCCTCTTGCAATGGAGGTGGGTGAAGGGGGGCTGGGAAGCCGCCTTTTGGGAAACAGAGGCTCCTCGGCTGTCCCTCTTCTGAACTCCGCCTAATCTCACAGGGGGACGGAGAGAAAACGTGGGGCCCAGAGCTCCCCCCACCCCGCCCCAACCCCAGCGCGCGCGGGACGGAGACCCCACAATACCCCCCACCACCTGTGAGCCTCCTCCCCAGGAGCTTCACTTCCCCGCCCCTTCTCCGAGGGCCTGTGGTCTGTGGTCTGGGGAGGGAGCAGATGACCCCCGCCCCCTGCCAGGAAGAGTTTGGGGCAGGAGACCAAGGTTCCTCCCTGCAGAGCTAGGGCCTCTCACACTTTATTTCACTCCCCTGAGCAGCAGTTGCCTCTCCCTTGCAGGGTCCTGATAGCTCCTACCCCAAGGGCTGAAGGGAAGATGAAATGAATCAATGCAGCTGAAGGATTTAGCACCGTGCCTGGTACATAGTAGATGCTCAGTGAATGCCGACTGTGTGATTTGTGCCAATCTGCCCAGCACTTTGTTCATCCGTGTGTTTAGCTAGTTGCTCATTTACTCATTTATTTTGTCAACTATTCACAGCACCCATCCACCCATCCATTCAGCAGCTTCAAGCTGTGTGGTTCTGGCCTCTGTGGTGGAGAATTCTGCAGAAGGCAACAGACCTCCCAGGGGAGCTCCAGTTGGGATGGGGCACTAAGATCTACACCAAGAGGGTAAAAGAGCCACTTCTGGATTAAGTAGCATTTCAGGGCAGCTTGGAGGAAAGGGCTCACCCCACCCATCAGCATGACATCCCTGTCCGCAGTCCCTGGTGGAGCCCTTTGACTTCCTGTGGCCTGAAAGTTCCAGGAGGAGTGAAGGAGCAACTAGACTGTGAACTTCCAGAGGGCAGGCCTCATCCCCCACTCGTCCCGCCCCCAACCCCAGCAGAGCCTGGAGCCAGCTCTCAAGAGCTGTCAGTAAGTGCCCTTTGATTGATGAGTTGGGAAGGCTGAACTCTGCCACACTCCTCTCTCTCTTTAGAGCGGTGACACACCTGTCATATAACCTGCACACGCATGTCCCAGCTCACCTGGACACATGTCAGGAGGGCCAGGAGTAATGACTGGGAAATTTTAGGTGGTCACTGCCCAGAAATGGAGGCTCAGAAGAGCCAAGTCTGTGTCACACAGTCATGTCCAAGCCAGTCTTTCTGTATTGGTTCATTCATTCCATCATTCATTCACTCATTCATTTATTTATTCAACAGGCGTTTACTGAGCCTCCTGGGCCAGGGGCTGAGGACGATTCAAATGAACGTTACTTAGGCCTGGCTCTCAAGAGGTTTATAGTCCAGGACAGCTGTAGGGCAAACATTCCAGTAATGACTATTGGGAAAATAAGAGCCAAGAAAGCTGTAGAGGACTAGAAATTTCACAGGGAAGAGAAACCACTGCTGGTGGTGGTGGTGAACAACAACAACAACAACAACAACAAAACCAGCAGGCACCTTGCTAAGCAATTTATAGGGAGTATTCAGAAGATGGCTTTACTTGAATCAGGTCTTGCAGAAAATTAGGATATTGATGGGCAGAGATAAGCTGGGTGTTGGGCAGTGATACCATCCCAGAAGGACAGCATCGCAGGCAGAAGAGGAGAATGGACCAGCCCACAGAGGTGGGAAGTTGCTGGGTGGGGAGTGTGCAAGGGAACCACTCAGAGTCCAATTTGGCTGGCAAGTATGAGCATGAAGGAGAGTAATGGGAAATCTTGGAGAGAGGGGGAGGAAGGGGCCAGGTCACAAAGGGCCATGAATATAGGAGTCAGGAGTTTGTACTTTATTTAGTATGCAGTGGGGAACCATTGAAGGTTTTTGAGCAGGAGAGTGGCACGATCAGAGCTGTGCTTTAGGAAAATGAATCTGGCAGCAGTGTCTAGAACAATCGGAGACATGGAACTCAGAGGCAGAGAGCCCCGCTGGGAGAAAGAAGCCACACTTGGAGACTTGGTGCATGGCTTGCACTCAACAGGGTTTGTTGGTTGAAGTGAAGAGGCTTGGGAGAGCTGTGACAAGGGCCTTCCTGGAGACAGTGGTGATGGCGAGGCAAAGATGGGTACCAAAGAAATAAGGAAGCATCTCTGAATTTGTACCCTAATTGAAAGTAGAGATGAGGACGGCAGGGGACTAGGGGCTCCAAGGCTTCTGTGAGGGTAAGTGGGTGGGCAACAGGGCTACCAACAAAGTGGGGAGTCACATGCTGTTGCTGGCTTTAGGAGAGGCATGCAGGCTGCTTTTTGAGTATGAGCCTTGCGCTGCCTGGGTTGTGGTTTTGGATCTCAAGAGAAGCTTGGGGGTTAGAGATCAGTGCTCCCATTACCTGCTCGGGGGTGACAGCTGCAAGTTCCCAAGTGACTAAGATCTCCTGAGAGACTGGAGAGAACAGTGGAGAGCTTTGCACTGTGGCTACATTTGGGAGAGACTGTAGGGGAAGAAAGAGACAGAGAAGGAGGGTTAGAGACGCCGGAGGAGAGTGCAGTGGACAAGGCAGCCAGGAGATGAGTAGTTCTCCTCGAGTGACTGGTATTCCAAGGCTTCCCAGGGGATGGGGCCTGAGAATCAGAAGTGGGGCCTGGTGGTCAAGAGGTTGGACGGGAGGCCGGGAGCAACCTTGTCGGGGGAGAAGTGAGGCTGGAGGGTGCTCCTGGGAGCAAGGGCTACTCCGGGGCACAGCATGCAGGGTAGTCTATCACCTGCCCACTGCTCACACCAAGCCCCCAGATTTGAGGTTTCACCAGAGGCCCTCTTGTCCCTCTCCTGGATGGAGCAAAGGTGGGAGTCAATGGGCAGGAAAGTGGGAGCCACTGGGACCGAATGCCCCCTGACTTGGGATTCCTGAGACCCTTAGATCTCAGCATACTCAGGGGTTTCTAAGGTTCATGCTGTTTACTTGGCTACAAACCACACAGCCATGCTCTTCTTTTTGATGTAGGTGACACCCTCGTCGGGTCATCCCCTGGACAGGGTTGACCACCCTCTTCCTTGGCACTAGAGCGCACTCTGTTCCACAGCTGGCTACCTCTATCTTGGGCCATACCCCAGCACCTGGGCCAGCGATGCCCAGGTCCCCCAGCATCCCCGGAACCGTGGGGTTTAGGAAGTAGAGGGGACAGGACCCAGAACCTCATTTCCCATTTAGGAGGAGCAAAGCATGGGAGGTGGTGTGGGCCCCCACCCTCCCGGAGGGGACCCGCAGTCCTAAATGCCCCCGCGCCTTCTCCATATTGTGGGAAAAGCTGCTGCATCCATCACTGTCAGGCGCCGAGTTTGAATAAATTTGAATGCACTGAGCCGTGGGCTGCAGTTTCTATAATATCACTTTCCAGTTTGAATATTTCACTTACTTTTTTTTTTTGAATTTCTTTTTATCCAACAGTTTCTCCTCCTTTTCATCTCCCCCCGCTGCAGCCGAGCTCTGGATGTAGAGAGAGGACAGTGCCTTGAGGGTGTCTGAGATGGGAAGAGACTAGGCCTTTAGTAGCTTTGGCATCTCTGTCCTCCCGCCCGCCACCCTCACCCAACACATGTGCTCCCTGGGCCAGGAGCTCCATCTCCCCACTATTTGTATAGATGGAGAAACAGTAGTTGGAGCATGAGCCACCCTTGAACTCCCACCCTTCTCTATGGGCAGACCAAGTGTGCCAGCGTTCTGCTTCCTCCCTACAGGGACCTTAACCCCTCACCTACTGACCCTCCATCATATGCGGGTGTGTGTGTGTGTGCACGTGCGTGCACGCGCGCACACACACACACACACACACTCCCTCAGATATATTAACTTGTACCTAAACGCTAATGGCAGCTTGCAATTTCCCACTAGGAAGCTTGCTCCTAAGTCCCTCCGGCCACTGTCCTGCCTTCCCCTATAAATGAGGACCCCTGGCTATGGATTCCTTCTCCATCTCCCTGTATCTCTTCACTCTCCATCCATCAGTGTGGTGTCAGTACAGCCATGCCTCCGGATAGGGGCTGCTGGGAGGGAGAAAGGAATAGAGTCCTGGCAATGCATTCCAGAGAACTATCTCCCAACAAGCCCCATGATTTGCTGGACTATGGTTAGTGCCATCCCCACTCCTTGCCCACAGCTCAGGGACCAGGAACAACTGAGGTGCAAGGAGGGAAAGAGACCATCCTCAAATAAAATGAGTCAGGATTGCATTCAAGCTTGGGTCCAGATAGGGATGGGGAAGTGAGCAGATTGAGAAGGGTATTCTGGGGACCCTCTGAGTCTGTATTTTTCTATGGCAGCATCTGGTCACACTGCCCCTTGGACCATACATAAGGTACCCTGGCTACATAGATAATCTCGAGAGGGCAGTGACCATCCAGGAGGCCCAGTGATACTGACATCAATGAGGACATTCTGCTTTATGGGCACACTAAGTGGCTAGAGGGCCACTGAGTGCCCCAACCATCTAAAAAGGACCCACATTGGCCATCTCCCATGGAAACATTATTCATAGAGCACATGCTCCTCTTTCCTGCCAGAAATGGCACTTCCTTTGGCTACTAATAGTCCCCCAACTATGCCTACATCTGTCACATAGTAGGTATGTATTGGGGGTTATGTATGAGGGGAAGCAGGAAGCAGAAAGCTTCCGTGAATCTCTGACTTCTGGAGGCAATGCACAGCTCCCCACTCTGTGCCTGGTCCTGTGTGCTTATAGTTAGTGGAAAAGGCAGGATACAGGGAAGAAATGGTCAGACTTTGGGAGCACAAGATGTGACTGGGGAGGTGAAATTATCATTCAGAGTAATATTTATTTCTACTTTACATTTTGCTATGCTCAAAAAGGGTTTGAGCAGATTTAGGACACACACACACACACACACACACACACACACACACACACCCCAAAACAGTTTAGAAAAAGAGAGAGGACAACTGGAAATCATCTGAAGGCAGGAGAAAGATAAATGGAGCGAGGTCTTGTGGGAGGAGTGTCGGCAGTCAGCGCGGCCATCGCCAGATGGGGGCCTGTGTTGTAACTGTCCACCTCTCGAGGAGCTCACCTGTGTGGGTTCAGGTAGTCAGGGAAGGCTTTCTGGAGGAGGTGGAACCAGTCCAGGGACTCGACAGATGGCAGAACAAGGCGGATTGGTGGTCCAGCGGCAGGACTGGAGGAAGGAAAGTCGGAGACCAGGAGCTGAACTTGTGGCAAGTGTTGGTCAGGGAGGGGTTGGCAATGGGAGCAGTGAGTTTGAGGGACAGTGAGCAGGTGGCAGAGATACAATATGTCCAGGGGACAGTAAAGAGAGGAGAGTCGCTGTGAGCCATTGATAGGAGGTGGGGTGGTCAGTGTACTGAGAGGATTTAGGAGGTGCCCCAGACTAGCTTGGCCTCACCTCAATATTTCTTAATTCTAATACAGGCCTCTCAGGCCCCTCTTCCTGCAGCCCCTCTCTCCACCCCCATGAGCTGAAACTCAGCACCCAGCAAAGACAGCCCTCACCAATGGAGGGTTGGCTATACCAAACAGCACCCCCTCCCCAGAAGGAGGCACAGACCCCTACGAGGGCGGAAGCCTGAGCCTCCCCTCCCCCAGTGTGCCTGGGCTGGCCCCGTGGCGGGAGGGGTGCGGTGTGAAGGGAGAGGCTCTCCTGCCGCACCATGACAGATGATTGACTCGAAACAATATCTAAGGCGATCAGGATAAAGTGCTGGCCATTTCAAGGCTCAGCAGAATTCAGATTCTAATTAGACTTCTCACCACATTCCAAATAAAAATGGTTCCCCTGGTATCCTCTTTGCCTATCAGGTGTCTCTCCCTGATCGCTGGAACAAAACGCATAAAGAAAGTGATTAAAGCCATAACAAAGGCATAAAATTGGAATTATCGCTGCCACCACATCTGGGAGCATGGAGTGTCACCACACCGCCCCCTCCTCCCCAAACCTGCACACACACAGAGATGCTGTCCCACCCCAGCTCCTGGCTGGGCACCCTGCAATGATAGCCATCAGATAGGTGAGGAGCTGGAGGGAGGAGTGTTCAGGGGAAGGGGTGGAACTGGGAGGTGGGGGGCGGGGGTCCAAGGAGCCAGAGACTGGAGATTAGGAGGGAGTAAACTGGGCAAATGAAGGGCTCCAGGCCTGGGGAGCAAGGAGTGAGTGGTCCAAGGAGTGAGGGATGGGCAGACAATGGTCACTGTTTCAAGTGTCTAAATATTTGCCAGTAGAGAGGGCCCTTGGGGCTCTTGCCTTGATGACCTCACCACCCCCAGGACATATACGCTCATGTGCACACATTGTAATCAGGGCTCACAATGCGCTATCAATTGTTTCATGCCTTGCACGTGTTGTCCATCTCTGTTGGGAGATACCTCAAGTCCCCCAGCTGACCCACTGCCCAAGCCACTGGACCCAGTGCTGGTTTCCAGTTCTCTTTCCCCACCTGCGTCCAACAGAGGGCACCCACCTATAGAGACTACTAAGTCCCCATTGGTCCCTAGCATGTGTGTGCACAGCCAGCCTGCAGTCCAGAGACCCCAGTCCCCTGCACTGCACATTTGCACACATGCACACACGCACACATGTACCATGCCTATAACAATACCCTCACACAGTACACCACATTCTGGGAATTTAGCAAAGGCCCCCATCTCTTTGGGGCCCTGGCCTCTCTAGCTCTTCTGCCTCCCCTCCTGCAGCCCCTGTCTGCCCCTCACAGCTAGCCTGGTACCTGGTATGGGGCAGCCTTGTTCCCTGCGTGGGGTGGGTAGGCAGGCGGGAGGTCCAGAGGAGGGTGAGGGAGTGGGAGCGGGGCTCTGAGCGGGGACGATATAAAATTAAAAGGTAAAAAGCAGGAACGCAAATGGAGGGTGCTTTCAGCTTTCACATTATTAATGACTCTTCAAAAAATCGGCGAGTTTTCCAATCTTCTCTGAGAAGCGCTTGAAGGAGCTCACAGATGAAACTGACCTTCAAAATGTTCTTTGGTCTTTAGTTAAGAAATTCGCTCGCCATTATGGCATCATTAGGGAAACAAGGATAAAATTACTCCATGGTTAATGACCTATAGTATCTCCCCACCAAAATTTGTTTCAGATCTAATAAAACTGTGCTTAACACACTCGGATGAGTTATGAGGACTGTTCTGCAGGGTATTAAAATGTGGAAAATAGATTTTCCGAAGCTGGGGGGACTGGACTTTTTGAATCAGATAGCAGAATGGAATTTTCTGGGCAATAAATTCTTCCATGTCTCAATTTCATCTCGCGCTCTCTCTCTCCTGCCTGCCTCTGCCCCTCTCTCTCTCCCTCACTCTCTCTCTCCCCCACTCTCTGTCTCCCTCTCTCTGTCTTTCATCTTTTCCTAAAATACTGAAGCAACACAGAAACCTTTCCAATTTGAAGCCTACATAAACTTTGAAAAAAGCAGAGTGACAAAGGCCGTCTGTGTGTGGTCTTGGGAGCCTGCGTATGCATGCACGCGTATGTTTGTGGCTCCTGCCTGCCACACAAGAGTGGAAGCAACTCTCTCCATCACTTCACCCAGTGCCTCTCTATACACCCAAGGTGGGACTGACACCCTCCATTTCTCTATTGCCGGCCAAGCTGCCAGATCTCACCCTCTGTACCGAAATCACAGGGCACGCCCAAGCTAATAACCCTTCCTAGTGTCTCCCCCATCCGCCCCCGCCCAGGGCCACCATACACACCAATGCCAGGAGTCAGCCTATGAGAACACACCTGCCCTGTCCACCCCAAACTTCTCAGGGATGGGAGGGGGGCTGCACTGGCCTTGCAGAGCTGCCCTGTTTTGCACACGTGCGTGCACATCAGCACATGCTAGCCTTCTTGGTGAGGCACACCCAGATGCCCCAGCCAGCCAGGCTGGAGGCTGAGACCCAAGCCCCGGCCCAAGCACTGGCCGAAGGTTTTCGGGGGCTGGAGACTGCCGCGGAGAGAGGTGGCTGGCGAGGTAATGGCATTTTGCTCTCTTTAAACTTTAATCTTTCCTATTAATTCCCTGCAACTGGAGAATGTGTGAGAGTTAATGTTCCGTGAACGTGTTTCGCACTCGGCAGTCTCTTCGAGCTAATTACCTTCAGGTGCTAAATGGAGGGAAATTGCAATCCATTTGGATGTGAAAAAATTTCGCCTTCCCGTCCCCTGTGAGACATCCTTTTTCCTGAGTGCTGCAGAAAGAATGCTCTCTGGGTGGGAGTTTTTTTCCTAATGTTTTTTTTCTTCGGCCCCTTCCCCCGCCCCCTTTCTCCAAGAGTCTGGGTTTTGCAGGACGGTGGTGGTTGGAGACTGGAGGAGACCTGGGCCTTGGCACAAGGTCCAAGTCTGGGGTGGAGGCCAGGTGGGGAGGGACTTACAAGCAGGGGAGATGCCCAGCCTGAGAATCCAGCCCTTGCCCCTTAGAGGCCTTGGAGTGGAAGTGTATTTACACGCTTAATAACACGCTTATTACCAGTGTTTCTCAGCTGCTAGGTTTTGAATACAGATATAATAGAATTTTACAAGCCACATAAAAGCTGTCCTTCTCCTGGACCCTGAACTGGGGTGTCTGGCAGGGCGGAGGACAGGGAATGGCAAATGGAGATGAGGAAGGGGCTTGAGGAAGGAGAGAATGGAAATGGATCAGAGAACTGGACAGAGAAGAGAGGAGAATGGTGTGGGAGGGAGATGGGCAGGGGGGTTGAGGGGGAGATGGGTAGGAGCTCTGTCTCCATCCCAGAGAACTGGCACCAAGGAGAAAGGCATGAAGGCCAGGAAGGTCAGCTCCCGAAGCCTCTTAGGTCTTGGCACAGCACACTCACCTTAGTGACACGCCCATCCCTCCAGCCCCATCCTTGACCTCTGATCTCAGACCTCAACCTCACCCAAGCCTCACAAAAAGAGACATCTAATTTTACCTCCTCCCTCTGCCTTGGATCCAACCTACTAGTCTTTACAAATCCCATTTCTTAACCTAGGTTGGGGCAGGGAGCTGTCCAGGTGTAATATGTTGCTTCCACCCAACAGGGAACAGTCTGGTTTAAGACACACAAGACAGAGCCCCTCACCCCCTAAGTAAATAGCACTCCATTTGAAAGAGGGTTTGGCCCCCCATGATGGCCTGGGGTTTTACCCTCCACTTGGAATTCTTTCTCTGGTCTCAACCTGTGTACTACTTGTGAGGGAACAACCATTCTAACACTGAAGAGCCTTCTTTGGGAGAATATACTGGGAAAATATTGGAGTGACTTGGGTTTACTTATTTGTTAAAAGTTATTCTGAAGGGTTTCAAATATAAATATACATAGATACATAGATAGGTAGATAGATTTAAATGTTTATTTATTCATTTATTTAGAAAGAAAGCATGGTGCACGGGCGGGGGAGGGGCAGAGAGAGAGAGAGAGAGAGAGGGAGAGAGAGAATCCCTCTGCTATCAGCACAGAGCCTGATGTGGAGTTCAAACTCAGGAACCATGAGATCATGACCTGAGGCAAAATCAAGAGTGAGATGCTCAACCAGTTGAGCCACCCAGACGTCCCTTAAAAGATCTTTCTACCTATCAACTAGTTTCAATAATTATCAACATAGGGCCAATCTTATTTCTTCTATCTGCCAGGACTATTTGGACACAGACATCAAATCACCTCACCTGTCGATAATTTAACATGCATTTCTAAAAGTTAAGGACACTTTTAGCATTACCTCAATAGCATTATCTCACTTAAATAAAAATTAACTATAATTCCTTACTCTCATCAAATATCTATTCAGTTCTATAGGCTACACTTTCTTTTTAAATTGTTGAAAATTTCTTTAAAAAAATTTATTAATGTTTATTTTGTTTTTGAAAGAGGTGGGGGAGGGGCAGAGAGAGAGGACAGACAGAATCCCAAGCAGCCTCTGCACTATCAGCACAGAGCCTGTCACGGGTGAGATCATGACCTAAGCAGAGATCAAGAGCTTGATACTCAACCATCTGAGCCACGCAGGCACTCCTAGGCTATACTTTCTTTCCTCTTCTTGCAATTTATTTATTGAAGAAACTGTGGGCCATTTGTTCTATGGAATTTCCTTCTTTCTGGATTTTGCTGATAGCACCCCTGTGGTATCATTTAACGTGTTTCTCTGTCCCTTTAAAATGGTAGATTCCAGAGTTGCTTGGCTTCAGATTTGATTTTTTGGCTAGAATATTTTACAGTTGGTGTGAACTTCCTATTGCATCACGTCAGGACCACATAATTCCTCGTCGTTTTTCTTTTTAAATATCAAGATTAATCAGTGGGCTCAGTTGCTGTCAGCTGGATCTATCCATTATAAAGTTCACGTTCAGCTTTTTTCCCTCCATCAGCTTTTCACTTAATGGTTTTAACAGCCATTTACTATCATTGACTAGATCCATTCTTTCATTAGGTGTTGTTGTATTTGTTTTGAAACTGCTTCTATTCTTCCAGCTTTTTATTTTGACAAATTTAAAACTGTACAGCAAAGTTCACTGTTGCAATGAATGCTCATATACTCTGATACAGATGAACAATTTGTAACTATTTCCACATTTGGTTTAACTCTCCCTTTCTTGTTCTAAAACACTTGTGTGTTAGTTGCTGACATAAATGACACTTCATCCCTAAATACTTCAGATATCTTTTAAGAACAAGGACATTCGTCTGTACTGCACAGTGTAATGATCACTTTCAGAAAATTTAACATTTGCCTGATAGATGAGTTCATATTCAAAACCCTTCTATTCTCCCAGTAATGTTCTTTATAACTGCCCCTCCCTCATCCCAATGTAAGATCTTTCATTGTATTTGTCTTTTTAATCTCCTTTATTCTGGAATAGTTCTCCAAGGTTTTGTTTTTGTTTTTTGTCTTTTATGAGTTTTGAAAAGTCCATGCAGCAGATTGTCCCTCAATTTGGATTTATCTAATGGTTTCCTCATGGTTAAATTCAGGCTAAACATTTTGGGCAGGAATACCATGTAGGTGATGTTTCCTTCTCAGTGCATCATATCAACAGGCATATGATATCAGTTTCTCTCATTATTTGTGATGATACGTTTAATCATTTTTAAGGTAGCATCATTCAAGATTCTCCATTGTAAAGGTGTCCTTTGCCCTCTCTGAGTAATACATTATGATGTAAGTAGGGGCAGGATTTGAGACTGTGAATATCCTGTCCTCTAAATATTTTTGATCCAGGGATTTTAGCATCCATTGATTATCTTGCTCGAATCAATTAATTATACCTTTAGTAGTTATAAGATGGTGAATTTTCTTTTTAAAAAAATTTTTAAATAATGTTTTAAAGTTTATTTATTGAGAGAGAGAGAGAGACAGAGACAGAGACAGAGACAGCGCAAGCAGGCTCTACACTGTCTATGCAGAGCCCTACGAGGGGACTGAACCCATGAACTGCGAGATCATGACCTGAGCCAAAGTTAAGAGTCAGATGCTTAACTGACTAAGCCACCCAGGCGCCCCTGGGTTCTAAGTTGACAGTTATTTTCCTTCAGAATTTTGAGGCTATAATTATTTATCTTCTGGTTTCCATTGCTCCTAATGAGAAGCCTGTTGCCTGATTGTCATTATGCTGCTAGCTTGTAAGATTTTTCTCTTAGATGTTCTGCAGAGTCACTAACAGTTTTAGGTGTAAATCTCTTTTTACTTATTCTGCTTGGGAATCCAGTTGTGTTCCTTCTTACTGAGAACTTTTTTTTTTTTTTTTTTTTTTTTTTTGCATTCAATACCAATTTGCCACCATTGAATCTTTATATTTCTTCTCTCTCTTTTCTCTCTGTTCTCTTCTTCTGGAATTTCTAATATCTCTATTGTACCTTCTCATTTTATTTCTCATGTCTTAACTTCTTCATATTTTCCATGACCGTAACTCTGTGAGAGGCATTTTGGGTACTTTCCAATTCGCTTTCCAATTTACTAATTCCTTCTTCAGCAGTGTTATCAACTGCTTAACCACTCCATTGAGTTGTTTTTATTTCAATATTTTATTTCTAGAAATTATTTTTTAATGTTTATTTATTTTGAGAGAGAGAGAGAGAGAGTGCAAGCAGGGGAGGAGCAGAGAGAGAGGGAGGAGAGAGAATCCAAAGCAGGCTCTGTGCTGTGAGCATGGAGCCCTATGTGGGGCTCAATCTAATGACCATGAAATCATGACCAAAGCCAAAACCAAGAGTTGGAGGCTTAACTGACTGAAGCACCAAGGCACCCCTGCTATGAGCATTTAAAGTATACAGCCAGTCTGTTCAGCTTTTGCCATTGTTCATCTGAATTTTGTTATTCGTGGATAACATATTCTTCAATCACCTTCAAGGATAAGTCATCATCTATAAGACCTATGTTGCTCAAAATGCAGGTTGCAATCCATTAGTGGGTCAGGAAATCAATTTAATGAAATAAAATAGAAAATAAAATACCAAGGTACATCACATATGTAAGTATAGGTACTGCTTACTGAAATTTTGTTTCAGAGGGGTGTGTTTATGTGTATATGCTGGGTCATCATGCAAAATATATTTCAGCCCGTGATTCAGGGTAGACATGTTTGAAGGTCACTGATTTGGACCTTTCTCTGAGACCCTACTCAACCTACTACCCACTTTTGGCAGGCCCACCTTCAAGAGCAAAGATTAATTGCAAGAAGATAAGCCTTAGGAAAACTCAAGGCCTATCTTCTCCATATAAAGTTCTTAGAGTACAACATCAATACCCTAGGGAGGAGGGCAGATCTCACAAGTTTCTATACTGCCCTGAATTAGAAGCCCCACAAATGGTCAAGGATACCCAGTGAATCACAGATATTCCCTGTGCCCCAGGACTCTGTACTTCAGCCTAATATCAACTCTCTGGGAAGGCCTTTCAGCTGATGTTTAGCAGGACTTTGAGACTCTTAAGTGCTGTTTCTCCAGGGTCTTGACCCCTAGACAGCTGCTTGAATGTGGCTCTCAAGGCCACCATAAAATAGCCACCTGGGAGAACACCTAGGCAATTACTCCCCTGCACTTAGCTCCCAGGGAAATTATCATCTGCGGAAGTCCCCTACACAGTATAGAAAGTAGAAGTGCCAGCTGTAAAGTCTTTACTTTGAGCATCAGCATTGTTATTGAGAAAGGCCCCAGCACTTCTTCCTCCGCTGTACCATCCTGAATGTCTGAAAATCACACAAGGATTCAACCCATTTCATTTACAATGAACCCTGGTATGAAGGGATTTTAGCCTCATTTAGCTTCCACATTCAGTATATCCCAAGGTTCCAAAATAAAAGAAAGAGTCATCTCTAAAAAATCAAACTGATATCCATTGAGCTCCTACTAAGTGTCAGACATTTACACCTTTTGAATGATCTCATTTAATCTTTATAGTAACTCTATGAGGTTACCCAAATAACTTTAGGGTCAGAGAGGTTAAGTAACTTGCTAGAGGTCACCTAGCTAGTAAATGGTTGCTGCGGTGGAATTTGAACTTCAGTTTGGCAGGCTCTTGACCACTATTCCCACTCTACAGCCCTTCAGTAAAAGGCCTCTCTGCCAACAAGGACATAGATTCTAAGGCCAACTCATGCAGAGCCAGTGCTTTCTCTGCATGACTGGCCTAAGAAGTAAAATGACCAGGATGTAGATGCCTTCTCCCTGGCTAGCTCCCTGGACAAGTTGCTTACATCTCTGAGCCTCAGATTCCATCCACGCTAATACGCGGACTATCTCCGTCAGGAGGCTGCTACAAGGAAGACATAAAATAATGACATGAAAGCATTTTGTAAAGCATAATATGCTATGCCAACGAAATACTCTAAAAAGCCATACAATTAATTAGCTGAATGTGTCTGCATTTTCCCTGTTGGATTGGGAGCCCTTTCATTGGCTCCCATTGCTCTTAGAATAAAACCCAAAATGCCTACTTGACCAGCGAGGCCTGTACAATATAGCCCTTTGTTTCCTCCCCCTTTCTCAAGTGTTCCAAATTTACTGACTTCTCTGTTCCTATCTCAGGGCCTTTGAACATGCTGTTTTCTCTGCCTGATATATTTCTCACCTCTACCCACAACCCCTACTCCCCACCCCCACTTTGCCTAACTAACTGTTCATCCTGTTAAATGGCAGATAAATTTCCTTGGGGCAGCCTTACATGACTAGGCAAGGTCATTCTATTACACACTCTCATTGCATACCCTGTGCCTTTCTTCCACAGCACTTTGGAACACATTTACTTTATGTGCATAGTGAGGGTGGCCATTAGTGATTGAATATGTGTCTTTCCCATTGGAAGGGAAGCTTGATGAGAGCAAAGACCATATACATTTCACAAGTCCTGTATCCCCAGCACCTGGCAGAGCACTTCACTTGGCACAAAGTAAAGCCTCCACAGATATTTGAACACATTTTAAATATCAGTAAATGCGAGCAGAGACTGCTTTACTCATTTTATCACCGATTAGATGTCCACAGAAATCTGTTATGCTTCAACTCCTTTAGACTGGCATTTCTGAACATGGGGTTGTCCATAGTATAGAAATAGGTGTTATACAACAGAAAGGATTTTAGGGTCAAATAATTTGAGAAACAGGTTAAACAGGTTAAAAGGATTTTAACTTTTTTTTTCCTAACTATAAGACTTCTTAGATCCATGCTTGGGTCCTTGAGAGATGCCAGTGCAAAGCAGAGCCCCCAGCCCAACCATGATCCACACACGGTATGAAGGAGAAATAAACCTTCCTTGCCTTAAACCACTGGATGGGGGTTGTTACAGCCACAAACTTAGTCTACCTTGACTAAGAATACATTGTGCATATATAGTATTTTTGATATTGGAAAATCTATAGATAGGAGGCTAGAAGGTTTCTGGGAACCTAGATAGTCCACTGAGGAGGTGGGTGACCAGGTGACCTCATTTACTAGAGTCATTCTGCCCCACACATGACCAGGGAGACAAAACTATCATCATACAGCAGATGAAAGTTGATTGGTAGTAGGTCAGGCTTTCAAACCAGAAGGCATTTAATCATTGATTGATTAATAAGCTAAATAAACAACATTCATTGGGCACATACCACATGCCAAATACTGCTAGGTGCTAGTACACACCAGTGAACAAGATATAGGTTCTCAGGGCTCAGAGCCCAGGGTGGAAGACATACAAGTAAACAGTCAATTCCAGTATGGTGTTTTAAGAGCTAAAAAGGCACCCAACACAGAGAGAAGGCTCCCAAAGCAGATGTGGGATTGGAGGAGCTTCTTGGAGGAGATGACATCTAAGCTATGATCCAGAGGATAATTTTAAAAGTAGCCACATAAGAAAGGATAGAAGAGCATTCCAAGCAGAGAGAACAAGTTGCTGGAGGTGAAGAATCTGCTCCAGGTTATGGAAGGGACCCAGCAGGAGACAGTGAAGCACCAGGGAGCATAGTGCCTTCTCTAAGGTACGAGGTAGAGGAGAGACCAGACCCAGATATCAGCTGGGAACCTGAGTGAGGAAGAAAAGTAGCGTAAATCTCAGCCAGTAGGTATGATTCAGGTAACAGGATTTAACAGGGCAGGGGCAAATGGGGCCAAGAATGGGAGCAGGGCCTCTTCTTCTAAGGATAAGAGTCACTCAGGAAGCAGGAGAATTGGGGATGGATAGGAGCAAGGAGGGAGGAGGGACTGAAATCCAACATAGGAGGAGCCAGACCTTGACTGTTTTCCTTACTAGGAGACCAGGAGCCCTGCAGTTAGGCAGCTCTGAGGCAGAGAGGTGTACAGCTGGTCAGAGGACAGATGATCAGAGAGGGTGGCTAAGAAGGAGGTTTGGGGAAGACCTGAGGCCCCCCCAGCTCCAGCCATGGTGCTGCCTGAGTCCATCATGCTCCACTCAGGACTGAGGTGAGAAATTGAAATGGGGAGGTGTTTGGCCCGTGAGCCTTGGCAGCCAAGCTGGTCTGTGGTTCAGCTGCTAGTATGTTTGGGGTCATGAGTTCAGGCACTGAGAGTGTAGCTTTGTTGTTTTCCTTTCATTTTATAATTAAGTTTAAAGATTCCAGCCAGATTCAACTGAAAGAAAAGGAGCCAGGATTGAATTAAAGGGAGGTCAATGTTAATGGTGTTCAGAAGTCTGGAACAGATACAGGAAACAGGACCTACATGTTCCAGTACCAGGTCTAGGTTTCCTCCATCACTCTCTGTGGGCCTCCTCCCCACTACCAACCCCTCTAAGAACATCCAACCCTCTCCTTAGGAACCTCTCTCATTTCCTTTTCAAGGGACACTTTCTCAACTGTAGGAAAATGTCTCCCAACTCTCAGCCTTTCCCTGTCCCCTGCATACTCGCCTGCATTCCTTTGTTCATCCACAAGACAAATACTAGAAATAGCATAGTACAGTGTATAAAGGCATGGATTTTGGAATTGGACAGAAACTCAGCTCTACTACCTAATTGCTATGAGAACTTGGAAGAACTTCATTGAGCTTCAGTTTCCTTATCTATAAAATGGGGATGATAATATTTTCTTCAGGTAATGATTAATTGAGATATGTATAGAAGCATTTAGTGCGATGCCTGGCACTTATTACGCACTCAGTAAGTGTTAGTTATTATTACTGATACTATTAAAATAGAACTTTAAACAACCTGTACTTACCTGGCTCACTGGCTTAAGTGACACCATCAATTCTTTTGTAAAACATACTGACTTATACTCATGGCTCATCAAACCTTCATGGCTAGGATGCAGTGCACTTGCGCTCCCCCATTTGGTTGAATTGCATGCTTACCAAGAGTCATTTGTTTTTAACTCAGCCTGTTTATGCCAGCTGTGCATATTATTCTTATTATATAATTTAACTAAATGTTACATAAACCAATAAAATATGAGTACTAAACTAATGTTGCTGTTTAGAAAGATTCTGTAACAGCGAGTTGCTTAAAAATTTTATCAAATTATGTATTAGTGAGACAACTGAAAAAGAAGGGGAAAATCATTAAAAAATCTAGCATTCTGCATTCAGATAGCCTCTCAAATACTTTCCGGTTTCCAACCCATGTTAAAGAAATCAAAACTGAAAAAGGCAATCAGTGCATTCTGGGTGCTCATGCAAGAGAGATGCTGGTGAAATGCCAATCAGTACACCCCCACACAAAAGAAGGTCTTGGCCCTACAACTAAAAATTAGAGTAGATAGTCTTTTATTTGTTTTAATCTAAAAACAAAACATTTAGGGTATGGAGAGGCAAGTTGAGAGGTGATCTCAGCCCTCAAGAAATATACAGTATAGAGAGGGAAGACAGAAAAGTAAGTTGTTGATCACAGTAGATTATAATGAAGGTTAATGGAGCAGAGGGAGAGGATACCTAACTTGGACAACAGTGCAGAGGCTACCTGGAGGAGGTGGCTCTTGAGCTTGCTCTGTCCTTCCTCACATCTGTCCCTCAACTCCTTTCAAATCGTTCTGCAACATAAAAAGCTGGGACTTGCCCTCCAGCTTTGCCTGATGGCTCCCTTATTCAGGTCCCAGTATCGACAGAATCACAAAGAATGTTAGAGGGGACATGGCTACCCTCCCTGACAATAAGAACCCCAAGGATCTTAGGGATTTGTCATACGTGCATTTATTAAGACCTTCTGTGTTCTGTATATATTTTCAGCTATGCTCCATCTCCCAGGGTGAGGTCTATAAAGAGCTTGTACAAAACTCTTTTAAAAAAGTAACGTTTTTATTTTAAGATAATTCACATGCAATTGTAGGAAATAATAGAATACTCTTTACCCAGTTCTGACCAATGATAATATTTTACAAAACTATAGCACAGTATCACAACCAGGATATTGACATTGATATAGGGAAGCTACAAGACATTTCTATCACCACAGGGATCTTTCATGTTGCCCTTTTATGGCCATACCCATTTCCCTCCAGCCCCTCACTCCTTCCTTAACCCCTGGCAACCACCAATCTTTTCTCCAATTAAATGATTTCATTACTTCAAGAATATATAAATGGAATCATAGAGTATATATGGGGATTTGGGGATTGGCTTTTTTTTTTTTTTAACTCAACATAATTCTCTGGAGAGTTATCCAGGTTGTGGTGTATATCAGTAGCTCACTCCTTTTTATTGCTAAGTATTATTCTATAGTGTGAATGTACCACAATTATTTCCCCATTGAAGAGCATTCTCCCATTGAAGGGCATCTGGGTTTGTTTCCAGTTTGGGGTTATTGTGAATAGAGCTGCTATGAACAATGGTGTACTGTGTGGATATAAGTTATTGTGTGGATATAAGTTATCATTTCTCTGGGATATATGCCTACATGTACAATTGCGGCAGGTCATATGAAAAGTGTATATTTAGTTTTTTTAAGTAACTGCAAACTATTTTCTAGAGTGACTATACCATTTTACATTTCCACCAGCTATGTATCATTTCTCTGCACTTTGCCAGCATTTGGTATTGCTTTTTTTAAAAGCCATTTTGAGACATACATAATGATCTCTCATTTTGGTTTTGTTTTTGCATTACTTTTTTTTTTCAAGTAGGCGTCATGCCCAGCATTCAGCCCAACACAGAGCCTAATGCAGGGCTTGAACTCATGATTGTGAGATCAAGACCTGAGCTGAGATCAAGAGTTGGACACTTCACCAACTGAGCCACCCAGGTGCCCCTGGTTTTGCATTACTTTGAATATCTTTTCATGTGATTATTTGCCATATGTATATCTTCTTCAGTGAAATGTCTCTCTTCATGTTTTTAGCCCCATTGTCTAATTGAATTGCTTGTTTGTTTTTACTGTTGAGTTTTAAGAGTTCCTTACATGTTCTATAAACTAATCATTTGTTGGGTATGTGGTTTGCAAATATTTTACCCCAGTTTGTAGTTTGTCTTTTCATCTTCTTAACAGAGTCTTTCACAGAGCTAAAGTGTTAAATTTTTATAGAGTCCAATTTATCAATTTTTCCTTGTATGGATCATACTTTGGGTGTCAAGTCTAAGAACTCTTTGCTTAGTCCTATATCCTGACAATTTCCTATGTTCTTTTCTAAATGTTTTATAATTTTATATTTTACACTTGAGTCTATAATTCATTTTTAATTAATCTTTGTATAAGGTGTGAGACTTAGTTCAAGGTTCTTTTTTTGTTTTTGTTTTTCTTTTTTAACGTATGGATACCCACTTGCTCTAGCATCATTTGTTGAAAAGACTATCTTTCCAGTGTGCCTGGGTGGTTCAGTCAGTTAAACATCTGACTCTTGATTTCAGCTCAGGTCATGATCTCATGGTTATGAGATCTAGTCCCATGTCAGGCTCTGCACTGAGCCTGGGGCCTGCTTAGGATTCTCTCTCTCCCTCTCTCTCTGCACGCCCCCCCCCCCTTTCTCTCTCTCAAAATAAACATTTTTTAGAAAGAATATCTTTCCTCCATTGAATTGTTTTTGCACCATAAGTTGGGCATATTTGTGTGGTCTACTTCTGGATTCTTTATTCTGTTCCATTGATCTATGTGTCCATACCTCTATCAATACCATATAGTTTTGGTTATTCTTTTAATATAATTTATTGTCAAGTTAGCTAACACACCGTGTGCTCTTGGCTTAAGGAGTAGATTCCCATGATTCATCGCTTACATACAACACCTAGTGCTCATCCCAAGTGCTCTCCTCAATGCCCACCACACATTTTCCCCTACCCCCTACCCCAACCCCCCCAGTAACCCTCAGTTTGTTCTCTGTATTTAAGAGTCTCTTATGGTTTGCCTCCCTCTCTGTTTGAAACTATTTTTCCCTTTCCCTTCCTCCATGGTCTTCTGTTAAGTGTGGAGGTTCCTCAAAAAATTAAAAATAGAATTACCCTACAACCCAGCAATAGCACTACTAGGAATTTATCCAAAGGATACAGGATGCTGATTTATAGGGGCACATGTACACCAATGTTTATAGCAACACTATCAACAATAGCCAAATTATGGAAAGAGCCAAAATGTCCATCTATTGATGAGTGGATAAAGAAGATGTGGTTTATATATACAATGGACTACTACTTGGCAATGAGAAAGAATGAAATATTGCCATTTGCAACAAGATGGATGGAACTGGAGGGTATTATGCTAAGTAAAATAAGTCAGTCAGAGACAGATAGATATCACATGTTTTCACTCATATGTGGAAGTTGACAAACTTAATAGTTTTGATTATTGTAGCTACATAATAAAACTTGAAATTCCACAGATGCTCTCCTCCCACTTTATTCTTCTTTTTCAAAATGTTTTAGCTATTTTAGCTCCTCTGCCTTTTCATACAACTTTAGAATAATCTTGCCTATATTTACAAAAACAAAAACAAAAAACCACCATCTTGCCGGGATTTTCATAAGAATTGTGTTAAACCTATATATCAATTTGAGAACTGACATCTTTAGTCTTCCAACTTGTGAATATGGTTTGTCTCTCCATTAAAAAATATTTTTAAATTTCTTTCATCAGCACTTTGTAGTTTCAGGATACCATTCCTGCCCACATTTTGTTAGATTTACACCTGAGTATTTCATTTTATTTTTGAGCAATTATAAATGGTATTTTAGGGGCACCTGGGTGGCTCAGTCAGTTGAGCATCTGACTCTTGATTTTGGCTTAGGTCATGATCCTAGGATCATGGGATCAAGCTCCCATCGGGCTCCATGCTGAGCGTGGGACCTGCTGAAGGTTCTCTCTCTCACTCTCCCTCTCCACCCCCCCGCCCTCTCTCTCTCTCTCTCTCTCTCTCTCAGCACCTAGGTGGCTCAGTCAGTTAAATGTCTAACTTTGGCTCAGGTCATGATCTCGCAGTTTGAGCTCCACATCAGGCTCTGTGTTGACAGCTCAGAGCTGGAGCCTGTTTCAGTTTCTGTGTGTGGCTCTCTCTGTGGCCCTCCCCTGCTTGTGATCTTTCTCTCAAAAATAAATAAAAAAACATTAAAATTTTTTTATTTTAAATAAAAAAAGATTCTCTCTCTCCCTCTGCCCCTCTCCCCCACTCTAAGTAAATAAATAAGTAAATGAATAAATTTTTATTTTTAATTTCAGTGTCCATATATGCATTGCTAGAGTATAGAAATACAATTGATTTTTGTAGAATTTATCTTGCATTCTTCAACTTTGGTAAACTCATGCATTAGTTCTAAAAGGTTTTTGTTTTTTTTGTGTGAGGTCGTTTGCTTTTTTTGTTTTTTAACATTTCTTGGGATTTCCTAAGTAGACAGCAATGTCTTCCTTTCTGATATGTATAGCTCTTATTTCCTTTTCTTGCCTTATTGCCGTAGCTAGAACTTCACGCACTACACTGAATTGGTGGCGAGAGTGAACATCTTTGTCTTGTTCCTGGTCTTAGGGTAAAACATTCAGTCTTTCACCACTTATTGTAATTTTACCTCTAGGATTTTTAAGAATTCTCTTTATCAAATTGAGAAAGTTCCCCTCTATTCCTATTTTTCAGAGTTTTGGGTTTTTTGTTTTTTGTTTTTTTTTTTTTTGGTTCCTCTCCCTCTCTCCTCCTATTTTTCAGAGTTTTTATCATGAATGGGTGTTGAATTTTGTCAAATATTTTTTCTGCATCAACCAATATGTTCATGTGATTGTCCTTTAGCCTGTGCATAGAGTAGAATGCATTGGTTAGTTTTTAATTAATTGAACCAGACTTTCATGACTAGAATAAACACCAGTTGGTCATAGTGTATAATTCTTTTCACATATTGCTGGATTTAGTTTGCTAGTATTTTCTTAAGGATTTTTGCATCTATATTCATGAGGAATATTGGTGTGTAGTTTTCTCTTTTTGGTACTGTCTTTGTCTAGTGATATCCAAGTAATATTAGCTTCATAAAGTTAATTGGGAAGTGTTACTTCCTTTCCCATTTTCTGGAAGAGAATGTGTAGCTCTGTTCTTTTTTCTTTAAATATTTGGTAGAATTCTCTAGTAAAACTGTCTGGGCCTGGATATATCCTTTATAGGAATTTAAAAATGATTAATTCCACTTCCTTGTTAGAAAATTATTAAAATGACCAATTTCATATTGTGTGAGTTGTGGTAGTTTGTGTTTTTCAGTGTGTTTAAGGTTGTTCATACTATTCACTTATCCAGTTGATGTTTGCAGGGCCTGTAGTGATATTGCTTGTTTCACTCCTGAAATTGGTAATTTGTATCTTCTCTCTTTTTCTTTTGTTGGTCTTGCTAAAGGCTTATCAATTGTATTGATACTTTCAAAGAACCAAATCTTTGTTTCATGGATTTTCTCTATTTTTCTGTTTAAAAATTATTGATTTCTTCTTTTCTCTTTATTATTTTCTTCTTCTGCATGCTTTGTGTTTATTTTGCTTTTCTTTTTCTAAATACCTGATGTAGGAGTTTATAATGTCAAGACTTTTCCTATTTTCTGATGCAAGATTTTAGTGTATACATTTGCCTGTCAGCACTGCTTTAACTGTGGCCCACAAATTTTGATATGTTGTATTTTCATTCAGTTCAATTTATTTTTAAAAATTTCCCTTGAGACTCCCTTTGACTCAGGGATTATTTACACGTGTGTTGTTTTGCTTCCGAGTGCCTGAAGAGTTTATTGTTATTTTTATGTTACAAATTCTTTTAAAAAATTGTAGTCAATGAATGTACCATGTATTATTTCAGTTCTTTTAAATTTGTTGAGGTTTGTCTTATGGCTCAGGATATGGTCTATCTTGGTGTATGTCCCATGTACACTTGAAAATAATATGCATTCTGCTGTTGTTGGAGTGTTATGTACATGTCAATCAGATCCTGTTGGTTGATAGTGGTATTTAGTTCTATCTAGTTATCCTATCAGTTTTTGAGAGGGGTGTTGAAATCTTCAACTATAATTGTGTATTTGTCTGTTTCTCCTTTCAGTTCTATCAGGTTTTGATTTACATATTTTGCAGTTCTGTTGCTTGGTGCTACAGTGCTACACAGGTAGAACTGTATATCTATCTTCTTGATGAGTTGATCTTTTAATCATTATATCATATCCCTCTCTGTCTCTAGTAATTTTATTTACTCTGAAGTCTGCTTTATCTGCTACTAATATGGCATATGGACTGATACACACATGGAATTCTTCTTTGTTTTAATGTTTTCATGATATATCTTTTTCCATCTTTTGCTTTCTCCACCCCTCCACACACTCTCACTTGCTGTTTCTCTCTATATATTTGTGTGTGTGTGTGTGTGTGTGTGTGTGTGTGTGTATACACATATACATATATACATATGTATATACATATACACACATATGTATTTAGGTCATGATTTTTAATCATTCTGCCAATGTGTCTTCTAATTTGTGTATTTATACCATTTATAGTTAATGTAATTATTGATCTATTAGAGTCTGATCTCTTATTTTTTGTTTTCTATTTGTTCTGTTTTTCATTTCCATTTTCTTTTCCCTGCCTTTTTGTGGTTACTGGAACACTTTTTAGAATTCCGCTTTAAATTTGTTTTAATGTTTATTTATTTATTTTTGAGAGATAGAGAAACACAAGTGGGGGAAGGGGCAGAGATAGAGGGAAACACAGAATCCAAAGCAGGATCTGAGAGCTCAGAGACTGACACGGGTCTTGAACCCACAAACTGTGAGATCATGACCTGAGCCGAAGTCAGATGCCCAACTGACTGAGCCACCCATGCACCCTTTGGATTCTGCTTTTAGACTTTTGATCTTGGGGTCATGAGTTCAAGTCCCACACTAAATGTAGAGCTTTAAAAAGAAAGGAATTCTGTTTTTATTTCTCTATAGTGTTTTTGAGTGTAACTCTTTTTTTAAATGGCATCTTTAGGTATTACATTAAATATGCAAAACTATCACAGTCTACAAGTGTCATCATTTTACTAGTTTCAGTGAAGTGTACACCTCTTATCTCATTTTACATCCCTTTATCTTCGCCCATTTATAATATAATCATGTAAAACATTTCCGTTCTATGCATATGTAATTTTTGTTTCAACAGTCAAACATAAGTTACAAAACTCAAGAAGAGAAGGAAAATCTACTGTGTTTATGCATATTTTTGCTTACCATATTTTTTATTCCTTTCTGGTGTTTCAAGGTTTCTTCTTTTATCAATTCCTTTGTGTTTAGAGAATTTTCTTTAGCCATTCTTTTAGGGTAAGTCTGCTAGTAACACATTCTCTTAGTTTTCCTTTATCTGCTGATGTCTTGTTTTTCCTTTCATTTCTGAAGGATATTTCCACTGGATACTCTGGATTCAGAGTTCTTTTCTTTTAGCACTTGAAAAAGTTGTGCCACTTCTTTCTTGTCTTCATGGTTTCTGATGAAAAACCCACTGCATTTGAATTGGGTTCTCCTCCAGGTAAGGTGTTACTTCTCTCTCATTACTTTCAAGAGTTTTGTCTTCAGTGTTTAGAATTTTGACTATAATGTGTCTTGGTGTGAGCTTATTTAGGTTTATCCTGTTTGGAATTCACTCAACTACTTGAATCTGTATGTTTACATCTTTTGCCAAATTCTGGAGAGTTTCTGCCATCTTTGAATGCTTGTTCAGTCCTACTCTCTATTCTCCTTCTGAGACTCCAATGACAAAAATGTTAGATCTTTTGTTATAGTCCTACAGTTTATTTTTGGTATTTTTTTTTTCTCTTTGTTGTTCAGATTGGGTAACTTCTACTGTTTTATCTTCCTCTGTTCTTCTCTATTCTGCTTTCAAGCCCATTCATTGAGGTCTTTAGTTCTGTTATGATATTTTAGAATTCCAAAATTTCTTTTGGTTCTTTATATTTCTATTTCTTTGCTAAGACTTTCTATTTCTGCTAAGACTTTCTATCTTTGCTAAGACTTTTTGTTTTTTCATTTGTTTCAGGTGTGTTCATAATTGTTCATTAAAGCATTTTTTGTGATGTTGTTTCAAAATCTTGTTCTGATAATTCTAACATTTTTGACAACTCAGTGTTGGCATCTATTTCTTTCTCTTTTTTTTTTTCATTCAGTTTGAGATCTTCCTTGTTCTTGGTATGATAAGTGATTTTTTTATTGAAACTTGGAATTTGGGGTATTATAAGACTCTTGATTTTATTTAAACCTCTGTTTTAGCTGGCTTCCACTGGCACTCCTCTAGCAGAGGCATAGGGAGAACATTTCATTGTTAGTGCAAGGTTGGGTAGAAATCCAGGTTCCCCACTTGGCCTTTCTCCTTATTACTGCTGGGTGGAGGTAAAATCTCCACCTCTCCACTAGGCCTTCTCTGATACCTCCCTGGCTGAGAGGGGTTAGGAGTGCTTTGTTACTGCTATCCACATAGCTTTCATTGACACCATGGAAGGAATGAAAGTCCTTAAACTGTACTAGGCCTCCTCCAACACCACTCCAAAGTAAAGGAGGGTCACCTCATAACTGCTGGGTGGCAGTTGGAAGTCCAGGATCCTCATGTGATCTCCACTGACACGTGGGGTGGGGTGGGGAGCTTGTTACCTCTGGCAAGTACAAGGGTTCACACTCTCTACTTGGCCTTCTCTGACACCATCCTGCCAGTGGTTGGAATGCCTCATTACAGCCTACTTAGAAGTCTAGGCTCAGCACTCATCTTTGCTGGCATGGGTGAGAGTGGGGCCACAGATTTTTTTCTGTGGAATTTGGCTGAAGTAGATCAGTTATTGTCTAAAAGCTGTCTCACTTAGTTGCCCTTTTCCTGCTTGTTTGACTAGAGAGAGCAGCTTTCATTACGATTTTTTTGGTATGTGTGTGCTTATTGGTGTTTCTGGGTGGCCAGCTTCCTCAGCTCCACGTCTAAGATAGATGAGGTGGGACAAAAAGAAAACTCAGAGAACTTAATATGTTGTTCCTTGGATTCCAAGGTCCCTAGCTGATCTGCCTTCTTCTCTCCACCTTTCAGACTCTTATGTTTGCTTTATGTATAACATCCAAGAATTTTAGTTGTGCTTATTGGAAAGAATAAAGGAAAGTATGTCTATTCCACCTATTCTATGCTATCTTTCTAGGATAGAACTTCTTTGATGATTTTGAAACCAACCCACTTGCTGGGTCTTCAGGACCCAGGTACTGTGTAGGCACTTCAGGGGGAGCATAATATATAGATTATAGCTCCTGTATGCCAGGACCTCACCATTTGGTGAGACAGACAGCCACGTCTCATATAGTCTGGCTCATTGTTAACAGTATGGCTTAGAATCAGGACTGAGTCCCAATTCCAGCTCTGCTACATCCAAGCTCTGTGACCCTGGGTAAGTAAGTTAACCTCTCTGATACTGTCTTTTCACTTGTAAAACAGGGGAAAGGGGTGCCTGAGGGGCTCAGTCAGTTGAGCGTCCAACTCTTGATATCAACTCAGGTCTTAGTCTCAGTGTTATGAGTTCAAGCCCCACATTAGGCTCCGTGCTGGGCACAGAGCCTACTTAAAAAAAAAAAAAAAAAAAAGAAAGAAAGAAAAAAGAAATCAAAAACAGGGGAAATATTAGCACCAATATCATAGGCTGTTGATGGATTAAATTAAATAAAATAGCGCATGTATATCATTTTGCAGGATGTCATCACATAGCAAATGCTTGGTAAATATTAGTTGTTGCTGTTGTTGCTGCTGCTCTTGTTGTTGTTACAAGGCAGGCTAGGCTAGGTATAATAATCTGTTATTATAGCCTAGTCCTTAGCCTTAGTCCTCTCCAGACAGAGCAGGTCTTTTGGCTTACTCTGTGCCCACTGCCTCTCTCTTCTTATCAACTGTGGGAATCTTTTTAACTTCATGTGGTCTCTTTGAAAGTGTTGAGATGGATGTTGCACATGATGAGGGGGGAGCAGATGTTTACTATTTGTTTTCACTCATTCATTCCCTTATTTATTCATGAATTCCTTTAGCAAATCTTTGTTGAACAATAACCCTGTGGTTGGCAACATGAAGGAACTTACAATCCAGCAGGAGAGGCATCTAAGTAATGATCATTTGGGGCAGACTCTATGTGCCAAGAAAGATATGATCAGAATACTCTGAGAGCTCGGAAGACAGAGAAATCATATTTGGATAGAAGAACAGGGAGGAATTCATAAGAAGAGTGCATCTGAACTTGACTTCAATAGGTAAACATGGAGGAAGTGCATGAGATGAGCATAGGAAAAGAGAAAAGAAGGTACAAGTTGTCCTTAGAAAACAGAAAATAGTATGGTTTGGCTAGAACATAATGTATTTGTGTGTGGGGGGGTGGTGGATAGAGTCAGAGGTGGCTAATTATTTGGAGAGCTTTGAATATCGGGTGTATCAGTCAGGGTTAGGGTTGACTGCAAGCACCCAAATTACATTAGCTTAAACACATAAAGTTTTATTTTTCTCTAAGTAAAATAACTTCAGAGTTTGGTGATCTGGGGTTGGTTTGGCAGCTCTACTGTCATCAGAGACCCAGGCTCCTTATATCCTTAGCAAGTGCTTCCATCTTTCAAGTTGGTCCAAGATTGGACCATGGTCCAAGATTGCTGCTGGAGCTCCAGCATTCCAGACATGGAGAGAAAGGAAGGGAAGAGAGGCAATCTACCCAGCTATCTGCCTTCTTTATGGAACCTTTATGGAACCTTCAGGAAGTGGCACCCAACAACCTGTATTAATATCTTATTGGCCTGAACTTAGTCACATGGCCATTTATCTGTGAGAGAAAAACATACCATTTATCTGCTGAGAAAAATAAACTGAAACCTCTGGGCAGATTGCTCCCCTGGATAAGATATAAGTTCTATTACTAAAGATGAAAGTATACAAAGTAGACAACTGGAAGTCTCTTACTAAACCCTTACATCAGAGTAAAGAGTTTAGATGTAATTAATCTGGCAGTGAGAGCCCCGTGGGGGATTGTTTAACAGGAGACTGGCACAATCCAAGCTGCTGACTAGAAAGATTAGCCTGGAACTGTGAAGACTATATTGTAGTAGAAAGAAACTAGAGGCAGAGAGATTAGTAAGTAGGTGATTTCACTGGTCAAGCAGGAAAGGGATGAAGATATGAGATGGAAAGTGAAGGGGACAGAGGGGAGACATATTTCAGGAGTATATTATTAGAGTGGCGGCTGATTGGATGTGATTCTGTGGATTGATTTTGCAATGGGAAACTCAGTCACTTGACCAATAGACATGGAATTGGATGATGGGGCCATTTCTGGAAAGAGGAAAAATCTGAGGAAGAGTTTATTTGGGTCCAGGTGATGATTTTAGTTTGAAACAAGAGATTTAGGCAGAACACTTATGCCAGTGGTTCTCAAAATGTGTGCCCCAAACAGCATAGGCATCACCTGGGAACTTATTAGAAATGCAAATTCTGGGACCACATGCCAGACCTACGGAATCACAAACCGTAGGGTTGGGGCCTAACTATCTGTTAGCACAGTAACACATACGGTATTTTTATATACTAGCAATAAACTATAGGAAATAACATTTTAAAAGATGCCATTTACAACAACATCAAAAAATATTAAACACTTGTTGAGATTAATTTGACTAAAGATATGCAAGACTCATACGCTGAAAACTAAACAACACTGCTGAGAGAAATTAAAGAAAACCCAAGTAAACAAAGAAATATTATGCCCATGCATTGGAAAATGCAATATTGTTAAGATGTCAATACTCCCCAAATTGATCTATAGATTAAATGCAATCTCAAAATCCCAGCAGGCTGTTTATTTTTAGACACTGACAAATGAATTCTAAAATGCATATGGAAATACAATAGAATAGCCAAAACAATTTTGAAAAAGAACAAAGTTGAAAGGCTTACACTACCTGATTTTAAGACTTATAAAGATGCAGCAATATAGCATGGTGCTGGTATAAATACAGACAACAGTTCAGTGGAGCAGAATACAGAGTCCAGAAATAAACCCATGTATAAATGATCAACTGATTTTTGAAAAAAGTACCATGGCAATTCAATGGGGAAAGGAGAATCTTTTCAACGAATGATGCTGGAATAATTGAATAGCCATATGCAAGAAGAAAAAAAAAGAACCTCAATTCTTACCTCACACCATATACAAAAATTAACTTGAAAAGGATCATAGACCTAATACGAGAGCTAAAACCATAAAACTTCTATAAGAAAACACAGAGAAAATCTTGGAGACCTTGGGTTTGGCAAAGATTTCTAAATATGACCATAAAAGTGCAAAGTATTAAAAAAAAAAAAAATCAAGGGGTGCCTGGCTGGCTGAGTCTGAAGAGTATGCGACTCTTGATCTCAGGGTCATAAGTTCAAGTCCCACGTTGAGTGTAGAGATTACTTTAAGTAAGTAAGTAAGTAAATAAATAAATAAATAAGTAAAATAACAAATTTGACTTCATCAAGTTAAAAATGTTTGCTCTTCAAAAGATACTGTTTAACAAATGAAAAAGTAAGTCATATACTGGGAGAAATTATTTGCAAAGCAAATATCCAACAAAGCACATCTGTCCTGGAATAAATAAAGAACACTTACAGCTCAATAGTAAAAAGACAACCATCTTATCTTCAAAATAAGCAAAAGATTTGAACAAACACTAAACCCGAGAAGATATTTGGATAGCAAATAAGCACCCTGAAAAGCTGCTCAACATCATGTTATTAAGGAAATACAAATTAAAACCACTACATTACATACCCTCGACATACCCACATACCCACTGGAATGGCTAAGATTTTTTTTAATAAGATTTTTTAAATGTTTATTTATTTTTGAGAGAGAGAGAGAGAGAGAGAGAGAGAGAGACAGAGTGTGAGTGGGGGAGGGGCAGAGAGAGAGGGAGACAGAATCTGAAGCAGGCTCCAGGCTCTGAGCTGTCAGCACCGAGCACAATGTGGGGCTTGAACTCACGAACCGGGAGATCATGACCTGAGCTGAAGTTGGATGCTTAATGGACTGAGCCACCCAGATGCCCCTGGAATGGCTAAGATTAAAAAGGCTGGGGGGAGACTGATCATACCAGATACTGGCAAAGATATAGAGCAGTTGGAATTCTCATACACTGCTGGTGGCTGTGTATAATAGTACAACCAATCTGAAAAACAATCTGGCAGTTCCTTAAAAAGTTAAATATACATTTACCATATGACCTAGCCATTCTACTTTCAAGAGAAATAAGAGCACAAAGATTTTTATGCAAATGTTCTTGGTATCTTTATTTGTAATAGCCCCAAACTGGAAACTCAAATGTCCATCAACTAGTGAATGGAGAAACAAACTATTGTATATTTATATGATGGACTACTACTCCGTAATAAAAAGGAATGAGCTATTGATACATGCAACAACATGGGTGAATCTCAAAATAATTATGCTAAGTGAAACAAGCCAGAAACAATAGAGTACATTTTTGTGATTCCATTTACATAAAATTCTAGGAAATGCAAACTAATCTGTAGTGACACAAACAAGTTAAAGTTTACCTGGGGGTGGGAGAGGAGGTTGAGGGGAGGGAAAGAGGGATTATAAAAGAAACAAGGAGACTTTGGGGGGTAGGATATGTTCATTATCTTGACTGCGGTGGTTTCATGATTGTATTCATGTCAAAACTCATCAAATTATTCACTTTAAATATGTGCAGTTTGTTATATGTCAATTATACCCTGTATAATGCTGTAAAAAATATTCTTTGGCTCCACCCCAAGCCTACTGAATCTGAAACTATGCAAGTGGGGCCCAGCAACCCATTTTTAAGCAAATACTCCAGGTGATTCCGATGCACAACAAAATCTGAGACCACTGATTTAGGTGACAAACTCCCAGCATGTGGTTGAAATAAGGCTTTGGACTGGAGTACAGATTTCAGAGTGACCTGCTTAGAGGTCAGAGCTGAAGTTATAACATGAGGGGGTTTAGAGAGGAAAGAAACAGAAAGCAAGAGGTGAGACTAGAGAATACCTACCCCCAGGAGACAGAGGAAAAAGAGGAGCAGGTGACAGAAGCAAGGAAAAAGGGATCTGAGGTTCGGGGGAGGAACATAACAGATGCCAAGGAAGACATTTTAAGATATGAGGTGATCAACAATGCTGATACTAATGTGGCATTTCCGTAAATGGTGTCCAGTTTCCAAATCCTTTTCATGCATGTTAGTGTGTTAACCGTGCCAGGGCTGGGCAGAGAGACATTGATGATGTTATACCTGGTAGGCAGCACTGTCTATGGGAGAGAGCCCAGGATTTGGACCTGGACAAACCTGGATAGAATCTAGCTCCTTTGCCTACTCGTGTGTACATTTGGTCAAATTTCTTGAACTGAATTTCCATTTTCCTATTTTCAAAATGGGATAATTCTACCCACTAAGAAGGTAGAATATTTGTGGTATTTTGACTTACAAAGTTGTGCGTTTCTTTACACTTTTCACCTTCACCTCATAACTCCTCACCTTACAGATAAAGAAACTGAGGTCCAGAGTGGCTACATGATGTACTCCAGGTCACAGGGCTGGTAAATATTCCATTCTGGAAGCACATTCTTGACTTGTAACCCACGGACCACTGGCTAGGTGTGTAGATGGGCCTCAGGAGCCTGTGAAACTGCCGAAATCATGTGCAGACTGGATAGGAGTTCCTGACATGTGTTTTTCCTGGAGCAAGTGTTCATTATTTACATTGGCATCTCTATGGGGTCCAGGATCAAAAATGGTTAAGAACTTCTGCTCAAAGGTCAGTTGTATTTAGGGACACCTGGCTGACTCAGTCAGTAGTGCATGTGACTCTTGATCTTGGAGTGATGAGTTCAAGCCCCACACTGGGAGTAGAGTTCACTTAAATTTTAAAAAGTCAGTTGTGTTTATTTTTCCCTAAGTGCCTTGATTCACACCCCATAATTCTCAGCCATCCCTTCTCCCACCACATATCTTCTTCCAGAACATAGTTTCGCTACTTCCTTGCTAACTGACCAGTCTGCAAACCAGGAAACTTGCATGGTCTCATCTCAGATCATTTATTCATGAGCACTTGCTGATCACCTGCAGATCCAATTGGCACCACCTCTGGTTCCGGGAAGGACCCAAACATGGATGAGGATCCCACCACGAAGGAGCTTACAATCTGGTAGGGGAGGCAGGCAGGGATAGGGAGAACTACGATATCTATAGACAGCCTGTGATGAGAAACATGAGAGAAGGGGCACAAGCAAAGGTCTGGAAAGATTGCATTTGGACTGGCTCGGCCCTGACCCCTGGCAATCTATCTACATGTTTGTCCATTCAGAGTTGTACAACCCTCAGCTTCATCTTTATGCTTCAAGCCATCACAACTTGCCTTCCACCCACCACTTTGATGAAATGCTGTCCTCAAGTTCAACAACCAGAAACCCCTTGTCCTCTTCAATAGACTCTGCCACTTTTAGCTTTGTTGCTGTCTCTGTGACACTGAGCTGTGTTGGCTGAGGCCCTTTTGGGTCTCCTTCCTCCTGGGCTTTCATGACAGCAGCATCTCCTTGTCCTCGCCCCACCCTGTTTCTCTGGGATCTCTTTTATCTTCCATCTCACACTTGTCAGTTCCACCTGCAGCCAACTCTTCCCTTTATTTACTCACTAGGTGGCTTAATCCAGGCCCATGGGTCCACTGACCTTTACACAAACGATCCCCACACATTTTTTCCCATCCAGCCTTTCTCAGAGCTCAGTTCTGAATAACTGACTAGCCCCTCCAGCTGGATTCCTCAAGAATCTTAATTTCAACACCTCCCCCATACCAAATCCATTTGTGTGCTCCCTGAAGTAGTCACCCAAACCAGAAGCCTGGGAGTCACTGTGAATGCCATCTTTTTCATCACCTCTTTCATCCACACCATCACTAAATCCTGGGAATTTGGCCTCTTAAAAGCTTTTATATATTTATATTTTTAAATTTAATTTTGTTTTTTAGCAAGAGAGAGAATGCAAGCAGGGGAGAGGAGCAGACAGGGAGTGAGAGGGAGAGAGAGCAAGAGACAGTGAGAGAGTGAGAGAGTGAGAGAGAGAGAGAGAGAGAGAGAGAGAGAGAATGGATCGCAAGCAGGCTCCACACTCAGTGCAGAGCCCAATACGGGGCTTGATCCCATGATCCTGGGATCATGACCGGAGCCAAAATCAAGAGTCTGATGTTCAATCAACTGAGCTACCCAGGCGCCCCGCCTCTTAAAAACTTTTAAACTGGCCTCTTCTTCCCCACCTCTGCTGCATCTGTCTTAGCTATGCCCTCACCATAGGTTTCTTGAATACCTGCAGAAGCTGTCACAATGCAGCTTCCACTGGTCTCCACCCAGCCCAGGCTGGCCTGTAGTTCATCTTCCCTGAGGCTTGCCACATGCCAGCCTCACCCCCACCGTCTCACATCATCCTTACAACTCTAACCAGCAGGCACAATTATTATCCCCATCTTACAGACAAGGGACTTGAGGCACAGAGAAGTTAAGTCACTTGTTAGTAACACAGCTAGTAAAGGACAGTGCCAAGATTATTCTAAAATGCAAACAAATCTTCACACATTGCCCTAAAATCCTTAAGGGCTCCCCATCCTCTTAATACAAAAACTCAAATTCTTTAGCATAGCAATGCAGACCTTCAGATATGAGCTCTACCTACTTCTACATTCAGCATTGCCTTTGGGTTTTAGCAATACTATTCTTTATACCAGAAACTCCCCTTTTCCCTACACACCCCCTTCCTAGTTTTTTCCCCCTACTTATTCTCCTAAAGGCTCATGTATTGTCTCATACAGGAAGGCTTTCTTGAGTGCTTCACCCTTCCCAGTTGGGTAGGCACCCATGATGGACACTGTCATGTACCATCCAGATCCCCTTCAATGAGGAACTTTCCCTAGTTGCTGGGAGTGCTATCAGACAGTCCCGTCAGCTCCTGCTGGAGAATGGCCTCAGCTGAAGACAGCTGCCTAGCCCAAGGTCATGCCTGCTTCTTAGGGCTACCCACCCTCTGACTATCAATGTGGGGGCATAAGAGCTGAGCCCTCTGGCCTCAAGTTTGGAAAAAGTTGAAGGGCCATTCCAGTTTGAGTGCCACAAAAGGTCGGCTCTGTCTAATCCTGATTCCTTCCTCTTCTCCCACGGGTTTTGATCACTAGAGCTTCCTGACAGCACCTTGCACATTAATCTTGATTTCAGAATCTGCTTCTTGGAGAAGCTTTTAGTGCTTATGACTCAACTAGGCTCCGAGCTCCCTGAGGATTCAGTGATCTGAGGCTGGGGCACTACAGGAGAAAGGCAGCAGTCCCCATGAACCTCAGCCCCAGTGGTGTAGCTCGTTGAATGCGGGGCAATAAGTGACAAACCCTCTGTCTCCATTGATCCACCTGGTCATGGCTTCTTAACCAGATAATTCATTTCCAGGTAGCCCTGGACTTCCTGGCCCCAGGTGGGTCATTAATTTGGTGACTCCTGCTGTCCTCCAGCACTCCCCTGACCACTGCCCCCCAGAAACCCCCAAACCATACTGTGAAGCCCGAGCATTGATTTCAGAAGGCACAAAGCGGGGATATATGGCAACAAGGGTATAGTACTCTGTCATATACTGTGACCACTATGAAAATGGATTACTTGTACTTAAATTGCTCCCAGCCAAGATAATGTAGACCCTCACAGAACCAGCAGTCTCAGACCTCACATCCTTGAGTACAAACTTCAATTCCTAGTCTGATCCTCAAAGCAAAGAAACAGCATGGTGTTTTGGAAAAGGCACAGCTTTGGAGTCAAGTAAATCTGAATTCAACTCCTGAATCTTCTCTGTGTTGGTGGTGAGACCTTGGGCAAGTCACATCAGCTACCTAAAGCTTCATTTTCCTGTCCATGGAACAGATGCGGTGATGACCCCTTCTAATAAGGATTTGTTTTGTTTTGTTTTAATTGAGATGCCACATATAAGACCCTCTGCACACAGGGGCCACTCAGTACCCGACAGTTCTCTTCCTCTAAACTTGATAATCCAGAATCCTCAGAGCCAAAGCATAACAGAATAATAACTATTACATCTATAGTACTGACTATATGCTAGGCACTATTCTAAGCACCCTACTATACCAACTCAATTCTTTCAACAATTCTGTGAGGTGGGTACCGTTATTAACCTCATTTTGCAGATGAGGAAATGAGACAGAGAAGTTAAGTAATTTGCCTGAGATCATACAGCTAGGAAGAGGTGGAGCCAGAATTAGAACCCAGGTAGCCTGGCTCCAGATCTGTGCCCTGGGGGTGGGAGGAGCATACTCAGCACACAGTAAGTCCTCAAGGAAGCTTGTTGATGTTAAGGAAGAAGTAGGGAGGGAGGTAGGACAGCAAGGGGGAGGAAGAAAGAATCACTGGGCAAAGTAATGAGGAAGAGTGAGGAAACAGGTAACCCAAAGGATATACCAGGTCCTGCTTGGACAGAATGGAACTGAGAATATGAAAGGTCTTGGGGATGAGCTGTTCATAAGCCTGGAGGAGCCTGGGCTCTGACCAGAGCCCAGGTAGAAAGCACAAGATATGACAGTGGAACTTCTTGGTGTTTGTGTCAACATTTGTAGTTGGAGGTCAGTGTGTACATAAACAAGGGCATATTTGGTGCATGTGGGTCTGAGTGGGGAAGGGGAAACCAGGGAAGGTGTCCTGGAACAGATAACATCTAAGTACAGCTTTAGAAGTAGTGGAATGTGGGGACACCTGGGTAGCCCAATTGGTTAAGCGTCTGACTTAGGCTCGGGTCATAATGTCACTACATCGGGCTCTGTGCTGACAGAGCCCCTCTCTCTCTGCCCCTCCCCTCTTCTCTCTCTCAAAATAAATAAATAAATGAACTTAAAAAAAAAAAAAAAAGAAGTGGAATGTGGTTTGTAGAGAAGCAGGAAACTGCAGCCCTGTCAAGGAAGGTGACCAGTCTTGAAAGACCTGTAGGGGTGGGAGCGGAGTTGGAAGGGGTAAATTGGGGCCTGTAGTGGAGAGCTCTGAATGCCATGCTGAGTCATCTTCAACAATGGGCATTTGCTCAGAGTAATGCTTCCGAAAGAATAACTAGGCAGCAGGAGATGAAGGGCAACAATGAGGAGGGAGGCTCTAACAGTCAGGAGGAATACCCCAAGGGCCACCAACTGCCTGCATCTGTGTGAAGTCATCTCTACCACTCCCCTGGTCCCCTGACAGACTAGTTATCCCTTCTTTTTTTTCTTCCTTTCTCCCTCCCTCCCTCTCCTCCCTTCCTTCCATCCACCCCCCGCCCCCCATCCACAGCTGTTCATTCAGTCATTCATTTGATAAATAAATTGCTATTGAGCACTTACTGAATGCTTAGCTCTGTGCTAGTCTGGGGATATTAAAGGTGGCTAAGATGTGATTCCTATCCTCAAGGAACTTGTGACCTGGAACTTACCATGAAGAGTGATAAGGAAACCAATTTCACCATACAGTGGGTGAGGGCTGATATGGTATTCTATACACATGGCCATGGGAACACCCAATCAGAGTGGGTCAGGGAAGACTTTCTGGAGGTGTCTGTGGTCTGTTTGTCTACATATGTCTCTGCCAGTCCTCCCATTTATCCCACCATGCTCCAGTCCATATTTCATTTGTCTAATTCACCTCTGTCCATTTGTATATTTACTTCATACCCACCTACAAACCATCTTGCCTATCTCTGTGTCAGTTTGAAGAATCTGTTTATTGTCTAACTGTTGGTCTCTTGGTCATCTAGCTGTATGTCTTTCTATTGGTTAGTCTCTCCACTTAGGTATCTCTTCAATTCTCCAGTATTTGTCTGATTTGTCAGTTGATTTGTGTAGCAATTAAGATGCATTTGGCTGCAAGTAACAGATGGCCCTACCAAAAGCAGCTTAAATGATAAGAAAAATATTACCTCGCATAACAAGAAGTTTGGGCGCAGGGAGGTTCCTAAATTAATGTAACTCAGTGGTATCATTGAACACCCAGATTCTTTTCACATCTCTGCCACGCTTGTTATGTCAGCTCTTAATTCTGGAGGAACCTCAAGGTTTTAAAAAAGGCTGCAGCTGCTCAGCACGTTGCATTTTAATACAGTGAATTCCAAGATCCAATAGGAGAAAAGAGGGCGTTTCTCTTCCCTGGACCCTTTTATAAGTGAGATAAAATTTCTCCAAAGTCTCCTTAAGAGACCTCTTCCCACATTTCAGTGTTTCAGAATTATAACATGTCATTCCTAAATCAATCCCCAGCAAGTTGAAAGGAATTACCATGATTTTCCTGGACTAAGATTCACCTCTGGGACAAGGGAGGGGTTCAACCCCTCCCCTGCAAAGCACTTGGTCTCTAAACACCAAACAAAAGCATGGGTTCTATTAGCAAGGAAGGAAGATGGGATATGGGGCATGGCTACAGGCCCATTCTGTATTCTGAGCTATACATCCATCTTCTCTGTGCAATCAGCTGTCCATCTATCTGTCTATCGATTGGTCTGCCTGTCTGTTGGTCTGTCAGTCACTCCTAGAGATCGTCTGCCTGCCTGACTATTCACGTCAGTCTGTGTGCCTACCTGTACATCTATTTATCCGTGTCTCTATTTGTCTTTTGGTCTGTCTATAAATAAATCTATTAATCAGTTTGTGTGTTCAGTCAGTATGTCTATCTGTCTCTGTTCATCCATCCATCTTGAGTTTCTGCCCACTATTGCCGTTCTATCCCTCACCTGTCCCATATTTAACAAACGGATAGCTCGTTTCCTTTTTCCACCATGGAATGGTCTGAAACTCTTGAAATCATCATTCTGAACAAAGCACACACCTCAGGACCAGAGTTTTTCACTCTACCACCCCATGGTGCACAATATCCCCTCTTCCCAGGTCCTTCCCAGAGGCTGGATTGTTCACGACGTCTACCACTGGTAGTCAGGCCCTCCCTAAGCTATCTGAGCTCCCAGAGTGATTCTGTTCATTCATCATTCTTGAATGAATATATACTGGGTACTTACTACGTGCCGAGCCCTTTCTTAGGTGATGGGCATACAAGGGGGATACATAGTTCCTGCCCCTACTGGGCTTACAGTCTATGCACAGACATGTCCACACAGCCTCACTTACATAGGCTTATATACCACAATAGATGCTCCCATGTGTGCGTACACACAGTTCTCAAATATACATTTACAGACATACACAGCCACATTCCGGCTGTCAGCCTCTGTAAACATTTGTTGAGCCTAATACATGTATGGCACTTAAATTGGTACTGTTGAAAAGCACATCTTTCTTTCAAAGGCACACACGTACACACACTTACAGAGTTTACCGCCTTGGGACCCCAATAGCAGGGCACAGGAAAGTGGCACAGGTTCTTATTTCCAATCCCTCACCTAGTCTGGACTCCCGGCATGACCTTGAGTCATCACTTCTTGACCATATGGTGTCTCCGTGCACAAAAGGGGCGATGCCTGGCCCAGAGACGACCAAACCCCTCTCGTTCTCTGAACTGCTCTACTCATGTTCCTCTGTGGCATAAAAGTTGCTTCCAGTCTCTCACTGGAAATACGTCTCTGTCCTTCCCCCTCTTTCAGTCTGTCTGGCTGTCTCCAGAGGGTCACCCTGACAGTGCTCCTGCTTTTGTGTTTCCCTTTAGAGTGCGACAGTGTCTGGGGATGGGTCTCTGTCTTTGTGTGATGTTTGTGTACTAGGGTGTTCAAGTTCATGTCTGAGTATACATTTGAACTGCTGTGTATTCCTATGTGTGTCTGCTGTGGGTCTCTGTGTGTTTTTATCCAAGTGTGTATGTGTGTACACACTCACATACATACACACACAGGCGCGCACTTGGCTCCCCTAATATGCTGAACGGGCCATTACGCCTCTTGCATGTGGGGCTGGGGGTGGATGGGGAGGGGGGACAGAGGGAGGCAGCAGGATTCTGTAAGAACATTAAATCCCAAATAAAGTAGAAAATATTTTTTAAAATTACCGACTTCCCGTTTTCTCCGAAATGGAGTGAAACGAGGCTGGTCCCGAGGCGGGGGCTCCGCGGGGCCAGCCACTGGAAAGGGGCAGCGCTTTATTTTTTATTTTTGTAATAAGAGGAACTGAATTAGAAAAAACGGGGAAGGAAGAGCAGAGTCAGATTGTTAAAGGATTCAATGAGCTGTGGCCAATGTATTCGAAAGGTGCTTAAGGCAGCAGAGCCGCTCACCAAACACACACTCGCATGCACGCACACACACACACACACACACCAAGGCACCACATACCGCCATCACACTCACACGACCAAGACAAAGGCACATTCAACCACATTCACACTGGGACACACACTCAGAGACGCACACAGGGTGCACAGACCCACTAAACCCACCCCACATATCCCCCCCACATAGCCAGCACACTCTCCAAGACACAAACATCTATCTCAGGTGCCAGGGCAACTCAGATACACCTCGAGACACAAAATCATCTATTGTGAACAGACACACACAACGACACAGATGCCCACAGACAAACACATGCATTCATGGTCACACAAAGACACTGACCACTCTTGGATCCATACAGATATTTTCATATATTTTGCTTATAAGGACCAAACATGCATCTAACACCTGTGTATTCACTCTTGCAACAAACTCATCATAAACAGAGTTCATGCTTACTACTCTCACCCAGACACCCACTATATCTGATACACACAGACATCCAGGCCCCTAGACACACCCACACCATCACACACAGTCACCCAACACGCCCCACATGCAATTATTAACAATGATACCACACGTTTATAAAGAGATTTACAGTTGACCATTTATTTCAGTCCATTTAAGCCCAACAATCATCCTGTGGAACAGGTACCCTCATCCCTACTTCAGAGATGAAGGGACGAAGCTCGGGGAGGATAAATGACCTATCCAAAGCCACACACCAGCAACAGGCCACACCAGGAAGCAAGCCTCCTGTTTTAAGATTTCAATTCCCATAAGCAGAGCGCTGAACACACACACACACACACACACACACACACACACACACACACAGAGTCCTGCTCACATACTCTCATGACCTCAGCCTTCCTCTCATCTGTTTAGGCAGGTTTGCATGCTTACTCTGACAGTACAGTCACCTACGTGCGGGCGCAGTCTCAGTCACCCCTTTCATTCCCCCTCTGTTTTCTGCTTCTCTATTTGCTTCCTAGTCCTGCCTCCCTGGATAGTTGGAGGTCAGGCACACTGAGGGGACAGAGGAGGCATGGGACTCTTGCTCTCAGCTACACCTAGAACCGCATTCCTCCCACCCCACCTCCTGGCTGCCCCAGCCCCTCCTCCAGGGCCTGGGAAAGGTGAGCTCCAGCTTCCCTCACCCCACTCCTCCCACACGTTCTAACTGAGGGGACATTAAAAAGTGCTGACAGGGCAGGGGAGAGGCCACCTGCCTGCCCGCCAGTCGGACCACTTTCATCTCAGCCGCCTCCTGCCAAAACCACCCGCCCTGGCCTGCCCTCTCCCAGGTCCTGCTTTATTAATCTGGCCCTGTCTGGCCAGCCAGGCCTGCCCAGGCGCCCTCCTCTCCCCTCTGCCTCCAGCTCCAGCCAGCGGGGGAGGCTCCACTCCCTGCGCCAATCATCCCAGAGGCTGTGGAGAGCGCCTCCAACAGTCTCAGGAAGCTTGTTCTCCGCTAGATTTACTGCAGGAGACAAGGTCTCCCAAGCTGCACTCCCAGACACACAGACACATCACAGTCCTACATTCACATCATACAGCAACACACAGAACCACCCACAACGTCAGCCACACCTGCTGTTATTACATCAAGTTAGACAAAACACCCAAAATGATAGGCACACATAATGACACCTAGAGGGGCCTTACATGGTTACCCACAGTGGCCGTCATTTTGAGCATACGGCCAACACATTTACACACAGCCCTCATGCGTAATAACACAATGCACCAACATCACACACAAAGACACACTATCACTCATCATGTTGGTTGCCCATAGTGACAAGTGAACAGTACCTGCCTCATAGCAGCACTTAATAACTTAATATTTATTGAATGAATAAATGATACAGTAGCAACACACTCACACACCAAATGCACATGTACACCTTACAGCTGAAATGCATATGCCACAAAAAGTGGAAACGAGACCTGCTGAGAACACCCCAAGCAGCATGTGACTGAAGTCAGAAAAGCAGACAGGAGGTGGAATGAAAGGAAGTCAGTTGAGACAGGGTTGGGGACAGGGCATTCAGTTACCTTTTACAACTGGAGACATCTTTTCGAAACAATCTAATCCTCGAATAAAGCCCCAGCACTCTTTAACAGCCCTCGTAGCCTCATCTGGTATAGAAGCCAGCCGCCTGTCTGCCCACATTCCCACCTCCCACACTACACTCTAGCCTCGCTTGTTCCCCCACCAACATCGCTCCCTCCGGCCACAGGGCTTTGCATATGCTGCTCCCTCCACCTGGAACACTTCGGTTCTCTATTCTCCCAGTTTACTTTTAGCTCTGGCCTCCAGGTTACTTTCTAACTAGGTTAAATCTCACATGCTACTACAGACTGAATGTCTGTTTCCCCCCCAAATTCATATGTTGAAACCTAATCCCCAATGTCATAGTATTTGGAGGTGGGGCCTTTGAGAAGTGATTAGGTCATGAAGGTAGAGCCCTCATGAATGGGATTAGTGTCCCTATAAAAGGGACTCGAGAGCTCCTCTCTCCTTTCACCAAGTGAGGACACAGTGAGAATGGTCATCCCATTATCCAGGAATTGCGTCCTCACTACACATCAAGTCTGCTAGTACCTTGATCTTAGATTTCCCAGCCTCTGGAACCGAGAGAAATAAATTTCTATTGCTTATAAGCCACCCAGTCTATGGTATATTTGTTCGAGCAGCTCAAATGGACTGATAACCACTTACAAGTCCTCGTTTTCACACCGTTGATCTTCTTCGTGGTACTTGCCACAGATGTAGTTTTTCTACCTCTGGCACTAGACCGAAAGCCCTATGAGGGCAGACAGTAACTGCTTTTGCTTCCATTCACTACCAGGACTGGTACCTAATAGTCCAGAGGGCCTGTGTACTCAGTGCATAGTTGGTGCTCAATAAACATCTGCTAAGTAAATGAATGATCAACACAGGACATAAAAGAACACCAGAGAGACAGCTCAGCTAGAAGTTAACAAGTCCTAGAATGCTAGAACTGGGAGGGATCTGAGAAAATCCTGAGTTTTTGTTCTTGTTGTGTGACCTTGGGCAAGTCCCTTCATCTCTTTGGGCCGTTTTTTCACCTATAAATTAAGGCATCAGACTTTCAAAATGTGTTCTGTGGGACTCTAGGGGTTCTCAGGAGCATCCAAAGCTGCTGTGGGCAAAGGTTGGGGCAAGGGTGAGCAAGTTTGCTGATAAAAGCCACTTCTACTTTTAGCTGTGTGTATGTTTTTTCAGAATTGAAGAATCTAAAGTTTAAAATATTCTTTGAGGGGCGCCTGGGTGGCTCAGTCGGTTGAGTGTCTGACTTGGTTTCGACTCAGGTCATGATCTCACAGTCCGTGAGTTCGAGCCCTGTGTTGGGCTCTGCACTGACAGTGTGAAGCCTGATTGGAATTCTCTCTCCCTCTCTCTCTGCCTCTCCCCCACTTGCTCTGTCAATATAAATAAATAAGCTTTAAAAAATACATTCTTTAAAATTTCTGTACTAGGTGATCTCTAGCTCCATTCTAGAATATCACAATGCAACAGAAGCAAAATGGTTCCAAAACAGTAAGATACCAGAGCACATGCTGCAAAGTTACCTAAGTGGAACCCCACCTGCAGAATCAACAGAGGAAAAGACCAATAAGAATTGAATGAGCCCAATCGGAGGAGGAGTCCTAGAGAAGAGAGTTTTCAACATTTTGTGCTGATTTCTAACTCTGGTGACAGACTCAGACACCAGAGAGCTGATGAGGGAGGGATCAGGGCACCACTTCCCAGAAGGACAGGTGATCAACTTGACCAGTCAATAAAGAGCAAGTCTGGCCTGAATGGGAGTAGCAGAAGATTATGGAGGAAGGGGGAGCAGAGTGCAGGGTGGTCTACAAGCTTCCTGAAAAGCCCACACACATTGGGTTTTTCCAAATAGGAAAAAACTCTATGGTCAGGTCACCTAATGGGAGCAAACTGTATCCTGGGGAAGGGAAGACTGAAGGCGCAGGAAATCACTGAGCCTGGAGGGCTGGGTAGGAAAGCCAGATGAATCAGAATAGTTACGGGACATGGGCTCCCTGTTCTTTTCTGTGTTTCTTGAGGAAGAACAGAGGAAATAGCCTAAACTGGGGGGTTGGGGAGTGTGCAGAGAAAGGCCAGAGGATTGAGTCTGGAAAAATCCATTACTTTGTACCTAAGTTAAGGATAGTTACTTGGGAACCCCTTAGATCATAGAGGAACCTCCTTTCTGGTTTCCCCCCTCCATCAGCCTCACCACTGCCTCTCTCAAATACACCCTCTTAACCTGCCTTCAGAACCCCAGTTCTGCCCCTCTCATCTTGAACTCCAAAACCTCCAACTCACCAGCCACCTTCACCTACCACCCCCTTTCCTCAGTGGCTCCACTGCCTGACTCTGCCCTCCACCCTGCTGCTGTCTTGAAGTCACTTGCTCTGAAAGCAGTCAGACCCTGGGCCTTTTCTCTGTGGAGCCTGGCACTAGTGAGGCCTCCAGGAAGCTCTTGGCCTCCTAGTATCCTGGCCTCTCTCCCAGCAGTTCTTCCTCCCTTATGTGCAGAGAAGCCCAGGCTATCTGAAGATTGTAGCACTTCACATCCTCTCCCATGACCAATGTATCCGCAAATAGGACTTCAAATTCAACCAGCAACCCCACAGGAACGGCCCTCAATAGATGTGGATTACTGACTCCCAAATCTGTACTTCAGTCCTGACTTCAAACAGTGTCTCTGGCTCCTCACATCTCTCTCCTCCCTATCATCACCTTAAATCCACCATAATCACCATGTCCCAAACACCAGACGTGGGTCCCAAACCAGCCCACCTCTCCCAGAATTCCCTCCCAGATCAGTGCCTGCCAGATCCAGCCCCAGCCACTCTCCATTCATGCATCTTCATGCTGGGAGTTTCCTTAGTGTTTCCACTTACTCCAACCCCAAACTCTGTCCAGCTCATGGCTGTTTCTTGCCAGTGTTTGGCCTCAATCCCCTAATGAGTCTCCAGACTCTCCCTAACCTCTTCCCTGGCTGCACGAGTATCTTCCTAAATATAACCTGCCCCTCACCCAGAACCCCACAGCTCTCTACCTCTCCGGCTCGGTGTCCAGACCTCTTAGCCTGGCCTTAAGGGGGTTGGCCCCAGCCTACCTTTGCAGACTCTCCACCTTCCCCTCTAGGGAGCCTTGCTTCCACCAGGGTCTGATCCTTCCCAGGCCCCTACATATCTCTAAGTTCATTCCAAACGTCCAGCACTTGCTCAAGCTGCTCTAATCTCTGGCACTGCTACTCTTCGGAGTTAAGCCTCAAAGCATCCTTCCCAGATGGGTTTCTCCTGAATGTTCTCAAGTGGGGTGTGACTGCCCACTGTTAACACTCCTGGGTCCTGCCTACCAAAACGCCAAAACCCAATAGCTCCTCCAGGCCACTCTGGTAACAAAAATGTCCCTGGTTGAGAACCACTGGCTGGATCCTATTCTTTTACCTTTCCCCCACTACCTGACCCTCTCTAAATGACCTGTGCCCCAGGGCCTTCCTTCACTTTCCTCAAAGTCTTCAGTTTCTGTTGAGAAGCAGTAAGGGACAAAGACAACAATAAAATAATACCAATTAATGGCATCCCCTTAAGTAGCACTCTCTATGAGGAAAGTGAGGAGAGAAATCAAGTTAACTTATCCAAGGTCACCTACCTGGTAAGCAGCTAATAAAAAGTCATAGCAGAAAATAGACACTCGAGTCAGAAAAAAATCTTTCAAATACTAATTCTGCTACCAACCGGCTATGTGACCTTGGCCAAGCTACTTTCCCTCTCTGAACTTCATTTGTGAAATGGTAATAATAATAGCACCTAATTCATGGGCAGGGGGGTGCCTGTGAGAATTAAATTCATTTATATAGAACAGTGTTTAGTACAAAGCAATGCTCCCTTTATGCATCTCCTTACATTTTTCTCTCCACTCAGAATCCATCTCAGATACTTAAAAGGAATAACAGTAACTCCTCACATTTGAATCCAGGCCCTTGACCCCCACATTGTATGGCTGCCACTGTTCCATCAAGCCCCCGTAGGTCAGGATCTGACAGCTGTCCCTCTGTTCCCCTAGCAAGGTCCCTCACTGCCCTCATGGTGTCCTGGCCTCTAGGCTCCTGACACAGTTGTAATATGGTTACACTGTGACTGGCTTGCTCCATCCTGCTCCCAAAGGCACAGCTTCAGACCCTGCCCAAGACCAACCCCAGCCCAGCTCCACTGTGTCCTGGCACCACTGGGCAATATGTTAGACATTAGACTACTTTGATTCCACCATTGCCTTCTTCTATGTTCCTCCAGCCCAGCCCCACCCCAGGCACCTTTACTTGAATAAGCTGACCTCAATCATGACTATTTTTAGATCAAAGCCTGGGTCCAACTGGAGTTCCTCACCTCACCCCTTTCTTCACATCTGAGGCTTTGACCTTTTAGGCTGTTTCCATGTCCTTCCTTTCCCTTCTAAAACTGGTTCTTCCCGGTGTCGTCTTTCTAGTGACATCAGTCTCTTCCTCTCCAATGGCTTCTTCTCCTCTGTCCACAAATCTGTTTCTCTACCTCTAACAAAGCTTCACTGTAGCTTTTCAAAATAATGGACTGCCTCCAGTCCTGCATGTATTTTTCAAAGGATAGCCTATATAGTCTACCTTGCTGCCCGTATCTCTTCTCCACCAACTCACTTTAGCCCCTACCATTCTGCTCACTTCTTAATCACCGACTCTAATGACCTTCCTTACCCCCACCTCCTATTCCAAACTCTTCAGAGTTCAAGCCTGTGATCACCCCATGTCTGCCTCTACTCTCTTGGTTAAATTTTTGATGCCCTGGGAAGTGCTTCTTTGGCATGTTCACACCTGTCCCCGTAGCCCTCTTCTCTCCATCTCCTTGGGCACTCTCATTTGCTTCTTTAGACTCGATCCTCAGTGTCCCTACAATGAGCCCAATCCAGTTCCTTTCCTCTGGCCTCCAGCCTCATACCTCCTGCTGCACCCAGACCTTCCTGCCCTTCTCTCACTCTGCCCAGCAGTGATCAGTAACCTCTAACCAAGTGGCCTCTTTATTGTCCCCCAAACCTTAGATGGATCCAGGCCTCTGTAGCTTTGCTCCTCTGTGGCAGAACATGTCCCACCCTCTAATCCAGTATTTTTTTTTTCATAAAATTATAGAAGAAAAATAAAAATAAATCCTACCCATTTTAAAGTGCAGCCTAGCCACCCCGCTCTAGGGAACCTTCTTTTGTAGGTGTTCATCCCCCTCTGACCTAGGTGTTTACTGGCAGAACCCACAACCCTACTCTACTGAGTCTCCCTTTTCACTGTGAGTCTCGTCTCCCACATCAGCTTCTGGGGTCCCCAGAAACTTAGAAAGCAGAGTGTCCGCAACAGGTGTCTATCCCTCAGGACCAAGCTGAGGGAGACTGCATCAGATGGTATTTAAGTTCTCTTCCAGCTCCAGTGTTCAAGGATTTGAATTTGAGGATTCTTTCTAGAATGTTCCTCTGGGAAGGTCTTCAGAGTTTCCGGAAGGTGTTTTCAGTTGACAGACATCCACATGCTTGCGAGCTGCTGACAAGAGTGCCCCCTTTTGGGGAGTTGAGCCCCAAGAGAAATTACACAGGTCAAATGTTATTGTGTGTGTAGGCAGAGGAGATGAGTGTGTCCTGGGGACTGACTCCTTTCAAGTCAGTCATGAAATCCAGAAAGGAACTTTTGAAAATCTCATTGCATAAGCTAACCTTCTCCTACACGCACACGCGCGCGCGCACACACACACACACACACACACACACACCCTTATGCCCTCTGGGGGCAAGAAAGTTCCCCCAGAAGCTCTTAAGGAGCATCCTCCTCCCTCTTACTCAAAAAAAAAAAAAAAAAAAAAAAAAAAAGTTAGAAGGCTGAGCTCAATGCCTCATCACAAATCACAAAGCATGGCTGCCCCCACGGGGCTTCACTGAGCATCGCAGTCTCCATCATTATGTCTTCTTGGCCCCATCATGACAGAACAAACCTCAATCTCCAGTCCTCCAAGAAAACGTCAATGTACTCCACCTCAACCTCTCAGCTTCTTCCCCTCCCAGTACGCTCTAACCGCATTCCCTTCAACACATTACACCCAGTGCTCCAATACACCAACACCCCATCAAGTGGCCCCCAGCCCTAGTGCCAACACTCCAATTCCTCTATAGCCCTCAGTATACCCAATCTTCTCAGTTCTCAAACATCCATTTTGAGCTTTAATATCATATCCCCATCTCCAGACCCATCTTCCTTCTCCATCAAGGCTACAGTTATCTGGAGAGCAAGCCTGTGTACTCTTGCGAGCCCAGCCCGACGATCCCCACTGTCCCTCCTACAGGCTCCAAGAACTAATGCATATTAACTAGGTCACCTTCCATGTCCTAGGTCAATTTCTCAAAATGTGGTCAGAGAACCATGAACATCAGAATCACCTGGGGAACTGGCTAGAAAAACAGGTTCCTGGGCTCCATCCAGAACTACTAAATGACTGGTGGTGGGGTCAGAAATCACATTTACAATCTTGTCTCATGATTCCTACACCGGTTCAGAATCATTGCCCTAGATGCCTCATTCAATCTTAACAACTCCATGAACTTGGCATTGTTATTCTACTTCAGTTAAGGAACCCAAGACATATAAAGCTTAGGTAAGTTGGTGACAGTAACACAGCCAGTCACTATGGGGGATTTGGGTTCACCCCAGATCCCACTGTGATGGAGTCCTTGGTGTCCCAGGAACCCTCCTGCCATAGAAGCAGCCCTCTGCAGCTTGTGCTCCGTGCCAGGGCAGACAAGAAGTCATGTGCGGAGTAGCTCAGGTTGGAGTATGTGGCCGTAATAGGAGCCACATCTGGATCCCACACGTTTGTGCCCGGGCAAGCTTTTCCTCACCTCAGTCGTCTTCTTGGCCACACAGAAGTCCCAAGTCAAACACGACTAAGCTGAGTGCCCCCCGTGGGCTCCCCATAGTGGGGAGTGAGGAAAGTGCAGGTGCAGTTGCAGCCAGGACACCCACTCCGCTCTCGCCATTGGCTCAGGATCCATGTGGAGCGAGGGCGCCACGTTGTGACCAAAATGGGGACTGCACATCCCGGGGGAGAACGATGAAAGGTGGTGCTGGAGATGCAAATGTGCAGCTTCCTTCCCACTTCACTACCCCATTTCCTACTTAGTCCCATGCTGATCCCCATTCTAGACCCCATCGGAAGTAACCCTTAGTCCTCCGACTAAGAAAGGCCTGGGATGAGACTCACAGGCCAATGTCTGTGGGTACCCACAAGATGGGAGGAAAGCAGACTCCCAGATTTTTTCCCAACCTCCAGAGAAGTGCTCGAGATACACTTTGTATCTTTGTTTGGGTTCTGATTATACACCCCTGCTCTTCATCCCAGAAGCTCAGCACCCGAGTTTCTAGAAAGTTTCTGGCGGTAGTCAGGCCCACTGCCATGCTGGCTGCTTGTCAAAATATTCTCATTTGTCACTGACCTCCTTTAGAAAAGAGGACCCAGTATTCCAGAGGTGGCCTGACAATCTGAGAAAGCAGTGGAGTGATGGCCTCCCTTGATCTGGCTGCCTTTTGGTTAATGCAATTCGTGACTGTATTAGAGGTTTTAGCAGTCACATCACATGGTTGCCTCCTATTGAGTTTGCAGTCAACTAACCCCCCCCCCCCCCCCAGGTCTTTCTTCATGAACTGCTGTCAAGCTGGGCCCGCCCCCCGCCCAGTACTTATGTCATTGATTTTGTTTTAACCTAAGTGCAGGACTCTACATTTATCCCTGTTAAATTTAATCTTGTTGGTTCCAGCCCAGTGTTCCAGCCTGTTGAAATCATTTTGAATCCTGACTCTCTCATGCAAAGTATTAGCTGCCCCCTCCCAGCTCTATCACCTGCAAACTTGATGAACCTGCTGCCTTGGTCAGTTGTCAATAAAAATGTCAGACAGGACACAGGCCCAGACTGATCCCTACAGCATGCTGCTGGAGACTTCCCTCTGGCCTAGGAGGACATGGATCCATTAATCAGCCCTCACTGGGTCTGGTTCTTCACCAAGCAACATGACCATTTGGTTCAGATGTTTCTGCTATGTCTACAGATACTGTGAGAGGCTATCAGCTGCACTGGTGGAAATTTCTCTTGCCCCAGGCTGTGACCCCAATATCATGACTATGCCCTCTTTCCAAAGTATATAGTGCTATTTATTTAATTGTAACATTAGGAGATTACAGGCCCCCAGTGGTGCTCCCTCCTGTATCTCTTGTCTCTGCAGATATTTCTGAGCTTCAGGATCTCCCTGAGTTTAAGCAACTATTGCCATTTCCTATCTTATCACCCTGTGCCTCCTGAGACCCTATCCTCACACCTAAGTTCTCTCCTGTCTTCTCTTCTGCCTTCACATATATGCAGTAGCCTCCCTCCTCTAAAAAGCTACTAGTTGCCTCCCTAAACTATGGTTGGCCTCTGCCTCTTTCTCTTGAAAATCCAAAACTCACCTCTCATGTCTCCTGAACTGTCAGTAATCTTCCATACCTCAGGCTAGAGAGAGCAGGTATAATCTAAAGCAGAGAACCTGGGCGGGGGCGGGGGGGGGGGGGGGAGGAGGAACCCTCACAAACCAAACCAAAGTGAGGCTGTGGTCAAATTATAAAGGTGATCAGGAAATTCACAAGAACTGAGACATGATTTAAGTGCCTAGGCAAAATGTCTGGGCAAGAAAAGGCCTGGAACTGGTCTGGTCATAGAAAAGAGCAGCAAAACAGGGAAGTCTGAGCCTGGAAATTTCTCACATATTTCCTAGAGGGGCTGAATCCCGTTCTGGGACCAATCCAGGTGGGAAGACAGCCTAGCTGGAGTGCAGACAAGAACAGAGAGGAGGTTGGGGCCTGCACTTTTCCTGAGCCCTTACCCAAGGCTATGAACCAGATGTTGGAAACCTCAGAACCTCTAGTTCAGGGGTCACATGCTTAAAAATCTATGGGGCCAGACAGGTCACAGAAATGAGACAAACCAGGGATAAACCAGACAAACCAGAGACACAGTGACTATAGCAAACTGGAAGAAACACCCCCAAAAGAGTGGCAGCTACTCGGCTCCAGCCAATTGTCCTATAAATTTTATTGTCAGATCTTTTGATTTTCCAGACAGGCCAAAATCTGGCTTTTTAGATGGAAATTGATTTTAAATGCTAATTAAAAAAACTTTAAGAAAACATGTCTGTATTTCTGATTTGACCCATGTTGGCCAAATTAACTGCTGCCAGTTACCTGGTACTTGGAGAGGCTAAAGACTTGGCTTTGTGATAATACTACATTCCCTGAGTTTTCTGATATCCATATGGGTGACTTTTGTGTAGAGAATATTAGTTTTAAGATATTAGTTTTAAAAGGTATATTCAACTTTCAGAGTTACATAAACCTTAGTTTTGCTTATGAAACAAAGGAGTTTGGTTGAATGGAAGGTTAATGTATTTGATTTCCTCAAGTGCTTCATTTATCTGACTGAAATAAACCTTCCCAAGCACTTATTATGTCTCCAATAAATTAAGTTTATAAATATAGCAAATCTTAAATCATTTAAAATGTTCCAAAACTATATAGAAACTTAGCAAGATTTCAACATAAGATTCAAGCCTAAATAAATTACTCAACGCTCTTTAATACAAATGGCACAGGGGCACCTCTGTACCTCAGTCGTTTAGCGTCTATGGATTTCGGCTCAGGTCACAATCTTGCGATTGTGAGATGGAGCCCTGCAACAGGCTCTGTGCCAAATGCTCGGAGCCTGCTTGTGATTCTTTCTCTCCCACTCTCTTTGCCCCTCCCCTGCTGGCCTGCTCTCTCTCAAAATAAATAAACTTAAAAATGAAAAAAAAAAGTATAGATTCCTTAAAAGCAAATGTAGTAATGCTGTGGCTTTGATGTTCTTAATTAAACACTACTAGCCTTCATTCTAAGTCCTCCAGTGCTAAAAGATGCGTGCCTACCTATCAAAGAGGCAACTGATGCTGCCCCATATAGTTTTGAGGTCACCTTCTCAGATGGCTGAAGGTGTAAACCAGAAACTCTGGTTGGACCAGTGACTGAATTGTAAGATGGGACCCAGAAAGTCCTACTTGTAGCCTCTGGAAAGCCCTACCAAAGGACCTCCATTATTTAAAGAGGTGGCCACTCAAATCATCCCTGAGTTCTATGCTCTTCAGTACCTAACTGCATTTTCTCACAGAAGACCAGAACCCCAACTGGGCTACCATATACCCTGGTTGGGGTAATGCATATCCTTGGCTCTAAAAACATCTAGAAGTCTTTCCATCTTGAGGCAGCTGGCTGGTTCACTCAGTAGAGCATGTGACTCTTGATCTCAGGGTTGTGAGTTCAAGCTCCACGTTGGTCATAAAGATTACTTAAAAAACAACAACATGTCTTTCCATCTTGAGGACAACTGCTTTCTTTTTATATTCTTCCTTTCTGAGAGGACCACAACTCTTACAGGTATTGAAATGATAGCTGGCTGAAGGCAAGACATCTTCATAACTTTGACTTTTAGTCACTACTCCTAAGGTTCTTCTGGCAGAACTCTGGTCTTCTCACCCTTAGTTCACTCTGTCCTCCACTCCATACAGCCTCTGCTCGAATGGCTTTCCCTCTAGCAGTCAGCACCCACCTTTTTTTTTTTTTTTAATATGTTTTAATATTTATTTTGAGGGAGAGAGAGACAGAGTGTGAGCAGGGAGGGGCAGAAAGAGAGGGAGACACAGAATCCGAAGAAGGCTTCAGGCTCCCAGCTATCAGCACAGAGCCTGATGCGGGGATTGAACTCACAAACTGCAAGATCATGACCTGAGCCGAAGTCAGACACTTAACCGACTGAGCCAACCAAGTGCCCCAGCACCCACCTTCTTTCTTGAAATTCTCACCTCTCAACGTCACCCTTTGTTCATCCACCCCTGTACCAACTCAATAATGAGAGTCCCCGTACTGCACCCTCAACACTGTGGGATTGTGCCCCCTTCTCCACAATTCTTCCTTTGCCTTTTTCTTGCCTTAAAGGGCAACTGATTTCACCCTGAAATCTGGTATTACTTGTTCCTATTAAGGTATGGATAACTGAGACCCTTTTATGCTGGGTAAACTGAAGCTTTCTTGTCTAAGGGGAAAAGAAGTGAAAGAAAGGGAACAAACATTTACTGGGCACTTACTAGATAGGCACTAGGCGGTGAGGCAGCTCATTCATTCCCAACAGCCACATGAAGAGGCCTGTTAAGAAACCAAAACTCAGAGATGGTAAGTTATCTGACCATCTCAATGCTGGGAATGGTAAAACCAAGATTCAAACCAAGTCCATGCCAACTCCAAAACTGCCCTTTCTCACCACACTGCTTTTTCTTCTTTAATCAAAATCCTTCCTAGTCAAACATTGGCAGGATGAAAGAACAGTGTGCTGGTGGGAAACGCTGCTTTACTACTTCCTCCTGAAAACGTGGGAGGCTCTAATCTGTGAACTGTTGCAATTCTGTAACTCATCCATTCTGGAAACGCTCTCCTAGACCCTCACCCCAACAACCACCCAACAACAAACACACAGTACTCTGTTTAGACAGCATTTTCATGTATACTGTCCCATCTATACTGTAAGCAAGGTAGTAGCAGTATTAGCCAATTTTAAATATGAAGACTGAAGCATAGACACAAACATCCCCAAAGTCAACCAGCCTGTGAAAAGTACATCTACATGTAGGTTCACTGCCCTTGAACCTTGTTTTCTTTTCACTCAGCCAGTGTCCTCCACAGACACTCTCCTGTCCCATTTCCTCTCTCCTTCTGGGAATTAGGTGGTAAACTAGAGCTTAGGTCTCTGCTTCTGTTCCCCAAGACCCCGTCCTGGCAAAACCACCTTTGTCCCCAGCCCTTCCTCCCACAGACATTCAGGCTCTTCCAAAGCCTTATGATCTTTTCCATTTTGCTCTTCCACCAAGCCATCTCCTGTGAGATTCTGCTTCAGGTGTGGTATCCTGAGTCAGTAGGATCCAAAAGGCCCTGCTGCCAGCAGTTTCCTTCTCTCCAAATACTAACTGAACACCGTTCAAAGACACTCGGGTCTTCATAATAAACCACTTCCTAAGTGCCCACACTGAACTGGGTATTTTTACAACATTCCCACGTACTCGTGTAACAATATTGCAAGCCATGTGCTATTTCCCAGCCCTCACAGGTGAAGCAGCCAAGACCAAGAACCCTCAACTCACCTAAGGATGGAAGCGGGAAGCAGCAAATAGGGATTTCAAACCCGGGAGGCACATCTAATGCCTCTATTCCTATTAAGACATCACACAAACCCTTGTGAGATCAAGGACCACAAACTGACTATAAAGTGGGTAGGATGTTGCTCAAACACCACTGTCAAAAGCTCACTATTTGAAAACTTAGAGGGAACCTTCTTAAGTCCATGGTCCTGCTGCCTTTCAACTAGTATGGTGGCCTCTGCACCAATCTCCTTGCCTCAAAGTCCCTGCCTGTGATGCCGCCAGCTTGCACACACCTTCAGTGCCTCTTACCCCTTGGCAGCAGTTCTGACATTTTCTACTGTCACTGCCATTGTTTTAATATTATAGAAGAGAGATTCTGGAAGACCATTTCCCAGTGATGGTGGTGTGACAGGGTTCTGTGAATCAGGTCACCGAGAAGGGGCAGGGACTCGTAACATAAGCAGGAAAGTTCATACCTCTGCTCTGCTCATGAGTTGACAACTAGACTTACCCTGAGACTGGAAGCAGGACCTGCTGCTGGAAAGCTAGGTGAGGAAGAGGTGAAGCCTTTGAAAGACAGAAGGGCTGACGCTTGCTATCAAATAGTCACTCTGCTAAGCCTTTCTTTACAAACCGTATTTCATACAGCCTTGACAACGTAGTAGTTATCCCCATATATATGAAGGAGTTACAAGCAGTCTGTCATTTTGCCCAAGGTCATACAGAATGACAGATCTAGGATTCAAAGTCAGGTATGCAGAGCCCTCATTCTCAATCACTACCCTATGTTGCACTATACACTTTATATTGGAGAGGTAATAAAAACCTAGCCCAGATATAGCTTACATTTTGGGTTAAGGAGTAGAGCTGCCCTTAAGGACCAAAGAGAAGGCTTTCAGGGCCCGGAGCCAAAGAAATCTAGAAGTGAAGAGGTGAATGCAAAGCGACTACAGAATGGCCTATAGTCCAGGAATGACTTGGCACAAGCTAGAGAGGGGTCTTCTTCACCCATGGGGCTGGGGACCAAGGTTAGAGGCAAGAGGTTGTGTGTGGCTACAGAGGGGGCACTACAGAGAGGCTCAGCTCATAGTGGGGAGGAAGGGAGTGGCTCAAAGTGGGAGACAAAACCTAAGAAATCAGGAGGATGTCAGTGTGGAAGAAGCTGAGAATTCCAGGCAGCCAGAATATACCTCGGGCTGACTTCTGAGTATCCAGCATCTCTTCCAAGTAGGGTGGCAGAGTGGCTCCAGAGGCCAGAATGCAGACAGATTTCTGAGAAAGAGGACAGTGGAAAGGTTACAAGGGAGCAAGTCCAATCCATCTGTACTCCAAGACAAACTTGGGCCAGCCACCAAAATGATTTCCAAAGATTTCTGTGGCTCACCAAAGGGTTTTCTTCTTTTAGGGTCCATCATCTGGCTCCTTTCTAGGTGTTATTAACAGAACCCTTAAACATGGAGGAGCAGAGGGTTTGTTTGGGAACTGGGAGAGAAGCCAGAGAAGAAAGGTATGCCTTTCGCTACTCCCCAACCTCTGGTTAACTTCTAGATATCAGCTTAGCCTATGTTATTTCCTGCAGGAAGCCTGCTGTGAACACCTAGCTTCTCCTTTGCACATCTGTAATGTTAACTGCCTGGTTGGTGCCCCCACTGAACTGAGAGCACACAGGCACAAACTAGCACCGGGTCTGGAACAGAAATGCTCCAGGGCACTCCACAAATGGTAGCTGTTAAGACTCTAGTCTGATATTTTTCTGGATTCTCTTCTAAAAGCCCCTCTACCCCAGAGCTATCTTAATACACATATAATTTAAATACAGCGAAGAGCATGGAATAAAACTGAACCAAGGAGGTCGGACTTGACTGCCTTGGTGTCTCACAGTAGGAAACTGGCAAGAGCTTCTACAGGGGTGATGGAAACTCTTTCAGATGCCCTCACTCCTCACATAGCGTAAGGAGAGCTCATACCTGATGACTTCTCACCCTGGCCTTGGGCTGGTGTTGAGAGTGGTAAAGTCTGGCTGTCTAGACAGAAGGCATCAGGCATTTCCCTGTTTCCCTCCTTCTAGGACAGGTTTGGGTACCAAAGCCCTTCTGTCTGCCTGCGACTCGATGTGGGTGTCTCCAGGGCATGTTCCTTGTTCTTTCCTATGGTTTTCTTGAGAGAAAAAAAAAAAAAATCACTGGAAATCTGCTCACAAATCACTGAAATAAAATTTCTGAATAAGTCACATAATAAACGTAACCACCACCACCACAGCCATTTATTAAGTGCTTGCCAGGTACGTGCTAAAGCTTTACAAACATCGTTTCAGTTAATCCAACAACCCTGAGGTAGATGTTTTCAACACTCCCCCTCGCCCCCCACACATATCATTGTAATTGAGGAAACTGAGGCTCAGAGAGGTAAAGTCAATCAACAAGGTCAAACCTGGCTGATAAGTGGCAAAGCTAGAAATCTGAACCGGAACCAAACACATCCGACTCCAAAATCCATGCTTTAAAACACTATGCTAGGTTGCTTCTATTGGAAGGTAAGGACACATGCCCCTTCCCAAAATACTACCTAAAACCCAGACTTCGGGTGGGGAAGAAGGCAAGGCCTAGTTTTTTTCACTTCTTTAATCAGTTTTTGTGCCTAAACACTTGGGAGGAGTGGAAAGACAATCTGGGTAAGCTGACCACTGGTCCCTCACCTGCTATCCCAGCTTCCGTGGCTTGTCTCATCTAAGACCTTCGCTCCAGACACAAAACTACTCAACATGCTGTTTCCGTCCCAGCAAGCGCTGAAATGCGGAGACCAGCCAAACTTGGTGACTCAGAGCATAGCCAAAGATATCACAGACCAGGAGACATCCACAAGATGACCACAATCCCTGAACTGCTTGCTGGACCGTAAGGCACACAGATGCATTCGGATGGAAACACAAAACTCTGCTTCTTCCACCCTGGCTTGCCAGGCCTGGCCCCACTCCTGGGGATTCTCCTACCCAATCCCTCCTCATGATTCTCCGTTATCCAAGACTCTGGGTACCCTCCCCTCACCCATCTTTGGAGGCGCCACTGGCCATAGATCCTCAGGCCTCATGGTTGCTAGTGTCTAAGGCCTCGTCCCCTAAAAACGCACCAGAAGTGCTCAGTCTCCACTAAGGACCCCAAGACCTGTGAGGATTAAACAGATGGCTGAAGACTAGCAGAAGAGCCACCAGAGTTAGAAAAGCTAAACAGGCTACACAGAACGAACAAAGGAATGCTACGTGGGCAGAGTAGGCACAGAACAAACAGACTAACCGCAGGTCAGAAGAGAAGATGACTCAAACATGCTCAGGGCTGATCCCAGGGAGAGGGATCCTAGAGAAACTCTATCCCAACACTTGCAGCCATGGACGTAGCTTTTGAAGAGAGGGCAACACCCGTTCAGGAAAAAGGCCCTTGGTGGAGACTGGACAGAGGGAGGCTGAGTAGGAGCAACTGGAGGAGCCCTGAAAAGGGAAACTGGAACATCTCTTCAATGCAGGAAGCTTGAGAGGACACCAGAGAAGTCAGCAGGGACTGGAGAACGAGCACCGAAGGTCCCAGGGAAGGACAAGAACAGGGTTGAAAGGCCAGGGCCCCTGGAACCCCATGAGCCACTTCTCAGTGCACCCCGGCATCCATCCTATTTGGGTAAAACTAGTCACTGAGGGCCATTCCCTGCAGCCCTACTAAACTCTGCATCCGATCTGGAAGGGTAGAAGCCACAGAGGTAGGGAACTTATCAAGGAAGAGAAACAGTCCTGTCTGCGAAGTTCACATTCTGACAGGAGACAAGGAACCACCCTTTTCCCCAATCTTTGAGGGAGCTTCTAATCTAAGGAACCCACCACATACAAGTCACAAAACTGAGGAACAAATACCAACTAGTGCAAATTAATACAGTCCCTGAAGTTTGAAGACAGAGGAAGAATGAACACAGGTACCACAGAGACCTGGGAAGATCCAGGTTGGGACTGTCCACACCTTACAACTCAGCCCACTGGAGGTGATCTCATTACCTGTTCACATATCTGGGTGGGGCCTCAGTGCCCTCCACGCAACTACTACGGCTGAACTGACTGGGAAGAATCAACATTACTCCCTGGGGAGCCCAGAGGTTTGCTCTCTACTGATCTTCCTCATCTCTCAACAATCTCTCATCTTGTCCTCACAGGGCGCACGATTCATGGCTTCAAAACCGCTGGTTGTTTCATGTGGTTTCCTCTCCAACTAAGTAGAAGCTCCTACAGGATAAAAACTAGGTTTTCTCCACACCCTGTAGCGTTAGAACATAACGAATACTTGTCACAAGAAGGGTATCTGGGGTGTTGAATTAAAAAATTTTTCCACAAACAGCATGTCACAACCATTCTGTTGTTATCCTTTGCCCTATCACTTGCAATGGACACCCATCTCTCTCTCTTTGATGGCTCATGCCTATACGTGTCCATTCCTGTATCCACCTCAGGCTGGGGACTGGGCCCACCTAGCCTGTCAAGAAATACCAGCTCAGTCGGCTCGTGGGAACAACGAAAGGGTACGTGGCCCAAGAGTCTCTGGTGGGGGCAGAGGGAGGGCCTCCCCACACTGGGCTGGCCCACTGATAAGGATCCTTCCCCTCTCTGTCTCCTAACAGATTCAGATTAATGATCGCTCATTCCTAATTGTCAAATTTCTTTTCCTTCATCCTGTGTCTAATCACCAGTGACAGAAACCATTACGCAAATGAGAGCAGACGACTTCCCCCAACTGTTCGCGTTGGTAAAAACCTTGTAATTTAGAGCTCTGATTTGTACGGGAAGCTGGTCTCCCCCAGGCATCCTGGGCATCTGCTCAACTGATGCCCAGAACAGCCCCCCTCCCTCCCCCGAACTCCAACCCCCCAACAAATATTTGACTTCACAAAACAGTAGTTTCCTGTGTACCTGCTGGTATAAAAATGGGAGCCTGCAATATGGCCGACCTCCATTCAGGCCCAAAGGCCCACCTTCCCTTGGTGTGTCTGCCTCTACACTGCTGGCCAGCACAGGAGTAAGCAACAGAGCAGGTAAGTTTCCTCAGCTGCAAGGAGAATTTGAGCCCGAACAGCCCTAATCTAGGTAAGTGAGGGAAGGAGCCTAGATCTCTTCCTTGGGGGAAAGGGAAGCAGCAGAACATGAATCAATGTTCTTAGTTATTATCTAGAACTGAACCTTCAATCTCATAGGTGCAGACGTGTGCTGGGAGAAATTATGGGGCCCATTCAAGGACACACAAAAAATGCACTAGGATCTAGAACTCCATTTCCCCACAGCTCCTCCCAGCACTCTGCACTCAGAACAGGGCTTCCCAGTAGTTTTCCCAAGAGGTCTTTAGCTGGAGCCCAGAAGAGCTTTTACCCTGAGCTGTATCTCATGCATCTTCTTGGGCACTGCCCAGCGGGGTGAGATCCGAGGATGGCTTGTAGTGCAGAGGAGGAGGAAAGGTAGGAGAACCAACAATTTGGTGGAAAGGGAGCAGGGGGTTTGCAGCCAAATAGCACTAGGTTTAAATCCTTACTGCCATTAATCACTGAAACTGCTCTAAACCCATCTCTTTAGCTGTGAAGTGAGAATACCCACCTTGCAGGATAGTGAGGAACAAGATAAGAGCACTAGGCAGGTGTCTAACTATCAGGGTCACTATTATATTATCCATGGATCAGGACCAATCCTATAAAGGATCCTCCCCCTTGGTAGCCTTAGATCAGACCTGTGTCAGCACAGCACCCAGCAAGGACCAGCTGAGTGGCACATGCCTCCTGCCGTACGTCACCCTCATCTTTGAGGGCTGAGCCAGGAATGCAGCAGACCTGCTAAGGAAAATGAAAATAATCTATCTTTCAAAGTTTGACTGTGGTCAAGTTTATCATCTGTCTGCCTTATTTTCTTTGCTGCGCTCCTCTTTCCCAAAAGAGATAGAGGGATGGAGAGAGATCACTGCAATCATATTTTCCAGCATTGGCTATATTTGAAAGAACTACACTTGAGAAGGTACCGTGTTTGCACACCCACGCTGCATCAGAGAACCCCGGAATGGGGCACTACAAATAGACGCCCCTCCCCAAAATACACACACAGATGCACACACACATACACACACCCTCTCAGTCCATCAGTGCGCTGTAACTGTAAACTGAGCTTCGGGACTTAGAGCCACAGCTCAGACACTGAAAGTAAACCTTTGGCAAAAAAAAAAAAAGGGGGGGGGGGATAAAATCAGTTTTCCAACTCCAGCTCCTCTTTCCTTCCAGGAAGAAGGGGCATGGAGATGGGACTGGAGGTGAGAAGACACAGGGCCACCACACTGCCCAATTCCAGGGGCCCCAGTTCCACTGAGTCACGTGACTGATGGCCCTTCAAGTGGTGCAGTGCCCAGCTATAAGCTGCGGCCCTGACACGGGTTCCCACAAGTAACAATGAACAGGAAAAAAAAAAAAAATTCCACTTCTGTGCTCCATCGGTTGCCCTGACTTTCAAGAGTGTTTGTGGAACATTACAGTGGGGTCTGGCAGAGGCGCTGGCTTTAAGAGGCAAGGCTACATTTTTGTCCTTGCCCTGAGGTGGATGACAGTGGCAAGTTAGCTGCCTAAGCTTGACCCCATTTCATCTACTCAGCCAGGAAGGACTGCAGAAGAGGACGTGGCCTGGGGAGTGAGGGTCACAGGGCCTGGACGCTCTAGCCAGTCAGCCTCAGGCAGTTTGCAGTGAGACCCGAAGAGTGTCCAATGGCTAAAACTAAGTATAAAAGCTTTAGGCTAGGTCAGGCGGTACTTCCCTGGGGCTCACACTGTCTGTCCCACAGGACAAGGTTAAGCAGTGGAGAAACCTGGTAAGCAGAGAGGCAGGCCAGTGTGGACACACACACGCATGCACACACACACCACACACACATCCACAGAGGCTTATACCCCTAGAACCTAGAGAAGCCACTACAGGAGGACTCCCTTGGTACTCAGCACAGGGAGCCAAGAGCTGGTGCTGAAAGAGAGAAGCTGTATGTGTCTGCAATTTGGAACTTATACATAATCCTTGGTTCTCGTATCCCAAGGCTGTTTTCTATGTATGGCTTGAGCTTAAAGGTCCGAGTCAGAACCTTGTCTAATTCTCTCACAGGAAGCCTACCTAGGCTCATAGAGGCAAGCCTCCCTCTCACTTTCCCCACGAAGAGTCCCGGTGGCCATTCCCACCCAGCCTAGAGCCTGACTCTGCGAAAACTGGAAGGAGGCAGACTGACCTGATGGTCAGGAGAGCTCTGGCCCTGCAGCCCAGGTGTGGTGGGCGTCCAAGACCATCTCCTCTCTCTCAGGCTGAGGCACTGAGGTTGCAGGAGACAGGGCTGAGAGCCAGCAGCGCCATCCTGACCCAGGAGAAAGCAAGAAACAGATACATACATGCGTGTGCATGCACACACACGCACACACATCCTGAGGGTGACAGACTGACACACACAGATGTGATGACAACCAGAAGCTGGGACTCCACACACTGAATGCAGGACCTTAGGGGGCAGAGAGGGAAGATGCTGGGGCACAGAGGCAAGGGCAAGAAGTCCCTCCAAATGGGAGTGGAGTGCCAACCACCCTGCCTTGCCCCAAACACCTGCCTCCAGGGCCATGGCAAGAGTCCAGTCCATTAAGTGCAGCGTGCAATACTAGCGCCTGGAGTCTCCTGTCCTCATCAATGAAGCGGTGTGGACGGGCTAGCAGTCACCTGGCAGGAGGCCTCGACTCCTGGCAGGCTAGTTGTATCGACCCTTGATCATTGTGTTCAACAAGGGCCCCACCTGTGAAGAGACATGAGGAGCCAGTCAGAACTGCCTGTCCCCTGGCCCTGGAACCAGACGTGGTGTGTCTGGAGGCATTCGATGTCCAGCCAAGGGCAGGGACAAGGCTTTCAATCTTTAAAACCCTCTAACCTACTCTCTTCCTGGAAAATATTCCAGGACGTGGTCCCCTCCTCTGGGTCCATCTTGTAATACTTTCCCTCTCACAATACCTTATAAGCAGCACCAAACTGACAGGTCAGAGGAGCCACCCAAGAGTGCCTGCATGTTTCTTAAATGTGATTTAAGAAGGTTAAATGCCTCTGTATCCTGAAACGGTCACCTGCAATTGGGGCTGGTGCCACCTCCCAATCCCACAGGTCCTCTGCATGCTGAGGCTATCCACAGGAAGAAGGCAAGAGCATTACAAATACCTCCCCTGGGTACCCAATGGGCCACTGGCACACCTGTGTGGGAAGCAGGTCTCAACATTACCTAGAGCAGCCTTGGCACAGCTGGGAGAATGTGAGGAGATGCTTTACTGCTCGCTTTCCGTTCCAGAAGAATCCCCTCAGGGGTCCCCAGCTGGCACACAAGCCCCACGGGGAACATTACCACTAGCATGGAACAGATTATAATTGATCCACCAGTCAAGCCCAGCTCTCACCAGAAAACAAAGATTTTCTGAACACACCCATAACCTCTATGGAGAGAAAGGACACCAGACACTGAAACAGAGGAGCTATGGAGAACGTGACACCAATCCTGACTTTTCTTGGTCACTGCCCACTGGGCCACAGGAGTGCCACCTTGGGGCAGCCACATACCTCTTGTGGGTTCCCCAAGGCCTCTCCAAGCATCTTCTCAATGTTTCTCATTATGGCCACTTTCTGATGGGCTTTGAGAGGATATTCAATTCTCTTAGGGGTGGGGGCCCCCTGCAAAGGAAGCAGCAGCTCAGGAAATGCCTTTAGCAGCAGGCTTCAGTGTAACCCACCGTTCTAGAAGCTTCTTCCCTTTTAAGAAGCCCAGTTCAATCCCATCCCTCTTCATCTCCCCAAAGACCTGGGAGTCACTTGCAGAGATAGCGAACCTCCCCACCCTGCCCCCAAATCATTTATTACACCTACCTCACCCCAATCCCATCTAGGGGGAAAAAACCCATATTCACCTTATACCAGAAGTTCACAGTGATGGTAATCCCCCCATTTAGTAATGACTCTATGTGATGCCACCTGCAAGAAAATAAACATGCTCCTGTTTGCCACCAATATTCTTTAGAGAGAGGAATGGAAAAAAGTGGTAAATTCCAGCTAGGGCAAATAACAAGGACGTTATCATTACACTTATTCTGTGAAACACACCCGGGACCAGAGGCAGTGGTGTTCAGTCTCCAAATACAAAAGAGCCAAGAACAGTTTCTCCAGCCTCAAGCCTCTGGGATCTCTTTTGACCTGAGGAATTGTCATCTTGTCCTAGAGACAGGGAGGGTTGTCATTTCCTCCATGTTCAGTACGCTCACATCTGGATATGCCAACCTTCCTGTAGATCAAAGAAGACCAATCCTGCCACAACTCAGAAGGGACAAGATACAGTTTTCCAGGGAATGGGAAAGAAAGCTCCCAAGAAGCCCCCAGTCCTAGCCCCCTCCTCACCAGTACATTGGGATGTAAAGAACATCACCAGGGCCAACCACTGTTTCATAACCAACCACGTTCTGGAAATTGGGGAACCTCTCGTAGTCAGGATTGTCAAAGTCCACCTGAGAGGTTCAAGAGAAAGAAAAAAAAAATCAGTCAATCACCAAATTTTTATTATTAACTATGATGTACTAGTTAGGTAGTCAAAAAAAAAAAAAAAAAAAAAAAAAGATGGCTTTAAGAAAAAAAGATGTGTTTAGAATTCATACCTGACGGAAGATATCATACAAACATTAAACACATTCTCTCTCTCTCTCTCTCTCTCTCTCAAAAAACAATGTTATGACAGGCCATGCTCAAAGATTAAGTGATAAAGAATCCTGGGCCTCAGTGCTCCTGGGATTAGAAGCCAATCATCACAGCTTGCAAGTCAGAAAACCTACTCATGGCCTGCCAATATGAGGAATTAAGGATGCAGCCTTCAACCAGACCTTCTGAAACTTTCTCCCACACACATGTTCTAGCCAGCAAAAACTCCTACATTAAGTGGCTAGGCAGTTTTCTCAAGAAAGGAGAGGACCTCTTTGGTTGGCCATAAAATCAACCATATACTTCTTTTAGATGCAGGAAAGACAGTAAATGATATATCTCAATTCTATTCACCCTTCTCCTTATCAAAAAGAACAAGCATCCACGACAACAGAAAACAATTATTAAACCCAGTGGAGACATACACATTCAAACAGGGTAACCAGAGTCCACAGCATCAGTGATGGAGTTTGCCCTCCGGAATTGCAACAGGACTGTTTATCCTTATATACATTTGGGATCACCACAGGGGCCTGGATGATGTGAACTATACTGTAAAATTATCCTGAGTTTATCTGTGGGGAAGGGGAAAAACATGCCAACCTTGTATCCCAAAGGAGTCCTATACCCTCCTCAGACCACACAAGCTCACCTGGCTCTGTCTGTCACACGGGTGATGAACAGGATATGGGTACAGGCATTCAAACTGATCCGGAGGGAATAAAATGCATCGCTTGTAGCCTTTTATCTGGGCAAAGAAGTTCTGCTGCTCATCATAGTGAGCAGGTGTCACATTTCCTGTGGGAGGAAAGACAGGTCTTATTCAGAGCATTGGCTCTACTGCATAGGCTGAAACACAAGGCCCAATGCTGGAGAAACCCAGTCTGCCCTCTCAGCTAAGGGTTCCCAATCAAAATTTCAAGCAGAATCAGGGAGACTGCAATTACAACTCTCAGCAAATTCGGTGTTGCGCTTTCAGTGGGTAGTAAGTTGTTTAGAAACCATCACTGGCTAAGAGTTCACCATAAATTGGAGCAAAGCAAACTTTCATAAATGATGCTTCTGTCCTTACTAGAAGCAGCAGCGCATCAAGATAATACTCACAAGTCTGGCAAAGTAGTATACTGTGCATACTAGTACCTTTCTTGACTATGGTAAGAATTCAAGAGTAGGAAACTAAGAGTTAGAAACAACCGAAATGACTGGCATCAACAACACACACATAACTTCTTTGATGGGATTAACCGGTCATTCCAAGTTGTATGAGTATGTATTTGCCTGGAGTAGCTCTTCTGGAGCTCAAAGATTCTCAACCTTTGCTCCCACTTCAACACATCTACAGGACGCAACACTTCTTAGAGCAACAGTGGGGCTGTTAATTCTCATGAAGGAATCGGGAGAGTATATCGGATTCCTGAAGAGTGTGGTATAATTTTTATAAGGCTAATAACTTTATTTTATTTTATTTATTTATTTTTTTTATACTTACTTTGGAGAAACAGAGTGAGACAAAGTGTGAGCAGGGGAGGGACACAGAGAGGAGACACAGAATCTGAAACAGGCTCCAGGCTCTGAGCAAGCAGTCAGCACAGAGCCTGCTGCGGGGTTCAAACCCACAAACTGTGAGATCATGACCTGAGCCAAAGTCGGACGCTCAACCGACTGAGCCACCCAGGCACCCCTAAGGCTAATAATTTTAAATGCCAACTTTTGGCACTGGGTGGCTCAGTTGGTTGAGTGTCCAACTTCAGCTCAGGTCACTATCTCACATTTTTTGGGTTTGAGCCCATCGGGGTCTGCACTGACAGCTCAGGGCCTGGAGCCTGTTTCAGATTCTGTGTCTCCCTCTCTCTCTGTTCCTCCCTCACTTGTGCGTGTGCGCGCTCTCTCTCTCAAAAAATAAAAATAAAAAATAATAAAATAAAATAAAATGCCACCTTGAATTACTTCTGCCTTAGTGTATATACGCTCCATCTACTCTTTTGTAACTGGGACCTCATCTGTTGTTTATTCTTTGCACAATCCTTGGGAGCTGAGGGGCCCTCTGCAGAGCATGAAGGTTAGAAAACACTCCCCAGGTCAGCCTGGGTGGGCCAAGACAGTCGCCCTCTGACATGCTGAGAGTTCATGTGCATCGTCAAAGATTTGCTCTCTCATCTCTACCTGAGGGATCCGCTTCTGTGCACTCTACCAAAGGACAAGAAGGCAGCAGCAAAACTCCTAGTTAAGTAAACTACAACTGGCTCCTGCCAGGTCAGTCAAGAGTTGCTTTCAAAGGGGCAGGTTAAGGATACAATCCATAAGCTGCAATGCTAGAAATCTTTATTAATACTGGCAGCAAAGAATCCAAAACTGAAGAAAGGACAATCAAAGGAGGAGAAGAGACTTCAGAGCCCAGTGGTGAAGGACAACAAATAATTACTTCCTTGTTCAATACAAATTATTCACCATTTACTAAATACCTACTATGGGCGTGGCCTTCAGCTAGTGCCAGAAATAAAAATAAGAATGAGACAACGACCCCAGCCAGTAAGCAGCTCTCCATCTTCTGACTAGAGTTCAAAGGCTTCTCCTTTTATTCAAATGAGTAAGAAAATAAAAGAACGTATTCACATATTTGCTTGTGTATGCATAAAATCCGCTAGCAGGATACACAAGCAACTAATAACATGCAGATGTCTCCAGGGAGCGACACAAGAGGCTGAGAAACAGGAGTGGAATAGAAATTTATCATTACACACCTGTTTATGCCTTTTGAATTTAATTCCATAAATATATTAACATTCAAAAGATAAGGTTCAATTTATATTGAAAAAATAAGCTTGCCTCTTCTACTGGGATAAAAATCTTCTGAATATAGACAGATCAAATAGAGAACAGCAACCTTTTCAGGAAGATCCCTAATATCTGAATGTACACACTCATGAAGCAACTGAGGAAGGGAAAAGAACTCATTTTCTTTTTCCAGTGCATGAAACAAGCTTACATGCTTAACATACATCATCTCATTGAATCTTTAGTTATTCATAAAATATTATCATGCTCCTTTTACAGATAAGAAGGCTGAAGTTTAAGAAAGTTAAGTGACTCGTTCAAAGTCATAAAGCAAATGACTGGTGAAGACAGGCCTTGAAATCAGGTTTGTATGACTCTAAGCTATGCTGCTTTCTGAAAGATTTCTTACCTTCCATGCCAATGAGCAGCAGGTTGGATGTCAGCTGTCCCCAGCCACGCTTTCCCTGTTGTTTATTAATCCAGTTCCAGTTAAAACCCAAGAAGTCCATGACAATCTTCCTGCCCACGGTGTCATTGAGCGTTTGCTGCAGATACAACCTATGTTCCCCGAGAAGAAGATCCCATTAGTGCACGTACACAGTCCCTTGGCATGGCCTCTCCACACCTGGAAATCCAAATCCACACCTGCACCTCCCACAGAACAGCTGCAGTCATGCAAATCTTAACCAAGACAGATTCTCTGAAAACTGAATCCTTGCCTATCCTTCTCTGAGCTCTGTTCAACGCCAAACTTACATTTCAAAGAAGTGATTCTTTTTTTTAAAATAAGCTCTATGCCCAATGTGAGGCTTGAATTCACAACAGTTGCGTACTCTACCAACTGAGCCAGCCAGGAGCCCTTAAGAAGTGATTCTTAACCCTTGGTGGGTCACAGCATAAATCTAAGAATCTAAGGAAGGTTTCCATAAAAATGCACATACACACAGAATTGCATAGATTCCTCAAAGCCTACTCATAGAGTCTAGAATGATTAATCAGCCTTGTTCCACAGACTCTCTGGGCCTGAGACATCCTCTTTGGCCCTCGATGGCCATTATGGTAAATTGTATTACTGTTCACCAAGAGCTAGTTCCCTCCCTGTGGGAGAGTTAATTCTTCTGTACCCCTCTTGAAGCCAAGCTTGCTTATTTAACTTACTCTGACCAACTAAATGTCCGCAAAAATGACTTGTGTTGCTTCCAAACTGTAATCTGAAGAACGAGCATACACTACCACCACATCCCTTTCTCTCTGCTAAACAACTACAAGGTTTCAGATAGTAGCTGCTGGGGCAATCTGGGTCCCAAAATGAAAAAAAAGACGTTAAGAGCAGAACCTCGACATGAAGTGTGGATAGAAATGCAGCATGACTATTGTTGTTATAAAGCTAAATAAACCTTTGCTGTTTCAAGTCATTGACTCTGGCTTGAACCCTAGTTTATCTTAACTAACTGAGCCACCTCTCTGTAGTAGCCTTCTACAGCTGAAGGCCTCATCAGGTTTTCTGCAGACCCAGGGCTCCTAATACACCGTAGAAGATCAGAAGTTACTTAAGGGATACGAAAACCCAGACACACTTGATCAAGCCCCACAAGAAATATTAATAAAGGGGCAAACATGAAGACAAAATGCAAAAGCCCCATCCTAGTCCTGAGACCATTACTTCAAAAGGCATATTGGGTGCCTGGGTGGCTCAGTGGATTAAGCGTCCAACTCGGTTTTGGCTCAGGACATGAGCTACATGTCGGGCTCTGTGCTGCTTAGGATTCTCACTCCTCCTCTCTCACTGCCCCCCGCCCCCCGCCCCGTCTCTGTCTCTCAAAATAAATAAATGAACTTAAAAAAAAAAAAAGCTCAAAGGTTTCTCAGTGCCTAGAACCAGAATGTTTAAGACAATATTAACTAGAAATCTTGACAAGTTGTAAACACTAGCGATCTTTTGGGGGACAAGGAACCCTCAAGACTCGAATGTAACCTTCAGACTCTCTCCAGAGATTATAAAATATATATTCATATAAAAATTTTGCCAAGTAACTTTGAAAGAGGCAGAACACTCACCAAATGTGAATCCAAGCAATTCCTATTACAGCTGAACAGTAATTGGTCAAAAGAGCTCAAAGAGGAATCTCAGAATTCCTAGAACCTTAACGACCCGTACAATTACACAATGGAGTTGATTGGTGATAAAGTCAGCTGGTATGGCAGAACTTGCACAAAGAAAGAAATTTTCCTTGAATCACCCATAAAGTACAGACTACACTCATAGCTTATACTTAGGCAAACTGCTCCCCCTAAGGGAAGTAAGAAACTTAAAGTGTCTAATTTTAAAAATTTGAATTAGGGGCACCTAGGTGGCTCAGTCGGTTATAAGCACCTGACTCTTGGTTTCGGCTCAGGTCACGATCTCACGGTTCCTGCGTATGAGCCCCGCGCTGGGCTCTGCACTGAGAGCACGGAGCCTGCTTGGGATTCTCACTCTCTCTCTGTCCCTCCCCAGCATGTGTGCACATGTGTCTAATTTCAAGCTCCTTCCAGTACAAATGTTCATTTAGTGGAATTACACTCCAGCACCACTTAAACGCCCTCTCTCCAAACGCTGGGGTATGTGTGGATGTATGCACACACACGTACACGCTATGTTAAATCTGAAGAAACTAATGTACGAGATGATTCAGCTACAGCAGCCTTTGTAAGACATAAAGAACAGATCAATCATGGTTGAGATCTTGGAAACTCTTTTTGGTTAAAGTTCTATCATTAAGATAACTGCAAAGTATCAGGAAGCCAAAAAAAAAAAAAAAAAAAAAAGACATTTTGAATCCATTCACTCAGCCATATGCTGCTAACAAAGAGTCAGGAAAAGAATTGAGGCAGGAGACTAAAGAGAAACCCAGAGCTGGATACCAAGTGTGCGACAGAGATGATCATTCACCATGACATACTCAGTGACAATTCCTAGAAACAATGTTATAGCATGGAATTGAATTCTGTCTGGGACCTACCTCAGAGACTGTCTTCGTTTCGTATATTAGAATAAGAGGAGAAAGAGTCACTTCTGTGTGTGTCTTGTGTTTGCTATCTCTAGTACAATATGAAAATCTGTATCAACCCCTCCCCCATTGAATCTGATCTTCCCTAATCTAGTGGATCCTGGTATCCTTCACCCCAGAATCATGAAAATCTATAAAACGTTCCAGTTTCAACAGTCCCCAGCCAGCCCAATATTTTAGGACACAGAATACAAACTGGCAATCTCAGGGCTAAATCCAATTGAGTTGTTTTTGCTTGTCCCACCCCCCCCCCACCCCCCGACCTGCAGCATTTTTAATAATTTGAATTAGGGGCACCTAGGTGGCTCAGTCAGTTATAAGCACCAGACTCTTGGTTTTGGCTCAGGTCATGATCTCACGGTTCCTGCATTTGAGCCCCAAGCTGGGCTCTGCACTGACAGCACGGAGCCTGCTTGGGATTCTCTCACTCACTCTCTGCCCATCCCTAGCATGAGTGCACACACGCTCTTTCTCTCTCTCCAAAAATAAACTTAATAAAAAAAATTTAACATAAAAACATATATAAAAAACAAAAATGTGAATTAGTTGCCCACATTTAAAAGTAAAAAAAAAAACACCAAACATTTAAATAAAAATCTTGATTTCTGGCTTTTCTTGAAAAATGAGAGTTTCTGGCAAACCCTGAAACTGCACTCCCAAATAGAAACAAGAGTCAAGTAATGACTTCTCACTATGAACAGGGCATATGCATTCAACTTCACTGTAGTTTTCATCTAAACAATTTCACTCGCTTTGTTCACCTATCTGACCCTTCCAGGCAACTCTCCCACTTTGTAAAGACGACGAAGAACTTCAGAGTTCCAATTCAAATCTAATAAATTCTCTCATCTCTCAAGCTAGAGAACTCGTCCAACTCCTCTATATGCTCAAGCAGCTACAAGAAAGGAAAATGGATGCCCCAGATTCAGTGGGAAATCATGATCTGGGAACTTACCTCTCTTCCCCTCCTTGCTGCTGTATATCCTGCAGTTTCTCAACAAACTCATGAAATTTCATTTCCTCCCTGTTGGACTTGGGTTTAAAGTTCTGGAAATTAGCCATCTTCTTCTCATCGTAGTACAAAAACTTGTGGGTGCTGGCACTGTACACAGAGAAGTCTCCGTTGCCAATGTTCTCCTGCAGATATTCAAGGTCCCATTTCAGAGCAGGGTACACAAGATTTGTGTCTGTCAGCACCACAGGCTCCTAAGTGGAAAAACCAAGTGAAAAAAACAAATGAAGTCATCCCAAGGATTTGATGCATTGTTGTCTCAGGACTCCAAAAACTTTCCCACTTCAAAATAATTTCTACTGTGAACAAGCGCGAACCCCTTAAGGCCCATGTCTCCTCGCCTCCCTCTCCATCTTCCCTTAGGTCCTAGGCGACAGCCCAGCCAGTCCCCCACATCCATCACCATTCACCTTTGACCTCTCTTCTCAACCTGGTCCCCTCCCCCTCCCCCTTCGGGCGGGGCCCCGCCCCCTACCTCATTCTCGATAAGTTCCTCCGCCCGGGGGTCGCTCTGACTCAGACGCGGGATGGGCCGGGTCGGGAAGCTATAATTGCGCAGTTGGGACTCATCCCAGGCTGGGCCGGGGGCTTCAGCTTCTTCCCGGGGTTCTCCAGAGCCCGAGGCCACGGCCTCCGCTGCTGTCGCCGCCATCTCCTTCGCTACAGACAGCCCCACCGGAACCGGAAGCTCCGCCTATTCCGGATAAACTACAACGGAAACCATAGAGATGACTTCGAGAGAGAGCGGTCCGGAGACACAAAGGAAGCGGAAACGGGGCCTGGGGAGAGCTCCTCCTAATGGTGACCTACAGCTCTACACACTAAGCTCCGCCCCTGAAGACTTGGGGCCCAGAGGTTAGACCTACTGAATAGGGGTGATCACCTGGTTACTCAATCCACAAAATATTATTTCTGCTTCAGTGTGCCCAAGTCTACACAAGAAGCAGAGAAGGAGGCCAATTTAATGGGGCTTTAAACTTTACAGTCATGGATGGGGAGAGAAGCCAACCCTTGACCTAAGGAAGTCAGAAGGGAAAGGCAGATTGATAGATGTTGGGCAAAGTTTGCTCTGAAGGCCTAAACAAAAGATATATGGCAAGTTGAGAGACAGCCCAAGCAGGGGAGGGGCAGAGAGGAAGGGGGACAGAGGATCTGAAGCGGGCTCTGTGCTGACAGCAAAGAGCCTCATGCAGGGCTCGAACTCATGAACCATGAGATCATGACCTGAGCCAAAACCAAGAGTTGGACGCTTAACTGACTGAACCACCCAGGCGCCCATTTATTTATTTTTAAGAGAGAAAAAGAGAGAACAGGGGAGAGGCAGAGAGAGAGGTAGAGAGAGAATCCCAAGCAGGTTTTGCACTTACATTGTGGAGCCTGACGTGGGGCTCAATCTCACAATAGTGATATCATGACCTGAGCTAAAATTGAGTAGAACGCTTAACTAGCTGAGCCACCCAGGTGCCCCATTGAAAGATGTTTCTGCCACGGAACCAAGATTATTACTAATGGCCAACCATGAGCGTCTCACATTTTCCAACAATTTGTATTGGTTATAAAAGGCCTTCTCAATGACTTCTATTGCTAATTAGACAGTTTTTACAGCCAGTTCTGGGAGGCCAAATTCTAAGATGGATCCAAAGATTTCTATCCCATCGTGTACGTGCCCTATAAGTTTTATAAGAGCAGATCTTATGAATATGGTAGGGTATCATTCCTTCAATGAGGTTATGTTATATAGCAAAAATGTAATTAAGGTTCCTAATCAGTTCACTGTGAGTTCATCAAAAGGGAGATTGACCCTGGGTGGGCCTGACCCAATAACTCAAACTCTTCCAATCTGGGTCTAGAGGGCAGTGACAGAAGCTGGAAAGATTTGAAGCCAAAGAAGTTCTCTCCTGTTGGATTTGAAGGAGTAAACTCCTTGTGGCAGAGAATGGCAGGTAGGCTCTAGAAGCTGAAAAAGTCTCCTGGTTGACAGCCAGCAAGACGGCAGGGACCTTAGTCCTGCAACTGTAAGGAACTGAATCCTGCCAACAACCACTGAGCTTGGAAAAAAACACAGAGCTTCAGATGAGGACAACAGCCCCCACAAATACCTTAAGTTCAACTTGGTGAGACCCTGAGCTGAGACCCAGCTAAACTGTGTCTGGACTTCTGACTCATAGAAAATGTGACATAATTAATTGGTGTTGTTTAGGGCTGCTACTAAATTTATGGTAATTTGTTATGCAGCAATAAAAAACTAATACACTAGCTTAACTATGTAATTATGCTGCATGTAACTATGCTACACCAAACTGATAATGGGGTTACCTCTGTGGAGGGTTTGGGGTTGTGGGTGCCAACCAAGACCCTAGTTCTATCTGCATATTTGTATTTTTACAAGAGTATATTAAATATGTAAACTTGGGAATTAAAAATAAATTAGAATAAGAAGATTCAAATTACTAAAATCAAGAATGAAAGAAGGGTCATTACTACTGACTTCACAAAAATTAAAAGGAGTGCAAGGGAATACTATATACAATTGTATGCCAAAAAATTAGACAACCTACGTGAAATAGACAAATTCATAGAAAGGCACATACTATCATAACTGATTTAAGAAGAAATAGAAAATCTGAATAGACTTACAACAAGTAAAGAGATTAAAATAGGAATAAAAAAACATTCCACAAAGAAAAGCCCAGGACTAAATGGATTCACTGATAAATCCTACCAAACATTTTAAAAAGTATTAACACTACTCTTTCACAAACTCTTCCAAAAAATAGGGGAACACTCCCCAACTATGAGGAAAGTATTATCCTGATACCTAAATGAGGCAAAGATATCACAAGAAGAAAGAACTATAGACCAATATCCCTTATGAATATAGATGCAAAAATCCCCAACAAAACACTAGGAAGCCAAATCCAGCATTATATCAAAAAGGATTAAATACCATGACCAAGTAGGATTTATTCCAGGGATGCAATGTTGGTTCAACATCTGAAAATTAACCGTATTAATAAAAGAAAAAAAATCACATGATCATCTCAATAGACAGAGAAAGCTTTTGACAAATTCCAACACCTTCCAGGATAAAAAAAAAAAAAAAAAAAAAAAAAAAGGTCTGAAAGGACACCATCAAGAAAGTAGAAAGACAATGCATAGAATGGGAGAAAATATTTACAAATCATATAGCTGATAAGTGACTTGTCTCTGGAATTCGTAGAGAATTCTTACAACTTAGCAATAAAAAGTCAACCCAATTAAGAAATGGATGAAAGACTTGAATAGACACTTCTCCAAAGATATACTATGGCCAATAAGCACATGAAAAGGTGCTCAATATCTGTAGTCATCAGGGGAATGCAAATCAAAACCACAATGAAATACCATTCCTGGCCACTAGAATGGCTATAATAAAAAAGACAGTAACAAATGTTGGTGAGAATGTGGAAAAATTGAAACCCTTACATGCTGCTAGTGGGAATGTAAAGTGGTACAGCTTCTTTGAAAAAGAGTTTTGCAGTTCTGCAGAAAGCTAAACATAGAGTTATCCTATGATCCAGAAATTCTTTTTCTTTTTTTTAATCCAGCCATTCTACTGCTAGGTATATAGCAAAGAGAATTGAAAACATACATCCACACAAAAACTTGTACAGGAATGTTCACAGCAGCATAATTCACAATAATCTCAAAGTGAAAATAACCCCAATGTTTATCAACTGACCACTGTATAAACAAAAGATTGTGTATCCATATGTTATTTGGCATAAAAAGGAATGGAGAACTGACACATGCTACAACATGGACAAACCTTGAAAACATTATGCTATGTGAAGTAAGTCAGACACAAAAGGTTACATATTACATGATTCCATTTATATGAAATGTACAGAATAGGCAAATCCATCCAGACAGACAGCAGATTAGTGTTGCCAGAGGGTGGGGGAATACACTATCAGGGACAGGGTTTCTCTTGGGGGTAATGAAAATGATTTAGAATTAGTGCTGATGATTGCTCAACTTTGTAAATATACCAAAAATCACTTTATTGTTACACTTTAAAACAATTTTTTTAACATTCATTTATTATTGGGAGACAGAGTGTGAGCAGGGGAGGGGCAGAGAGAGAGGGAGACACAGAATCCGAAGCAGGCTCCAGGCTCTGAGCTGTCAGCACAGAGCCCGACGCAGGGTGTCATGAGATCATGACCTGAGCCAAAGTCAGACGCTTAACCGACTGAGCCAGCCAGGCGCCCCTATTGTACACTTCAAAGGGATGACTTTTATGTTATATGAATTATATCATGATAAAAATAATTAAATAAATCAGAACAGCTCTGTTTCTGGACCCAATTAGATCAGGGCTTGCTTTGAATGAATGCAGGAATTGTACAATTATTTTGAACATCAACTAGAGATGCTCATTTACAAGAGGGCAAGTTGCTATGAAGTAGTCCTCCCCCAATTTTATATGTCAAATAGTTCATATAATTTTTATTGCTGTAATATATATTTGAGAATGTCTATAATAATGGATTCTGCTCCAAAACAGTGATCATACCAGAAGTTGCTGGAGATATGTGCACATTTATATTGCGTAAATTATGCAAATCCCACTTATGTGAAAGTGAAAACATATTCACATGCAAACATGATAATATCCCCCATTCTTCTGTTAAGCGAGTGTTTGTAACTGTGGTCCGTCCTGCTTGAAATCTATTTAATACAAGTCCTAGCCGATCTGAGGTTTTAGCCAGTCTGGGAAGAGCTGTTTCTGGTGCTAGGATTCGTTTTACATTTGTTGGATTGAGGTGACTGGGACATTCAAGTGTAAACACGAAGTAAAACTGAGGAGCGAATTTGGGGCCGATTTGTGTGTTGCACCATGCCTGTACGTGAAGATCGAACAACTTGCAGAACAGAACAAGAACAAGGAAGACCAAGGGCTGAATTTGAGGAATAATCACTTTTGGGGATGAAAGGAGGACGTGTCAGTGAAGGAGAGGAAAAGGGCAAGCAGAGAACAAGTTAAGGCGGACTCATCTCCCGGGTACTACTCCTGGAGGGGCGGGGCGGGTAGGTTAGCTGTTCACATGAGATGCTCGGGTTGAGTCCCCATTATCCTTGTAAGCGTCTGAGTCCCCTGACGGAGAAAGGGACACAATAATATGAAATATCAAAGTAGTGACTTAATTCATTTTCTCTCCTTCTAGCTTTCTGTCTCTATCCATTCGGTCATCTTCCCTGTGGCTTCCCAACACAGTTTAAGCCCCGCCCTTGTTGAACCCTTAAGACTTTCCTTCACTGCAGGCTTGCCTCGTCGCGTTTGACCCGGCTCAGCCGCCGTGACAAAGCCTTTGCGCATGTGCAGAGTGAAACTGGAGGAAGGTGAAGATGGCGGCGGCCAGGGCGCGGGTCCTGGGAGTCCGATGGCTGCAAAGGGCAGCCCGGACCGTGGTGCCGCTGGGAGCACGGACAGGTTCGCCAAAACGGGCGAGGCCTCAATGTGGGAAGGGGATGCCTGAGGTTTGGTGTGTCGAGGGTTGGGGGGGGGGGTGGGTATCGCGGATACTGCAGTGGCCGTGTCCGGCGAGGGGGCGGAGGTATATCCACAGAGAAAGGAGTCAAGTCTCACCTGGTCCTTTGAAGCCCGGGCCGCCACAGCCTCCGCACCTTGAAGCCTTCGGGGCGGCAGGAGGGACCAGGTCTTTTCTGACCCGCCCCTTTCTGCTCTCCAGCTTCGCACATTACCAAGGACATGCTCCCGGGGCCCTATCCCAAGACCCCAGAAGAACGGGCCGCCGCCGCCAAGAAGTATAATATGCGAGTAGAAGACTACCAACCGTACCCTGATGATGGCATGGGGTGAGATGCAGAGTCTGCTGGCAGCCGGGTAGTGATGGGAGATGGCCAGCTCCATTGCGTGGCTCCACTCTGACCATTTTCCCTGAACCTTCTCGTGATCCCTCAGAGTCAGTGGTGTGGGTGCTTTTCTCGGTGGAGGGAGGTGGGAGGTGATGGGTGAGCAGCTGCAGCCTAGAGGACTTCAATTTTCTCCTTGGCTCAGGCTGTTTCCTCAAATGAGGAAGCCGGGATTTTAATAGCTCCCTCGAGGACCCCTGAATAGCAGGAACTTTCCTTGGCTTCATCCAGAGCGCAAGGTTTCATTTAGATTGAGCATCTGCTGGGCTCAGGTGCTGTCATGCAGACACGTGATCAGGCTGGAGCTGGACTCCTGTCTTGAGAGCCGTATTTGTAGATGAAGTACTCTATATTCGTGTGTATATCTTTCTTGTAAAAAAATACCTTTGCTATTAGGGCTGTGGAAATTGTAGTCACTGTCAAGTGGATTAAGCAGCCAACTCCCCTACGCCAATCCACCCCCCCCCCCCTTTAAATAACATCCCCATGGTTAATTATCTGGAGCGATTACCATCACCCTCATTTTCTTTCCTAGCATCGCTCTTTCAATAGTGGTTTTAGCAGCTCCTATTCTTCTTCTTGTTTTCCAATCATTTTCTGTGACACATGACTAGTTGTCATCATTTCCTATGCCTCTTATTTTGTTGTGGACAAGAGTAGCATTGGTAGCAGTCTGTATAAGCTGAAACTGGATTTGTTGGGGGGAAACCCAGCTTAGCAGAAAATCCCATGAGGTGTTTGAGACATGGAGATGCATGCTAACTTGGTGGTTGGGAGCACAGTTGCCATGAAGAGAAAGCTTTTCTAATCTGAACCCCTTTTGTTTGTATTCCAATTAGCTGGGTGACCTTGGGTTCAGACTAAACTACAGTTTTATTTTCTGTCTAATGAGGAAATCAGAGTGATTAATTGCTAAATTTCCTTCCAGCTCTGACATTATAACATTGCATGACTTTTTGTTGTTTTTGAAAGAGGGGGACAAGCATATATGTTATAATGTTGCAGAATTTGACCTAGGGGCGTCTGGGTGGCTCAGTCGTTGAGTCTGACTCTTGGTTTCTGCTCAGATCATGATCTCATGGTTTGTGGGTTCGAGCCCACACTGGGATGGGGGAGGAGGGGGAATTTGGCTTGGGATATTCTCTCTCTCTCTCTCTCTCTCCCTCTCTCTCTCTCTCTCTCTCTCTCTCTCTGCCTCTCCTTCACTTGTGCACTCTCAAATAAATAAACTTTAAAAAGGTAAAATAAAAACCAGAGTTTGACATGAAGTTTTACTTACACTTTGGACTTTTGTGGTTAGTTCTGTGCTTAGTGACTATAAATTGAGATACTGATTTGAAAGTGGTTTCCTCTGTCCTTAGGTGAAGCAATTTTTTCTGTCACTTGGGTTCTTATCTCTAACATGAGGGGACTTTGAGTTTTCTGAGTGAGGCTGCTCAGAGCCCCTTCCAGAAGTTTTTCTGTCTCTCCAGATATGGGGACTACCCAAAGCTCCCTGACCGCTCACAGCAGGAGAGGGATCCATGGTATGACTGGGACCACCAAGACCTGAGGTTGAACTGGGGTGAGCCGGTGAGAAATCCATATCCCATTTGACCTTCCTTCCTTCTCCCTAAATCTTCCTGAGGATTCTTTCTTTATCTAAATGGCACTTTGCTGTCTAAATAACATTAAGGCTTTCTGCCCAAGGAAGCAAGGTCCAGTGATCTGAGATCTGAGGTTCCATGTGTGGTACATGGAATGGGACTTCTGGAAATAATCAGAACTATGTACTTTGAAAATTGTGAACTTCCATGATTGAGCTGTCTTTAGTTAGCAGAACCTAGAGCTAAGCCAGCACCTAGTCCTATATGCTAGAGTAGCTCACACTTGATTCTCAGAGTATTGTCCTGAGGCAATAGAATGCTTTTATTGAACTTTATATCAGGCTCTGATCACCCTTTTGCAGACCGCCTGCCATTTGCAGGAAGAGCAGTATGTGGTATTTATCTGCTTTTCTGCCTCAGATGCACTGGGACCTTGACATGTATATCAGGAACCGTGTGGACACATCCCCTACACCTGTTTCCTGGAATCTCATGTGTAAGCACCTCTTCGGCTTCGTGGCCTTCATGCTGTTCATGTTTTGGGTTGGGGAGACTTACCCCACCTACCAGCCTGTGGTGAGTATCTGAGAAGTGTCCCCGTAGGCACATTTGCTTAGCCCTGTTTCCTGAGGGAGTGAAGTCTGTAGAGTAGGGATCCAGCCAAGACCAAGCCTGTCTTCCTGGTAAGGCCTGTGGAGGGCCTGACGCATTGGCCTGGCACCAGAGTCAGAGCACTGCTCCATGCACACATCTTGGATCAGCCTAAGAGAGAAGAAACGGTTTAGGACTAGGTGAGGAATGAGAATGTGGAAGTCAACTCGTCTTCTATAAATGCTAATTTTGAGAGAGCAACAAATAAATTTACTTATTTATATTGAGGGAGGGATAGAGAGAGAGGAGGGAGGGAATCCCAAGCAGGCTCTGTGCTGCCCGACCGACGCAGGGCTCAATCTCACAAACCATGAGATCATGACCTGAGCCAAAACCAAGAGTCAGACACTCAGTTGACTGAGCCACCCAGGTGCCTCTCAACTCGTCTTCTAGAGTTGCCATTTGGGGGCTGTACTCACTAATTATGTTTTAGCAAGTGATCTTTCAAGGTAGAGTCAAGGCATCTAGAGCTGAAACCTATCCTCTGCTGGAGGCATGAAGGGCAGTTCCCTTAGGGTACTGGAAGCAATTAAATATTTACTACAAGCATGGACCATTTTATTTTGGAGAGTGTAAAGGACACAGAAAATATGCTGTCTAGCTTTATGGGAGTTTAATTTGGATAAGCAAATGGTGAGCAACATTTGAACAGAGATACAGGAATTTGGCAGTTTTAGTGTATATATGTAAATAGTGAATGTGTGTGTTAAGACGTGTGAGATGCTGTTAAAAAGAAGGATGGTGCTAAATACTAAAAATATGTATAGTCTTTGGATGGTGGGGAGAAGTTGGAGAGAACATTTGGGGCAGGACAAAATAGAATGAAGAGGAGAGTGAGTTAGTTGGAATGGAATAGGCATATAAAATATTCCTAGAATAACCAGCTGTATTGGTTACCTAGAGAGCTGCTAAAAATTCAGATTCCTGGAGAGCCTAATTCAGTAGCTCCATGGTGGGGTTCTAAAATCAATATTTAACAAGTTCCCAGGTTATTCTGATGATTTCAGAAATTAGGTATGGAAATTGCCATGTTAAAAAAATATCGTGAGGTGAGCTGATCAGTTAGGTTGGGATGCTTTTATTGCATGGCTAGGGATTTGGGCTTCGTAGCATAGTAAGACATCAATGGCATTAATAGTAAGACTAGTGGCATAGTAAGACATTAATTCAACAAATATTTATGAAGACCCTACTATGTTCCACGTACAGATTGGGCTAGGGGTTGGGGACCCAGTGATGACCTGGACTTCCTCTAGTCAGCACCGAACTGTGTTGGGTTTTTGAACAGAAAAATGACATAATCTAATGAAGGCTAGGACTTTAGGATGATTGATCTGGGAGTAGTCTACAGGGTAGATTGTCCGGGAAGGAACTGAAAGCAGGAAGACTGTCGTGTTTGCAGTTGGCTGCTCGGTGCTACCTCTGCAGAGATCATCGATGTCCTGATGGTAGCTGGCGTGTCTGTGTGCACTGACACGAGCCTTCCTACCAAGCCCCAGGGGCTCCAGGCTGGAGAGTGCACGTAGGGCTGGTGTGAGCACTAACTTCTCTTCAGGAGAGCAAGAAACACAGTGTGGCTCTTCCATTTTTCAGTTCTGTAAGCACATCACCCTTTCCTCCTCCCCTTGAGCTGTGTTCCCTGACAGCTGTTTGTTGGTAAAGCCAGCAGCCCCTAAAGCACGTCCCAGCCGTGTCTCCTCTGTGCTTTCCCCCACTGCTGCTCCTGCACGCCTCATTTGCTAGGCCACTTTAGTGGTGGAACCATTAGAGGCTGAGTGACTTAAAGGAGATTGAGTCTGTCTCGACCCCAGGAGAGAGTGGGATGGATGGATGCATCGTCTCATTTAGAAAGCGCTCTCCCTTCCTCCCTCCTTCCTTTTCTTTCTCTCTCTCTGTCTCCCTCTCTCTCCCTCTCTCCCCCGACACACTCTCACTCTCTCTTTCTCTCTCTCTCTCTCTCTCTCTCTCACACACACACACACACACACACACACACACACACAGTGTAGGCACCACCTCTTTTACAATCTAGGCTTTCTGTCTGCCTTGGGCTGAGTAGGGAAGAGGAGCAGTGTTCCTGCTGTTCTAGCCCAGCTGGGTCCGACCAGAGGCCACCTCATACCCATTTACCATGTGTGATTGTTAACTCAGAGTGGGGTGTAGCCAGGTATTGGCTGGATGTATGCTATCTTGCTGACCTGTGTTTTTTCCTCAGGGGCCAAAGCAGTATCCTTATAACAATCTGTACCTGGAAAGAGGCGGCGATCCCACCAAAGAGCCTGAGCCGGTGGTTCATTATGAGATCTGAGACGGCTTCATCGGCTTTGTGTCCCCTGACTTCCTCATTTCTAGAGATTTAACCTTAATGAAATCCCTAATAAAACGTAGTGCTGTGGTATCTGTGCCTCATTTCCCCAGGAATAGCCACTGCCGTGAGGACCTCATCCTTTTCCTTTCCTTTTTTTCTGCCTGCTATCTGTTCCCACCCCCTACCCACTCTGAGATTAGAAAGATGGGAGGGTAGGGGGAGTTAAGCACAAGAAAATGGTACTTTGTTAATTTTGCTGGGGCTGTGAAGGTATTTGAGGGTTTCAGTTGTGCAGTAGGTGGTAAGGGTAGCTTCTTTTCCCATTTACAGGGTTGAAGAAAAAGGAAGATATGTTCCTGACTTCCCAAGTTGGAACAAGATATATTTTCCATAAGAAACCTTTTTATAACGGTTAGGGTTTTTGTTTTTGGGTGTTTTTTTTTTTTGAAAAAGTGCACTTAAAAAAAAATTTTTTTAAGCCTATTTATTTATTTTGAGAGAGACAGAGACAGCATGAGTGGGGGAAGGGCAGCTAGAGAGGGAGAGAGAGAATCCCAAGCAGGCTCTGTGCTAGCAGCTCAAACCCACGAAGCCATGAGATCATGACCTGAGTCAAAACCAAGAGTCGGATGCATAACTGACTGAGCCACCCAGGCTCCCCTAAAAAGTACACTTTAACATGTTTCAAGTATGTTATAGGATAAATAGGTGTTTTTGAACTCACCTGAGGCTGTGACTGTCTCTAATGTCATTTCTGTTGTAAGAGTACACACAAGTATTCCTTGTTCCAAAGCAACTTGTGAATCCTACATTTATGAATTAGAGGGTAGTTCAGTGAGTTATTCTGAACCTATGCATGGCTTTTGCTATGGTTTTTGAGGGTCTATCTCGATGCATCTGTTAAGTGAAACAACTCATTTTCTTTTTGTCCCTTTGGAGACGTTTTCTTAAAATTACACTGCCTGAAAACCTGTCCCATAGGAAAAAAAAAAAAAAGCACACTTTCAATATGACCTATGAAAGCAAGTCCACCCAAGTTACCAGACCTTTAGTGGTTGTCCAGGAAGTGAAAGAGGGATTTGTTTTTAATGATTTTTTTTAAATGTTTATTTTTGAGAGAGAGCAGAAGCAGGGGAGGAGCAGAGAGAGGGAGACTACATTCAAAGCAGGTGCCAGGCTCTGAGCTGTCCGTGCAGAGCCCAACACGGGGTTTGAACTCCCAAACTTCAAGATCATGACCTGAGCCGAAGTTGGATGCTTAACTGACGGAGCCACCCAGGCACCCCTAAAGAGACTTTTATGAGACCAGAGGATGGGTACTTCTAATAAAATGCCACTACTTCTGGCTTTTTATCTGTCTTCATTCTCTGTCCTCTGTTGCCTTTGGTAATATATGTAACAAATGTCTGTGTGTCTAATATATGTATGAGACATTGATAGGCCCTGGGGCTATAAAATTGAACAGGACAAAAATAGTTGCCTTCAAGTATAGAAGCTAAGACTGGGAGTTACAAAACAAAGTGAAAAGAATTAACAGCTAAGTTGAGAGAAAAGAGTGCACCTTTTTTTTTTTTTTTTTTTTTTTTTTTAATTCTGACCTGCTTGCAGCTGTGACCTGCTTTTGGTTAAAATTTTTCGGAGTGCCCCCATCAGTGACACTTTTGCCTCATTCCCTAGTTCGAGGTGCTGTCTAAGGTTCAGTTTTCCGCCCTGTTTACTTGCCCTCGGGTTTCATCCACTGTTGAGGTGCCTAACATGTTCAAGAAATACTTAGTACGCACAAAGAGTGGGCAGGCACAGACAATACCCTAAATTGTCTTAACATCTGGACTTCAAAACCCTCTAATCCCCACAAAAAGGAAATCTAGACTTGTATCACAGTGACTTGAGGCTCCATGGTAAAATAATGGAACTGACTCACCATCTTTGGAGGCAAAAATACAGTGGAGTTTCTGCCTTAAGCCAAAGTTTTGAATCCAATAACTTAGGTCTAACATCTTCAACTGCTGGTAGAATATTTTTATTTGGAAATGCCATAATTCCCTCAGTCAACATAAAAAATCCATCTGATTTTTTCACCTCCCTCTTCAGCTCTTTAACTTCATCACTCACAAGAGCCTGTCCAGTTTTCCTTTACAATCATTGCTACTATATTAATCCAGGCTTTCATCACCTGGTACCTGGACTGTTCTATTAGTCTTCTAATTTGAGTCCCTGCCTTCAGCTCTGGTCTCTCTCTAAAGGGATCCATATTGCTTGTCTTAAAATACAATTTTCAGGGGCACCTGGGTGGCTCAGTCCGTTAGGCGGGGACTTCAGCTCAGGTCATGATCTCGCGGTCTGTGGACTTGAGCCCCGCGTCCGCTCTGGGCTGGCAGCTCAGAGCCTGGAGCCTGCTTCGGATTCTGTGTCTCCCTCTGTCTCTGCCCCTCCCCTGCTTGCTGTCTCCTTCTCACATAATAAACATTAAAAAAAAAAAAAACACAACCAATATTCATCTTATTGCATCCCTACCCATAATGTTAACTAACCCCCAATTACCTGCAAAGTTGAATTGGTATTCCCAATCTGTTTCCCGCCTCTTTCATTCATGGTGTGGGAAATGCCAGGGTGCCTACTAGCCAGTTGGGCCCTTCCTCCTTTCTGAGACACCACCTATCTTGCCGCTGCAAGGTATGACACCCGTCTTGCGTCCCTGAAATACTCCAGGAAGCCCCTGGTCTACAGTACCTAGGCCTCTGCATGCCTATAGCCCTTAATTCGTTCAGCCAACAGCTTTTCGGCATCAGTTGTTGGTGGGCTGTAGTGCGTCACCGCTGTTTATGGCCTCGATTGCTATTTACCTTTTCAATTAGGATTCCACTGAGAGCTTCTGGAACTAGTTAGTACCAGGTCTTCACCATCATAACAAATAACGAATTAGTATTTTCCCTTTTCAGGGGCTGTTCCCCGAGCCTGGCTCTAACTGAATAGGCCAGAACTTAGCGGTCGCAGGATCTGACCCTCTGCGGCAGAACCGCGTTATCACGGCGCAGGTGAGGGAGCCGGCAGAGCCAGAATCCTATTCCATCCTCTTCGCTGCTCCGCCGGCTCCCCGAGTCGACGCTTCGCGGCGCGTGCGGGCGGCGGTGCTCGGCCTCCAGGGCTACTTTTGGCCCTCGGCAGCCGCCGTCCGCAGCGCCCAGCTGAGCCCACAGGCCCTCGGAGGAGACCTGCCGTGGCTGCGCCGCGCTGCCGTGACCCGGGCTCTCCGCGCAGGTGGGTTTTCCCCGCCTCTCTGGGGCCCGGGGCGCCGCTCCACCGTAGGGAGAGCGCCGGAGGGACCTCGTCCCCCGCGGAGACCCCGGCCCGCGCCTCTCGGGCGCCACCGCGCTGGCTCTCGGATTGGACCCGGCTCCGCTCTCCCGGCCCCGCCGGGGTGCTGCGGCCCCACGAGGGTCTGTCTCCCTTCAGCGCTGCCCTCGCACCTTCTCCCGTGCTCCCCGGACCCCGGCTTAGCCTAGCCTGGAGGGAAGCTGTGCTCACCGCCCCCGCAGGGCCTCGGCTGCGGAGGGTCGCTGGCGCCCTCCATCACCGCGGGAGTCTGTTCGGCTCTTGGTTGAATGTAGATTAACAGCCCGTCTTCCCAGTTTCTAGGCCGTCGGGGATTTAACACCTCATCTGGAGTTGAGTTTGAACTAATATCATGGTTAAAAGCGCTGAGCTATGGAGGCTCAGTGGGGTTCATATCTCGGCCCCAGCCAGTTTTCTTCCCGGTGAAATGTATATAATAATGGTACCTGTTGCACAGAACCGTTATGGAAGTGAGATTTGCCCGTCAAATGCGCAGGGCTAAACGCAGCTCCTACTTCTGTCAAGGGCTTTCCCCACAAACGGGAAAACGGCTTTGACCAGCAGGTGGCAGTGGTGACTGTATAATACGATGTGCAGCGAGTCCGAAGTTAACCTGGTGTTGCCTCAAGCGTTTAGAGGCCCCCTCTAAAGAGGGTCTTGGCTGAGAATCTTGGCTGAATTGGCAGCTTTAAACTCTCTTCAGGCTGGAAAGTACATTAGAGATTGAGGAGTACTACCTACTATTTTAGTAGGTTGCGACTAACCTGACGGTGGTTTCCTTAAGCAGTTTACAATGGGTCCCAAGTTTCTTCCCTCAAGTTCAGTGTTACATTAAAAACAGTACAAAACGAAACCAAAAACTTTTCTGCCACTTTGCTAGCCTGTTGGGATGGCACTTTGAATATGGGTTAGAATTGTATTGGAAACCACAGAATTAACATGGATGTCTACGTTCATTAAACATAGTATCAAGCACTTTACTCTATGCCAGACATTGTTCTGGCACTAGTTAGTTATAACATGGTGAACAAAGCAGACACAGTACAAGCTCTCCTGGAGTTTACTTATTGGTGGTTGAGACCAACAATGTAAATGTAAATAAACACATAACAATAAGTTACCAAGGAGAAAAAAAAATTGAGACTGATTTTGGTTGGGTGGCTCACCTCCCTGAGGGGGTGAGACACTTAGCCCAGAAAGATGTGAAAAGGAGCCAGTCACGCAGAGAATGAAAGGGAGAACATTTGAAGTATCAGAAACAGAGTTTACAAAAGCTCTGAGGTAATAAAAAGCCAGGAAATGAAAGAAAGGAAAAAAAAATGTGGCTGCAGCGTAATGAATAAAGGGGGAAAGTAGCAAGAGACGAGGTTGAAGTGGAAGGATGAGCCTTTAAGCAGGGTCATAAGGGGTTTGAGTGCAATTTTGTTTTGAGTGCAATAGAAGTCATTGGAAGACTTGAAGCATGGAATGCCAAAATTCTATATATTTTTTTATTTTAAAAGTTCACGTCTGCTGCTATGTAGAGAGTTAATTGGGTGATGGTAGAATAAAGATAACCATTTGGAAGATTATCGCAGTAATGCAGGTGAGAGATGATGGTGTCTTCAGATAGAATGGTGGTAGTGCAGCTAGAGAAGAGTAAACAGGTTAAGAGACATTTTGGGGGCGAAATCAGGAAGCCTTAATGATGAATTAGAAGGGAATAAGGGACAAGAAGGAATTGAGGGTGACTTTCAGGTTCCCAGGTTGAGCAGTTGGGTGGATAGTGATACTGTATACGGAGATGAAGAAAACTGGAGAAGGAACAGATTCAGGGGAAGGAGGTGGTAGAATGGAGAATTCCATTTTAGACAGACTGACTTAGGTATCTTTGCTATATCCCAATAGAAATGTTTGATGAGCAGTTTCATATAAGGACTTGGCGCTCAGAGTTGAGAAATTTGTGTTGGTGGTATGAATTTAGGGGTCATCAGCATACAGATGAAAAGCCAAGGGAATGGATGAGGTCACTGAGAGGTTATCCAATTTGATGGTTATCATCACCATTGGGCCTGTGGCAACCAGTGTGTTTAAATATCTTTTTGGGGTTAAAGCATTAGATTTTAGTAATTGGGTAAGTGAACTGTCCTTGCAGATCTACAGATGGTCATGCGTGTGTCACCCTGTATTGCCCTGAAATGCCCCCATTCCATGGTGGGGAGAGAGAAACAAGAACTTGTGTCCACAGGTGCTTCCTAGATCTGGCCCTTAAGCTTGCTGATTTCTATTTTTAGTAAGCTGAGGGTTATGTCAGTTTTCTGCCACCTACAGGACGGACCATGAAGCTAAAGGAGCTTGAACGGCCTGCTGTCCAAGTGTGGAGCCCAGCCAGCCAGTGCCCTGTGTATCTCGCCACAGGTATGATGATACTGTGGACTAGGATCCACTGGAAGTACATAGGTCAAGGGGAAACTTAATATTCAGAATTCTTTACTGAGCTTCAGAGAAAGCTTTAGAGTCATGAAAAGGTGGGGTTCGCTTGCAGGATAAGCAAGGGGACATTAGGTGTTTGGGGTACCTAGGGGCAGCCTTGAATTATGGTTCAAGCTTGAGCACCTCCTGTTTTCTTGCTTTCTTTGGAGTTACCACTTGAAAAAGGATATACCCAGTCCTCTCCTGTTCCGCTGCCTCTCCACTCCCTAACCATTTATACCCCAAATCCATGCATGTATTTTTGCTTATATACTGCCTCTTCCTAACTTTTCTTGTGCCTAGGAACATCTGCCCAGCAGTTAGATGCCTCCTTTAGCACAAATGGCACCTTGGAAATCTTTGAGGTTGATTTCAGGGACCCCTCCTTGGACTTGAAACGCAAGGGAGTCCTTTCTGCCTCAAGCAGGTACCATGTCTGAATTGTTGATGTGTGTGCAGGGCAGCTCCTGATGTAGACTGAGGAATTCTGGGAGCAAGGTGTGCTTCTCAAGGCTCATAAGGATATCTATTAGGTGAAGGACCTTCACCAAGTTGGGGAGAAGTTAACTCTGGGTTTATTTTACCAAAGGATTTTAAAAACACACACTCTCACTTTTTTGGTCAACAGCGGCATCAGGCAGAGTCGTGTGTTAGAGACTCCTCAACCAAGCCTGGACCCATACGTGCCTGCTCTCTCTCTGAGCCCAGAGATGTTGGCTTCTTTCTCCCTTGGCTCTTGTGAAGATAACCTGACACAATATCTCCTTTCGTGCCAATGGGAGGAGAATGAATGAGCCTCTCCTCATTGTGGTTAGGCACTGATTGGGTGCTCCTGGATTTCATGGCTCTGGCAGGCTTACAGGCCTGAGTACAGGCATTCACAGAGCACATGTATACAGGTCAGGCACTATGCTAGGGACTCTGTATATCTTATTCATTCCTCAAAATGAGCCTGAGCAATAAATACCATTATTCCCATTTTGCATAGGAGGGAACCAAAACTCTGGGAAGCTAGGATTTACACATAGGTCTCATTCCAAAATCTACCTTCTTTCGATTATTCAACTTCTCTTTTATAGGTTTTGTAAAGATGTGGCTTACAGTCTGAAGCAGTGGTCTCCAAATTTTCATACCACTGGGGAAAATGTGAATATTCACTATACTCAAGTTATAGAGGCAATATAAATAATACACATGCATTACTCTACTATTAAAAAGTGCCATTTCCATAATTTTATAGATTAAAAATATAAGTCTTTTTCCTACAGAGAATTATCTTGTCCATCCCTCTTTAGAGATTACTGGTCAAAATGCAACTTTGCATTCTCTTATGAATGTTTTGGTCCATCTGAGAGATAAATTAAGATATTTAGATAGAAGTACTCTCTTTTTTCTTTACATGGGTTAGCCTAATAATGAAAGGTTAGTTATCGTTCTCCCTTTCTTGAGCCCCTATATCACTTTCTGACAGTATCCTTTATTTTACAGTTTTTTTATATCTTTGTATTTCCAGTATCTTTCCCTTTGAAGAGCAGCCACTAGAGGGTTTACCAATAATGATGAGATATTCTTAGCCTCCAAGCAAGCATTTCAGAAAGGGCTCCTGAAAGAGGGGAGCTAATTCAATAACATTTATGCTCCTGGACTTAAGAAGAGGGGCAATGGGTAAGAGCTCCTATCCTCAGCCAGCCAAGCAACAGCTTTAGCACAGTAGTGGCTCCTTAGGGCTAATAGTTCCTAAGAAAGAAACAATATAGTTGCTTAAGAAACCTTGAAATTGAATCCTAAGATCCCTGTGGGCAGAGATTTTTGTCTGTTTTATTCACTGCTGTATCTCTAACTCCTAAAACATCACCTGGCATTTGATGCTTAAGGATTATCTGTTAAATGAATGAGCGATGCTAGAAATGTCTGGATTACCAAACTGAGCACTCATATCCACCATTTCAGTTAGTTAAAGTTATTCTTCAGTTAATCTTAGTGCCCTGAGAGCTTTTCAAAGGTGACGATCGGTTTGTTTTGCAGCCAACTAGGCTGAAGGGACCCTTTTTGAAATGTTGGTACTCAAATCAGGAATTGTAAACTTCACTTCATACCCTGTTTGATCCTGCAGGGATTGGGAGCTATACCCAAAATAAATAGTGCAGCTAACACTATTGATAGTGTGTCATCTCTATTTTCTTTTCTACCTCTGTAATTGTGTGCAAGGATTGAGTTGCATTTCCAAAGACCTAAGGAACTATCTTTGACATAGATCTATAGGGTGTTGTTGAAGAAATCATCTTAGACACCCAAGGGCCTAAGGCACCCACTTCTTTCTGTTCCAGCCTGGGTTCAGTCACTTACTCAGAAACCCACATCTCAAACTATTGACCAAGATGATCGAGGTAGAGAGAGGGCTGCCTGTTCTTTGCTTTATACTTTCCTCTTTCTTTTCTGTGCCATTTTTTGCGTGGTTTAGTGGAAAGCACAGTTGTATTGGGTTGCATCCTTGGCTAGAGATAGGTGACTTTGTGCAAATGGAGGTCTTAGGTTTCCTCACTTACATATAAAGAAGAGGTTGTACAAGAAGACTAAGAACCTACTGAGCTCTAAATTCAGGTATTATGTTCAGTGTTTCCTTCTCTTCCTTTTTTGTATCATAATCTCTTTTCTTTTTCCTTTTTTTTTTTTTTTTTTTTTTAAAGAAACCTTCCTTGGGTCTCATCGTTATTACCTAACACATACTTTTCAAAATCTTCCCCCATCCTTTGCCTGCCCTTTTCACCAGACGCATGCCTCAACCACATTTGAATCCTGAAGATCCCCTTATATCAATTCATGAGGCATCAGAAAATATTATGTATTTAGAAATATCTGACTGAAAGAGAAGTCCTCTGAAACACTGGTGTGGGGGTGGATAAGGGACCACCTCAAGCTGTAAATAGACTGAAGAGAGGGAATGGATTAAAGCCACCGGGTGCATCAGAATCAATATGGATTAGCACGTGCATTGAAGCAAGTGATGTTTGGTTTGTTAGATGAATCTCACTCAAGAATAAAGGTTTTTGGGAGAATAATACATTATTTATGAATTGTCTTAATGAAATGAGGACTTAGCTGCTGTGGCTGAATGAGGTCAGAGACCAGTGTGCGATGTGCAGTACTCCACCCTCTGTCTGCACTGAGGGTCTAGATCTTTTTGTGGTCTCTGTAACCTCTGTATGACCTATTCTCTAGTAACGTGAAGACAGTAGGTGATCTATCTCTCAGCACCTTTATAGTAGTTCTGGCTACTTGGGGAACCCTATGGCCTCTCTTTGGGTGCCTGTGTAAGGAACAACACCAAGCAGAAAAAGATCACCTTGTGTACTTTTCTTAGTTTTCCCATTTCCAAGGTTTGCCTTCCTTAGAGATTACATCAAGATCACAGAGTGGAGAGAACGTGGGCTTTGTTGTTGGATAAGGCCTGGGTTCAGATCCCAATGCTGCCATCTAATATCCTCTTGGACACATTGTTTAACTTCTCTGGCCCTGTTTTTCTCTGCTGTAAATTTGGGATACATGGGCACGTATTAGCTGGTGCATATTAGGCTTCAGAAAAGAAGTTCTCTCAGACAGCCACTGCTTCACTTCGCTGTCTTCATTCTCCAACTTGAGCCCTGCCTTCACTGCTCTTTTTTTTTTTAATGTGTGTGTGTGTGTGTGTGTGTGTGTGTGTGTGTGTGTTGAGAAAGACAGAGCATGAGCAGGGGAGGGGCAGAGAGAGAGGGAGACACAGAATCCGAAGCAGGATCCAGGCTCTGAGCTGTCAGCACAGAGCCTGATGTGGGGCTCAAACTCACCAACTGTGAGATCATAACTGGAGCCGAAGTCAGACACTTAACCACTGAGCCACCTAGGTGTCCCTTCACTGCTCTGACTTTTTAGGAAACTTGGATTCCCTCAGCTAGTTTGGCTTGTTTTCACTTCAGTAACATGAGGTTGGAATTTTTTTAATGTTTATTTTATTTATTTTGATAGAGAGCAAGCGATCAGAGGAGGGGCAGAGAGAGAATCCCAAGCAGGCTCTGCACTGTCAGGGCAGAGCCCAATGTGGGGCTTAAACTCACAAACTGTGAGATCATGACCTGAGCCAAAATCAGGAGTCAGATGCTTAACTGACTGAGCCACCCAGACCCCCTCTGAGGTGGTTATTTTTAAAAAGGAACCTTACTAAGCAAATAAAAGCAAAATCCAAAACAAGTACATAAATTATGGAAGAAAGAATTTACACAACACATATTCCTAGTTATAAATTAGCTAAAGCTTGGCCTCAGCTGAGCTTAGCTAGGATGGCCTTTTGATCTCTCAGGCCTCAATTTTTTCTCTTTAACCTTGTCTTTTTCTCTCCGCCAGGAGCATAGCCATGAGCTGGTCATAGGGCTGGTTCTGTCTTTATGAATTTCAGTGTCTTCCCCTACTGGTCTAGGCTGGTATCAATCTGATGTAGCCAACACAGGGGTTCTCAACCCTGTTTGCTTGTTACAATCACCTGGGGGCTCTTGTTAAAAATGTAGATTCTGGGGGCACCTGGGTGGCTCAGTAGGTTAAGCGTCTGACTTCGGCTCAGGTCATGATCTCGTGGTTTGTGGGTTTGAGCCCCATGTTGGGCTCTGTGCAGACAGCTCAGAGCCTGGAGCCTGCTTCAGATTCTGTGTCTCCCCTCTCTCTGCCCCTCCCATGCTCATGCTCTGTCTCTGTCTCTCAATAATAAGTAAATGTTAAAAAAAGTTTTTAAAAATGTAGATTCTGAGGGCCTGTCTCTGGAAATTCTGCTTTGCAAGGTCTAAGTAGGAAAGTAAAGAATCTGGTTTTTTCTTTTTCTTTTTTTATTTTAGAGAGGAAGAGAGAGTGCAAATGAGGGAGAGGGGCAGAGGGGGAGACAGTCTTAAGCATGCTTCCTGTTCAGTGCGGAGCCGGATGCAGGGCTCGATCCCATGACCTTCAGATCATGACCTGAGCCAAAATCAAGAGTCGGACAGTCAACCCCCTGAACCACCCAGGTGCCCCAAGAATCTGTATTTCTTTGATGCTGTATACTGCCCATTATCACCATCTCCATGGGAACCTCTTCAGCAGAGAATTGCACCTGTATTCTCATGTTTTGAAAGTTCCCATCATTCCATACAAACTCTTCCTATACCATCTCTTTAAATTTCTAATCTCTGGAAATCCTATTTTCAAGCCAAAGGCCATCTTGTTTTTTAACTTTTAAACTATTCAAACATAGAAAGTTGTAGAATAGTACAATGAACAATTACATACTTTTCCCTAGATTTATCAGTAGTTAATATTTTGTTGCATTTGCCTGCATGCCGTGCACTCTTTTTCTGCGTGCACATGTGTGCGCACACACACACACGCTGTTCCCTGACCATTTGAAGAGCAGAGATGATTGGCATTCCTTGAGTCCGTTGAATGATCATGTCCTGGTCCTTGCTTAACTTGTCCTAGCTGTTCTCACTCTCCTAGATGTTCTCTTTCATGTCCTATTTGGGCTCTAGGCTCACTCTCACTAGTGAAATGGTTAACCATAGGACTGTACTTTCTACGTGCTTACAGAAAGAAAATCATTTTGTCACACTCTGTGTTCTGCATCTTGGTCACTCTAAACTAACTAGGCTTGTTCTCGAACTCTTTGGTGACTCCCCCTTGAGGTCTCAGGTGCCTTTGTCTTTGGTCTGTATGCCAGGTGCTGTGATCATACTGACGTTACTGTGACATCTTCTACCACCCCCATGTGAGTTTTTCACTGGCCATATTCTCCTCTGGTTCCTGTGAGACCTATTGTGGGCTTCTCTAGTTATTTTGTTGACTCGCCCTCTGCCCACATTGACCTCTAGCCCCAGGTGACCTGGCAGCCTCTTGAACTAATGTGGCACGCGTTCTTCTGCCCTGTTGAGATCAGTGCAATGTTAGAACACATGGCCTTTTGGACGGTACCTGTAGAGCCACCGTTTGTGTCAGCTCTGCTGCTTTACCTCAGTTGCTGACCTGGTCTCAAATGGTGTTCAACTCTTCACTTCTAACAGGTTGGTGCTGCCTAGTGACTGGTCAAACAGGTTCCTGCCTGGTCACCCCACTCAGTTTCTTGGCTGATGTTTCCCAGGGTGTGGGAACATTTCATTCCAGTTAGGGATCTTATGACATCATTCAGTGTGAAATCTGGCTTCCCCGAAGGGCTGTGGAAATACCCTTGGCTAGCAGCTGTGAAATGGAGGACAAGACTACCTTTAAGGCTTTGGGGATTTCACATGGCTTCCCTAGGGGCTTTGTAGAGGACCTAACTCTGCAGGGGCCCAGGATCCATCTTTTCCTTTTGTGTAAGATGCAGGCCAGAAAGCCAGAAGTGTTTCCCACGAGATGTGTTTATTCTTTTTTGCTTCTGTGTTTCTAGGGCTGGCCGGCTACAGCCATAGAGCAGATCCAGTGGGCTAGTCACATGGGAGAGACACAAGGTGGAGTGATCCTTGGGTCCCTTCTCACTTACAGCTTGAGAGGGAAGAGAGGACAACAGTTGTTGGTGTAGGGAACCTGCTTCTAGTCAGGTACAGAAGAGTTTGGATCTTCCTCTAAACAGAATACAGTCTTTTATGATGGTTAAGGGATCAGACTCTAAAATAAATGGGCCAGACTTTATACCTTGATTCCACCACTTCCTAGGTGTCAAATAGGGATAAAACTACTAACTGTGTATACAGAAATTCATATATTTTCTGTGTCTCAGTTTCCTCAATTGAAAATGGAGTTAGTAATAATACCTTATAGAGTTATTGAATATTAAATCAGTGAAACATGTGAAGCACTTAAAACAATGCTTCATACGTAGGAACTGTTTAATAAGTGTTAGTTGTTACTGTTATTTGAGTTGTGAGGATTAAGTGAAGTAATTTATTTGAGATGTGTATCACTGGCCCTATATAACCCTAACAATGTTAATTTAGGGGGGAAAAAAAAGCCTGACCTCCTCACTTCTAGTGTAACAAAGATGGAATATTTTTCAGAGAAAGGGCAGGACCAAAGTGAGGACACCTCTGTTGTGTGTCTGGTAAGTGAGGGAGAAAGGCAGGCCTGTCTTGGGGTGGGGATGCCTGCATAATGGCAGAGGCTGACAGAGATGCCTGCTCTCTGCCTATTAACATGGTTCTGAGTTGGTGCTGATGCCAGTTTCTCCTCTTTGTAGGTTTTACAAGCTGATCTGGGGGAGCTTTGGCAATGGGCTTCTGGAAGCCTCCGGGGTTATTGCAGGCGGAGGGAACAATGGCATGCTTACTCTATACAATGTGACCCACATCCTGTCTTCGGGGAAGGAGCCTGTGATTGCCCAGAGGCAGAAGCACACGGGGGCTGTCCGAGCCCTTGACTTTAATCCTTTCCAGGTACTGCATTTCAGTTGGCCAGACCATGGCCAAGCCATGGAGTAACAATTCTGTATGGAAACATTGACTTGTGGCCTCCAGTCTGTAACTCTGAGCCCTTCCCAGACTGTTAGGGGAGCGGCTTTGGAAACCCCACATGTGGGTCTCTTTCCCCCTTTCCTGCTCTCACTTCTTCCTGGGGTGGTGTTTCTCCAAAGACCTGTTCTTCATACAGGGCCACCTCCTGGCCACAGGAGCCAGTGATTCTGAAATCTTCATTTGGGATTTGAATAACCTAAATGTGCCAATGACCCCAGGATCCAAGTCACAGGTAAGGAGGCTCCTAGGGCAGCTGATTTTCCCAGGGAGAGTCTTGAATCCTGGAGGCAGCCAGAGCACAGGAGGTTTTGGACTTTACCACTGGAGGGCAATAAAGCTCCGCAAACGAACACATTTTACCAGCCAGCCATTAGCAGCAATGGAGGGGAGGGTGGTTTGTGGTCATTAACTGTCCTAGGGTTTCTGGAAGGAAGATGAAGAAGGGCAGTGGGAGGCACTGAGAAAAGAAGTGTGAGTACGATTTATCATAGTAGAGCTCAGGCAGGGTAGAGTAGGACCCTAAGCTCAGGAAGTGGGGCTAAGAGTAGGACACCCAGATATACTCTTGTCCTTTTTGTGGAGTGAGTCAGCTTTGCCTCTGTATCTAGTTCTCCATGCAGTTGGGGTCCTGTGTATATCTGTCTCTGAGTGTACCTACCTGTCAGTCTATAACTGGGTCGGTCTTTTTGCTTCCTGGCTCTTCTCTGTCTTATGCTTACAGTATCGTGAGGTAAGTTAATTATAAATTTGATAGCACCCTGTGCCCTAAAAATAGCAATGGCTTTTCTTTCTGCCTCATTTTCTCTGAGGGTCTTATGTGTCTGTGTTTCCCTTTCTTCCTCCTCTCCCTCTCTCTCTGTCATAGATAAGAGGCCTGTTTTAAATCTTGACTCTATTCTCTCAGGAGCAACTTGGGATAGGAGTAAAATCCAAGTGTGCCTGCCCTTCTCTCAATTTCTACACCAGTACCCCCAAAAGATCCTCTCTAGAAAATTTAACCCTCGGTTCCCTGATACTATCTGGGTTTGGGAAGCTCATGTCTGCTCTTGGGCTTTCTGTGGGTGGTTGGGAGCAGTGGAACAGCAAATGTCTCTTGGTCCAGGGGATGACAAGTTGTCCTCCACCCCCTCCCCCCATCCTGCCACAGCAGCCTCCAGAAGACATCAAAGCACTCGCTTGGAACCGGCAGGTTCAACACATTCTGGCTTCTGCTCACCCCAGCGGCAAGGCAGTTGTGTGGGATCTCAGAAAGAATGAACCTATCATCAAAGTCAGCGATCATAGCAACAGGGTGAGTTCTGGAGGCAGAATGCAGGGTTGGGCTCTGGCTTCTTCCTCATGCCTGAGCTTTGGAGCTGTTCTTCCCCAGGCCAGGGTTCTGCTTTCAGCTGCTACACTTGCAGACTTAGCCTCTTATCAGATTTCCTGTTGAGAGTGAATGCTTAGGGAAGCTAAACAGAGCTGATCTGGAGGCTTCTAATATTCATTACTTGCTCATGGTCATCACACAGAAGAGACACAAAACCTGCCCTATTCCAACTGGGCGGAAAAGGTTCATAATCAGAAGAGTCAGGTTACGTCACCCTTTGGGGTCTGCTTTGTTCACAGATGCACAGCTCAGGCCTGGCCTGGCACCCAGAGATAGCCACCCAATTGGTGCTCTGCTCAGAAGATGATCGTCTTCCAGTGATTCAGCTGTGGGATTTGCGCTTTGCCTCCTCTCCCCTGAAGGTGCTGGAGAGCCACAGCAGGTAATATCTCAAACTCTACTTTTTTGGCAGACGGTGTGGCATAACTGACCTGGGTAGGAGGCAGTGAATGCCTCACTTTAGTTACCAAACATCCTCCCTGCCTTCAAAGCCATTCCCAGTGAACAGTTTCCCAATCCTAGCTCTAGCCCCAACAAAGAGGAGTTTCTTGAGATGGTAAGGTTATGGAGAAGAACCTGAGATTCCATTTAACTTCCAGAAATTGGAGTGTGGATGGGGTCATGACAAATATTTGGAGCCAATGTTTAGTCCTCCTGGGAGAGTCCAGGATAATGTTAATCTCTTTAGGTGGTGAGGTTATCTCCTCCAAGACTTCTCCTTTTTTTTTTTTTTTTTTTTTAGTTTCTTTATTTTGAGAGAGAGAAGGGTAGAGAGAGAGGGAGACAGAGAATCCCAAGAAAGCTCCACACTGTCAGCACAGAGCCTGACATGGGGCTTGATCTCACAAACCACAAGATTATGACCTGAGCCAAAACCGAGAGTCAGACGCTTAACTGACTAAGCCACCCAGGCACCCCTAAGACTTTTCAGTAAGAAAACCTTGGCTCCTGTTTATCCTCCAAACAGGCCTGCCCCTGAAGCTGTAACTCTTAGGCCCCTAGCAGAGAAAACAACCCCACACTGTTCTTTCTTACTAAAGGTCTATGTTGCTTTTATGCCTTCTTGGGGACTTTTAAGAGTTAGATCCTCACTCCTCACATGGGCTAAAAAGCACACATAGGGATGGGTGCTTGAGTGACTCATGCTGATTCACAGTCCCTACTCTACAGTCAGGGAGGAGAAGTGGGCCATCCTGCAGGGACTGTGAGAGGCAGGATGATACAGTGCATAGTGCCCAGGCTCTGGGGTTTGACGTGTCCTGGCTGTATGGCTGCTGAAGGTTCCTTAATTCTTCAAAGCCTCCTTTTCCTCATTTGTAAAATGAAATCAGGCCACTCATTTTATAGGGATGAGATATATCCAAGATATGTATGACACTCTACTCCTAGTGGGCATTCAACAAATGTTAGTTCCTCTTTCCTTTCCTTTTTAGGGGGATCTTGTCAGTGTCATGGAGCCAGGCTGACCCTGAGCTGCTGCTCAGTAGTGCCAAGGACAACCAGATCTTGTGCTGGAACCTGGGGAGTGGTGAGGTAGGCCGGCCTTTCTGTGGGCATGCTGGGAGAGGAGATGAGCTGTGTGTTCTGCATTGTTTTACCTAAGTCAAGGTTTCCCTAATGGTTGGGTCCCTTCACAGGTAGTATATAAGCTACCCACACAGAGTAGCTGGTGCTTTGATGTGCAGTGGTGCCCTCAGGACCCTCCAGTGTTCTCTGCTGCCTCCTTCGACGGCTGGATCAGTTTGTACTCCGTGATGGGTGGGAGCTGGGAAGTCCAGCAGATCAGACAGGCTGACAAGGTTTGAAGGGCTTGGTGGAGAATGCTGGAGGGAATGCTGTCTCTATGTTGGGGGAGAGAGAAGGACGAATGGCCTGGGAAGATGGGAAGAAGTGGGGACTATTGGAGACTGGGAAGTCAGGGGCCTGGGTTGGGAGGGCTGCACCTTTGCTCTAGTGCCCATCTTCCTGGGAGGATGTCAATTTCTGCCACAATACAAAAGAGGCCTTCACCTTGACGCTTGCTCTTGGATGTTCTCTGTGGTATTTCAGGGACACTGGACCTCTATGGTGGAATCGTTATTTTGGAAGTGCCTTATCTCCCTTTCTCCTATAGATCTGTTCTGTGTCTACACTCCACTGTAGACCTTGGATACAGTAGGCTTTCCAAGAGCCTACTGCATGCGAGTTTTACTCTCACTACCAGTTCCCTAGAAAATGGGAGTCTAGCCTTTGTGGGCCAGATTGGATGTTTCAAGGATTTCCCCCAAACATGTAGACGCAGCACCACTTCAAGTTGATGTCCTTTTGCCCTCAGATCTCTTCTTCCTTCAGCAAAGGCCAGCCTCTCCCACCATTGCAGGTGCCAGAGCAAGTGGCCCAAGCATCACTGATACCTCCTCTACAAAAACCCCCCAAATGGATGAGAAGGCCAGCAGGTGTTTCATTTGCTGTAAGTGTAGTGTGTGTGTGTGTGGGGGGGGGGGGTAGTGCATGGTTGTATGTGTGTATGTGTTTGTGAAGCCTGTTGCGCGCCCAGCACGGAGCTGTGTTCTGTAGGAGATTCATTCCTACTGCCTGTGTCTCAGATCAGGTCCCACCTTCATGCTCAGGCAGAGTTACTGTAGCTTTCCTTTCTACCCCTTTGCCTAGCGTACTGTGCTGGTCCTGTCTAAAGGGAATTGAGCGCTTTAGACTGCTTGGTTATGGAGAACTGCTTGAGATTCCACCTGATCTTTCTCTAACTCTTACGTGTTTGGACTGGTAGTGAGTCCAGACATGTAAGGGTTAGAATACAAAGCAGGAAAGAAAAAAATGTAGATTCCATCCTGTCCCTCCTCTGCTCAAAACCTTTGGCCCCCATTGTCTTATGGACTCAAGGCCAAATGTACACAGGGCCGCACTTACCTTTCCAGTTTTTATTCCCCCTTATTCTTATGTGTTTCATGTGCTCCAGTTATATATGACTCCTTTCTGTTCCACAAATAACTCCTCAGCTTTGCTGCTTTTGCCTGTACCCTGCCCTTCAACTTCTCTCCTGAGCCATTGAATCCTACTGTACCTTTTCATGTTCTTTTGCTTAAATACCACCCCCTCCATGATGTCCATCTTTAAACCCTTGTCAGACTTCACTTTGAGGATTTATCCTCCTATAATGATACACTTTACTTGGACTAAGGTTATTTACCTACTCGGTGGAGACCCTACTAAGTAATGGACTCCTGGAGGACAGGGACCACATTTTGTTCATTTTTATCCCTAAAGCAAGTGCTTCTCAAACTTTAATACACATACAGATCACCTGGAGATCTTACTAAAATTCAGATTCTGGTTCCTTTAGTCTAGGGTAGGACCCAAGATTCTGATTTCCAGTAAGTTCCCAGGTGATTCCCTTGCTGCTGGCCTGAGGAGAGGCAGGGCCCTAAAGCACTAGGTTAACCTAATGCTTTAAATATTAGGTGTCATTTAAAAACAGATGTATCAAAGAAGTGATTCTTCTGTGCAGAGCCACCAGTTTTATTGTGGAGGCAAGGCCAACACACTCAAGAGGCAGGGAGGTGAAGAATTCTGATGTTGAAAGACCTACATTTCTTCGTTTGTTTTGTTTATTGATTTCAGGAGATAATTCTGTGTTTAATTGTTGAGGACTCACCATACCATTTTCCACAGCAGCTGCACCATTTAATATTTCCAACAATGCCTAGGAGTTTCATTTTCTCTGAATTAGCCCCAATACTTATTTAATACCTTTTTTTTAAAGTTTTTATTTATTTATTTTGAGAGAGACAGAGAGAGAGAGAGAGAGAGAGAGTAGGGGAGGGACAGAGATGGGGGAGAGAGAGAGAATCCCAAGCAGGCTCTGTGCCATCAGTTCAGAACCTAATGCGGGGCTTGAACTCATGAACTGTGAGATCATGACCTGAGCTGAGATCAAGAGTCGGACCCTTAACCACCTGAGCCACCCAGGCACCCCTCTGCCTTTTTTAATTGAAGTATAGCTGACACACAATGTTACATTAGTTTCAGGAGTACAACATAGCGATTCAGCAGATTTATACGTTCCGCTACGTTCACAAGTGTAGCTACCATGGGTCACCATACAGTGCTATTGTAGTACCATTGGTTATATTTCCTATGCTGTACCATGACTTATTCATTGCATAACTAGAAACAGGTACCTCCCACTCCCCTTCAACCATTTGCCTGGCCTCTCACCTAACCCTCCCCTTTGGCGGCCACTGGCTTGTTCTCTGTATTTCTGGGTCTGTCTGGAGAGGCCTGCATTCTTTTTTTTTTTTAACTTGTTTTATTTTTTATTTTTTTAAATTTACACCCAAATTAGTTAGCATATAGTGCAACAATGATTTCAGGAATAGATTCCTTAATGCCCCTTACCCATTTAGCCCATCCCCCCGCCCACAACCCCTCCAGTAACCCTCAGTTTGTTCTCCATATTTATGAGTCTCTTCTGTTTTGTCCCCCTCCCTGTTTTTATTTTTTGCTTCCGTTCCCTTGTGTTCATCTGTTTTGTCTCTTAAAGTCCTCATATGAGTGAAGTCATATGATTTTTGTCTTTCTCTGACTAATTTCAGTTAGCATAATACCCTCCAGGTCCATCTACGTAGTTGCAAATGGCAAGATTTCATTCTTTTTGATTGCCAAGTAATACTCCATTGTGTGTGTGTGTGTGTGTGTGTGTGTGTGTGTGTGTGTGTGTGTGTATACGCACCACATCTTCTTTATCCATTCATCCATCAATGGACATTTGGGCTCTTTCCATACTTTGGCTATTGTTGATAGTGCTGCTGTAAACATGAGGGTGCATGTGTCCCTTCGAAACAGCACACCTGTATCCCTTGGATAAATCCCTTGGATAGTGCAATTGCTGGGTCGTAGGGTAGTTCTGTTTTTAGTTTTTTGAGGAACCTCCATACTGTTTTCCAGAGTGGCTGCCCCAGCTTGCATTCCCACCAACAATGCAAAAGAGATCCTCTTTCTCCGCATCCTCACCAACATCTGTCGTTGCCTGAATTGTTAATGTTAGCCATTATGACAGGTGTGAGGTGGTATCTCACTGTGGTTTTGATTTGTATTTCCCTGATGATGAGTGATGTGGAGCATTTTTTCATGTGTCAGATGGCTGTCTGGATGTCTTCTTTGGAGAAGTGTCTATTCGTGTCTTTTGCCCATTTCTTCACTGGATTGTTTTTTGGGTGTTGAGTTTGATAAGTTCTTTGTAGATTTTGGATACTAACCCTTTAACTGATATGTCACTTGCAAATATCTTCTCCCATTCTGTCAGTTGCCTTTTAGTTTTGCTGATTATTTCCTTTGCTGTGCAGAAGCTTTTTATTTTGATGAGGTCCCAGTAGTTCATTTTTGCTTTTGTTTCCCTTCCCTCTGGAGACGTGTTAAGTAAGAAGTTGCTGTGGCCAAGGTCAAAGAGGTTTTTGCCTGCTTTCTCCTCGAGGATTTTGATGGCTTCCTGTCTTACATTTAGGTCTTTCATCCATTTTGAGTTTATTTTTGTGTATGGTATAAGAAAATGGTCCAGGTTCATTTTTCTTCATGTTGTTGTCCAGTTTTCCCAGCACCACTTGCTGAAGAGACTGTCTTTATTCCATTGGATATTCTTTCCTGCTTTGTCAAAGATTAGTTGGCCATACATTTGTGGGTCCATTTCTAGGTTCTTTATTCTGTTCCATTGATCTGAGTGTCTGTTCTTGTGCCAGTACCATACTGTCTTGATGATTACAGCTTTGTAGTATAGCTTGAAGTCTGGGATTGTGATGCCTCCTGCTTTCGTTTTCTTTTTCACGATCACTTTGGCTATTCGGGGTCTTTTCTGGAAGTTCCATACAAATTTTAGGGTTGTTTGTTCTAGCTCTGTGAAGAATGCTGGTGTTATTTTGATAAGGATTGCATTGAATATGTAGATTGCTTTGGGTAGTATTGACATTTTAACAATATTTGTTCTTCCTATCCAGGAGCATGGAATCTTTTTCCATTTCTTTGTGTCTTCTTCAATTTCTTTCATAAGCTTTCTATAGTTTTCAGTGTATAGATTTTTCACCTCTTTGGTTAGATTCATTCCTAGGTATTTTATGTTTTTTTGTGCAACTGTAAATGGGATCGATCCCTTGATTTCTCTTTCTGTCGCTTCATTTTTGGTGTATAGGAATACAACCGACTTCTATGCATTGATTTTATATCCTGCAACTTTGCTGAATTCATGAATCAATTCTAGCAGTTTTTTTGGTGGAATCTTTTGGGTGTTCCATATAGAGTATCATGTCATCTGCGAAGAGTGAAAGTTTGACCCCTCCTGGCCGATTTGGATGCCTTTTATTTCTTTGTGTTGTCTGATTGCAGAGGCTAAGACTTCCAATACTATGTTGAATAACAGTGGCAAGAGTGGACATCTCTGTCTTGTTCCTGACCTTAGGGGGAAAGCTCTCAGTTTTTCCCCATTGAGGATGATATTAGTGTTGGGTCGTTCATATATGGCTTCTATGATCTCGAGGTATGCTTCTCTATCCCTACTTTCTTGAGGGTTTTTATCAAGAAAGGATGCTGTATTTTGTCAAATGCTTTCTCTGCATCTATTGAGAGGATCATATGGTTCTTGTCCTTTCTTTTATTGATGTGATGAATCACGTTGATTGTTTTGTGGATATTGAACCAGCCCTGTATCCCAGGTATAAATCCCACTTGGTTGTGGTGAATAATTTTTTTTAATGTATTGTTGGATCCGGTTGGCTAATATCTTTTTGAGGATTTTTGCATCCATGTTCATCAGGGAAATTGGTCTATAGTTCTTTTTAGTGGGGTCTCTGTCTGGTTTTGGAATCAAGGTGATTCTGGCTTCGTAGGAAGAGTTTGGAAGTGTTCCTTCCATTTCTATTTTTTGGAACACCTTCAAGAGAATAGGTGTTAACTCTTCCTTAAATATTTGATAGAATTCCCCTGGAAAGCCATCTGGCCCTGGACACTTGTTTTTTGGGAGATTTTTGATTACTAATTCGATTTCCTTACTGGTTATGGGTCTGTTCAAATTTTCTATTTCATCTTGTTTCAGTTTTGGTAGTGTATATGTTTCTAGGAATTTGTCCATTTCTTCCAGATTGCCCATTTTATTGGCATATAATTGCTCATAATATTCTCTTATTATCGTTTTTATTTCTGCTGTGTTGGTTGTGATCTCTTTTCTTTCATTCTTGGTTTTATTTATTTGGCTCCTTTCCTTTTTCTTTTTGATCAAACTGGCTAGTGGTTTATCAATTTTGTTAATGCTTTCAAAGAACCAGCTTCTGGTTTCATTAATCTGTTCTACTTTTTTTTTGGTTTCAATAGCATTAATTTCTGCTCTAATCTTTATTATTTCCTGTCTTCTGCTGGTTTTGGGTTTCGTTTGCTGTTCTTTTTCCAGCTCCTTAAGGCGTAAGGTTAGGTTGTATATCTGAGATCTTTTTAAGGCCTTTTAAGAAGGCCTGGATTGCTATATACTTTCCTCTTATGACCACCTTTGCTGCGTCCCAGAGGTTTGGGGTTGTGGGTGTTATCATTTTCATTGGCTTCCATATACTTTTTAATTTCCTCTTTAACTTCTTGATTAGCCCATTCATTCTTTAGTAGGACGTTCTTCAGTCTCCAAGTATTTGTTACCTTTCCAAATTTTTTCTTGTGGTTGATTTCGAGTTTCATAGCGTTGTGGTCTGAAAATATACACGGTATGATCTCGATCTTTTTGTACTTACTTAGGGCTGATATGTGTCCCAGTATATAGTCTGTTCTGGAGAACATTCCATGCGCACTGGAGAAGAATGTATATTCTGCTGCTTTAGGATGAAATGTTCTGAATGTATCTGTTAAGTCCATCTGGTCCAGTGTGTCATTCAAAGCCATTGTTTCCTTGTTGATTTTTTGATTAGATGATCTGTCCATTGCTGTCAGTGGGGTGTTGAAGTCTCCTACTATTATGGTATTACTATCAATGAGTTTCTTTATGTTTGTGATTAATTGATTTATATATTTGGGTGCTGCCACATTTGGCGCATAAATGTTTACAATTGTTAGCTCTTCTCGGTGGATAGACCGCTTGAGTATGATATAATGCCCTTCTGCATCTCTTGATACAATCTTTATTTTAAAGTCTAAATTGTCTGATATAAGTATGGCTACTCCGGCTTTCTTTTGTTGACCATTAGCATGATAGGTGGTTCTCCATCCCCTTATTTTCAATCTGAAGGTGTCTTTAGGTCTAAAGTGGGTCTCTTGTAAACAGCATATAGATTGGATCTTGTTTTCTTATCCATTCTGTTACCCTATGTCTTTTGATTGGAGCATTGAGTCCACTGACGTTTAGAGTGAGTACTGAAAGATATTAATTTATTGCCATTATGTTGCTTGTAGAGTAGGAGTTTCTGGTGGTGTTCTCTGGTCCTTTTTAATCTTTGTTGTTTTTGGTATTTGTTTATGTATACACACACACACACACACACACACACACACACACAGAGTCCCCCTTAAAATTTCTTGCAGGGCTGGTTTAGTGGTCACAAATTCCTTTAATTTTTGTTTGTCTGGGAAACTTTTTATCTCTCCTTCTATTTTGAATGACACCCTTGCTGGATAAAGAATTCTTGGCTGCATATTTTTCTGATTCAGCACATTGAATATATCCTGCCACTCCTTTCTGCCCTGCCAAGTTTCTGTGGATCGGTCTGCTGCAAACCTGATCTGTCTTCCCTTGTAGGTTAGGGATTTTTTTTTCCCTTGCTGCTTTCATGATTCTGGAGAGGCCTGCATTCTTATCATAGCTCGGTCACTTATTAGCTGGGTAACCTTGGGCAAGTCACTTAACTCAAGACTTCAGTATTCTCATTTGTACAACAGGGATAGTAATACCTGCTCAGCTATATGTTAGTGAATTGACGTGAACCTCAAATAAGCATATATACAAGCACTTTGTAAAACTATCAAGTATTAACAAGTCAAAAGTTAAAATTGTTCTGCGTAGCACTAATCTATAGTGTAGGTTTGTGCTGTAGGAGAGTCAAGTGAAGAATTTTGGCCGGGAAAGTCCATTAAGGCAGGGGTCTTAGGAAAATAGTGAAGGGTTGGGGAGTAAGCAGTAGTTGTCAACCATGGCTGCAACCTGAAGAGCTTGAAAATATACTGATGCCTGGTCCCACCCCCCGGGATTCAGATTTTATTGTTGGGAGTACAACCTGATGATGATTCTGGATAGCTCCTCAAGTGGTTTTAATATGCAGCCAAGGTGGAGAACCGCTGGAGTAAAGGAACTTCACTGAGCTCTGCTTTGTGACAGGTGCTTTGTAGGGTACCTAATTTGGTGAGAAGGATTCTCAGTTGGGGGTGTTTTGGTGGGTGAAGGCTCAGAAGCGGGAATAAACTGGGCCCTTTGGGGATGTGGAGCGATCACATAAATGAGGAGGGAGAGAGAGGCTAGAGTGTCTGGCCCTGATCTTGGAGGATTTTGTATGCTATGGGCAGAGGTACTTAAGCCCTCGTCTGAGGCCTTGTGAAACCGTAACAAGCCCCTAAGTAGCAGTAGGTACAGGCCAGTAGTCTAAGGCTTGGGTTGAGGAGGAAAAACCCAGAGGCTAGCAACCAATTCCAGTCATCTAGATGTGCTAGCACTGGGAGTGGGATGGAGGGGACCTGTATGGGAGACATTGAGCAAGAGGTAAGACTGCTGTTGCTTGGCTGTGGTGGGTATAAAGACCGTGATAAAGCCAAGGTGTTTAGTGCAGGTGACTGGGAGAATGGTGCTCCCTGCATTATTACTGATTTTCTGTCCTAGGGTTGACCAATAGATAGCCTTCTCTGTGATGTAGACTTGGTGTTAATTTTTACCATTCTTGTTTTTCCTCACCAGTTTGGGGGAAAGCTGGTTACCTTTGGCCTCCCCAGCACCCCTGCCCATCAGGTGCCACAGCCTTGCCTCCGCCTAGTCTTCATCAGTCAAGTCACCACAGAATCTGAAGTCCTGAGGCGGTCAGCTGAGCTGCAGGAGTCCCTGGGGTCAGGAAATCTCCTGAATTATTGTCAGAACAAGATCGAACTAACGTCACTACAAAGTGAAAAGATGCTCTGGCAGTTCCTGAAGGTAGGAAGCCCAAAGGCTGGCTGCTCCAAAGTGTTTCCCTAAAGTGGGAAATTCCAGGAGATGCACAATCACACTGGGACCTAGATTACAAAGGCTGTGACCTCTCAGCCTTTTTCCTAACGCCACACCCACCCTCTGGACACGAAATCTTCACCTTTTGCCAGTGGCTCAGAGATCCTTTGCAGCCAAGGAAGCCAAAGGGTACAAAAACATTTGCCTTTTTTGCTACTATTGCTGATGTCCTGGAGACTTTACCAGGGCCAAGGTGAAGGCTTTCATGCCATGCCAAAGGGCAGATAAGGTGATGGGAAGAGAGAAGAAGAGAAGGAAAAGGAAGGGAAGAGGATTGGCTGGAAGTGGGGAATGCATCATGAGAAGGCTTTGAGTTTATTTCCGTTAACCCAAGGCAAGTTGTTGTGGTGAGACTCAGGGATCAAGTCCCAATTTACTCTGGAGCATGGATCGAGTTCCAGTGCTAATGAAATTTCAAGCTGCCTATGACACCAGGAGTGCTCTGCCTGTGAAAGGAAGTGAGCAGATGAGAGGAGAGAGGTAAAGCAAGAAAAAGAAGTAACCGACTGGGCAGGCAGCGAGAGGATTATTCAAAGCTTTGGGGCCGTAGCAAAGATTGCAAAAAACAGGACAGACCCCAGCCCGGGGTTCTGAGCAGGGCTTGGGGTCTGTGCTTCAGACACAGAAGAACTTTGTGATGGTAGATACCAGGTATCTGGGAAGGAAACAGGATTTGAGAAAGATCATCTAGAGAGTGAAGCTAGAAAAAGATGTGGGGAGAAAAGAGTAAGAAATGCTGCTTTTGTTGTAAGCAGAATGCAGGCAACAGCTCCAGGAATGAATGGTGGAGTGAGAAAGAGAATAGAAGGCACCATCAGTAGTTGAACCTTTACTCTTCCAAACAAAGGAGGCAGCGGTGCCCAAGGACAGAGGGGAGTCTGCTTGAAAAGCTATCCAAGAGCTGTCTGTGATGATGGCCCTGAAGCCGAATGTGGCTGGACATTTCTAAAGGACAAGCGTGTGAGAAAGAGGGAGCCCTGAGACACTGTGAGGAAGATATTAGTCAGAATTCACAGTTCTGTGTAGGGGAAATGAAGGGCCCAGCCATCTAACCCAGGGTAGGGTAGGGCTTCAGGAAGGCTTGGCCCTCAGTATCTGGCTTTTACTGTGTCTATGCAGCTTCCACTAGGAACTGTGTCTTCAACTGGATGTTTAGACATGCACAAGGCTCTTTAGGTTCTCTTGGCATCAGTCTCAGAGAGCTGTGGGACAGGACCCACAGCTTGTCAGCCGGGCAGCAGGTTGTGGCTGTCTTCTGCGGGAGCCCTTGTGGCAGGCCATGCAGCAGTTCAGAGCTCTCCTCTTCACCTCCCCAGAAGACAGCTCAGGTGTAAGGAGATTAGATAAAAAATTAGGCAGTTGTGTAGGTGGCTCTGCCTTAGAAGCCTAACACCCACAAGAGCCAATGTCTCTTGTACCCACACCAAAAGTGTGGTTTCTAGAGTCCCTGCAAGAGATCTCTTCAGTTACAAGAGCCCTTGCAATCAGGGCAGACTAGAGCATGGTGTCCACAGAGATTATTTATAGTTCATAGTTCCAGTCCAATTTATCAGTCACAAGCAATGTTGCCTAGAAACATAGCTGACGTTTTACTCTTATCAGGTAACCAGGCCAACAGATCTAGTAAGTCAACTGAAGGTCTCATTCTCATGCAGAAATGGAAGAGGGTTTTGTTAACACCATGCCACCAGCCCAGCGGGATCAAATCTGGGGAGAAAAAGAGGAGAGATGGTGCCGGCCTTAGTAGGGCACCTCTGGTAGGTAGGACGAAGAACTGTATTAGAGGGTACGCTGGCTTAGGCAGGAGAGGGTCATTCACATTGGTTTAATGGAGACTTGTGTATTCTGTGGTTCCTTAGGTGACCTTAGAACAAGACTCCAGAGTGAAATTTCTAAAACTATTAGGATACAGTAAAGATGAACTTCAGAAGAAGGTAAGCTGCTCACACATCAGAAGCATGTACTTGAGGCAGAGAAGAAGAAAATGCTGTCAATGGAAACTGTCTTGAGTGACCTCTTTGTGGGCTTCGTTAATGCATATACAAAAATATTACCTCCTGGAGGTCGGCTTTTCCCCAGGTGAAAAGCCCCAGGATCTTAGAGAGTCCAGGCAGCAGGGTGTGGAGGTGGGAAGAAAGCATAATGCATGTCTGATCTTGTGCCGGGAAGAGGGCGCTCATAGGTCTCTCCCTGCAGGTGGCCACGTGGCTGAAGAGTGACTTGGGGCTGGGTGAGAGCCCTCAGTCCGAGGGAGATGATCACAATAACAGACAGCAGGTCTTCTGCAGCCAGGTGTGGTAGGAGCCCAGGCAGCCAGACCTAGGGTAGCACGGGAGACTTGCCTGGAGAGCATCTGCCTCTTCCTGGCCCTTTGCTTTGCTCTCATGAAATGCTCAGCTTCTGTGGTAGTCTTCAGACTCCTCATTTTTTTAGAACCGCAGTGAGATACAGAGTGCATAAGCTTTTGCGCTGGGAGAGAAGCTATGTTTTAACCATGGATTAGAGCCCTTCCCAAACCTTACCTGATTATTCTTTTAGCTTTACCCATTAAGGGCCAAATAGTAGAGCTTCCAGAGAGAGTCACTAAGGCATCTCTCTGTCTGTTTTGGGATTCATTTCCTAAGTACCCACCTCTGTCCTTCCTTGTACAGGCCTCAAAACACATCACAGAGGAAGCTTCTGCCTCCTCAACCTTCTTTGATGAGCTGGTCCCTCAGAGTATGACTCCATGGGAGATCCCCATCACAGAAGGTACCCCGATCCTGAGGGAGAGAAACCCTCTGTGTGGGAGTAGGTGGGCTCAGAGTTCTGGGACTTGAGAATATTTTCTTCTTGTCCCCTGCCTCCTATCTCCTGCCTCCTTCCCACCACACAAAAGCTGGGCAGTTCTGTTACTGGTTAGAGCTCTCTCTGGCCTTTTATGGCTGCACCTTTCCTCTGGAAGGCCTTTTAGCAAGATATTTCTTTCTATCCTTCTGTTTCCTTGCTTAAAAGACTGTACCCTGTCCTTGCCGAGTGAGCGCACACTATACCTCTGATGCTGCCACATGAAGCCCTCCTTCCTCTTGAGCCCTATCCTTAGAGAGGTACCTACCACCAGACCTGGCACTCTAGGACAGCCCACTACATTTTATTGTTGAGGAATGAAACTTGGGAGTTTTGTTTGGGGCAAGGGAGGCTGAGTGATACAGAGATGGAAGGGGTGCGCTGTGGGCCCTGCAGGGGACAGGAAGCTAGGGTCTGAGGGCAGACTCACATGGAGGGGATGCCTCTGCCTGCAGACACTGATGGACTCCTGAGCCAGGCTCTCCTGCTTGGAGAACTGGGCCCTGCTGTGGAGCTGTGTCTAAAGGAAGAGCGCTTTGCTGATGCCATCATCCTGGCCCAGGCTGGGGGTGCAGATCTGCTAAAGCAAACACAGGAGTGCTACTGGGCCAAGAAGAAAAGCAGAATCTCCTCGGTAACTGCCCACTGTGAAGGAGGGGAGGGGAGGGGGTTACTTGGACTTTGTCAGGTGGATGCCCACACCTTGGCGTTCAGAAGATCTGCCGGGATCCCTCTCTTCCAACTGCAACCACCCCTACCTCACCCCCAACCCCTAGTCAGTGGTCTAAGAGGAAACCTGCTTGCGAGTGGCTTTTCTTAGCATGTCCCTGTGTGTGACTCCTGCTGCCTGTGCTAGATGGATGGCTGATGGCCTCCTTCGCTCTCTGCCCACTACAGCTTCTAGCCTGTGTTGTACGGAAGAATTGGAAGGATATGGTGTGTACCTGTAGCCTGCAGAACTGGAGAGAGGCACTGGCCTTGCTACTGACATACTCAGGGCCAGAGAAATTCCCTGAGCTCTGTGGTAGGTAGCCCTAGGCTTCAGGATGGAGTGGTGTCACTCCAACGTGGAGTTAATGGACACACTGAGGGAGAAGGCAGAGGAGCAGCCTGAGCTCTGGGAGGCTAGGCCATGTTGTCAGGGCCAAGGTCTGGTTCAGCCAGGAGGCAAGGACTACAGTGCGTCTTCCTACTTGCAGTAGGGATCATTAGTTGTTCTGTTTTACTTTTTCTCATCACATCGTGATGCAAGAGTTCTGCCCTTTATTGTAGAGCAAGGTTGGCCTCAGTATTGTCCAAAGCCACTGTGGTCACTTGTCCCACAGCTCATGGTCCTCCACCTGTTTCCAAACAGGAGAATGAGGAGAAGCACAGGGAAGCTGTGCCATTAAAGAAACGTCCATCTCTCCGCAGACATGCTGGGTACGCGCATGGAACAGGAGGGTGGCGGAGCACTGACCTCTGAAGCCAGACTCTGTTATGTGTGCTCAGGGAATGTGGAGCAGCTGGTGGAGTGTTGGGCAAAATGCCACCAGGCTTCATCCCCCCTGGCTCTACAGGTACTTCTCTACAGGGCACTGGTCACTCCATACCAGGATCTTGGGAGAGCCTAGTGGTAGGGATGTGTAGGGACATCAGAGGCGAGTCTTCTGCGTACCGCAGGCTGGAATCAGGGATATTAGGGAGGAGAAAAGGGCCCTTCTCCCAGGGATGAGCCAGCACCTCCCTCCCCCCTTCTCAGTCAGGGGAGACTGAGCAATAAATAGCTGCTTAGGTATTAACCTTCCTAATTTTTTCCCACTTCAGGTTTGGTTAATACGAGTTTATTCTCTATCTGAGTAATTGTGAGCCTGGGCCTTCTCTTAGCTGCTCTGAAAAGTTCTGTGGATTTAAATTATACCAGACACCTTGCAGGTAACCAGAGAAGGTGGGAGTCACGGATTCATAGGAAGACAAAGTCACAGATGAAACAATAGTATACCAGAGCCTGAAATTGATGATGTACTAGCAGAGTAAAGAGTAAAGAGAACAAACAAAGAGGCAGAGATGTACAAGAGTCTAAGACCCAGATAGGCCCAGTTGAAGTTAGTGCTAACAGCCTGGGAGGTGAGGCCAATGGCCTTTCTCTAACTAGATGTATCGTCACCTACTATCTGTAGCTGGCTATGGCCAAGTACCCTCATACCCCTAATGGGAAGTCCCTAGGCTTAGAGAGCAGGATGTGCTTTGAAGAGGCCTGACTGTCTTGTCTTTGTTCCGATAGGACCTGATGGAGAAGGTGATGGTCCTGAATAGGAGCTTGGAGCTACTGCGGGGTCCTGATGGGGTGAGCTCAGGCCCTGCCACAACCTACAGGGTCACTCAGTATGCCAACCTCCTGGCAGCCCAGGGCAGCCTGGCCACTGCCATGAGCTACCTACCCAGGGACTGTACTCAGGTGAGTGGGGCCATGTAGAGAGAGCAAGCCATTTCAGTCATCTACCACTGGCTGAGCACTTCCACGTTCCGGGCACTATGCAAAACATGGACGTTCTAGGATAGATAATACCTAGTCCCTCAGGAAGCTCACAGTTCCTTGGGGGAAATCAGTTGTCAGTAACTTACAGTGTCACAACAGAAGCTTATACTAAGTGCTATGGAACTCCAGGAAAGGGGCTGGTTTTGCCCAGAGTAATCAAGGAAGGCTTTCCAGTGGTTAAAACAGTTGAGCTGGACCTTCAAAGAGAAGTAGCTTACCAGCAGATGTAGAGCATTCTAGGCAGAAGGAGCAGAAAGGAAGGAGGCTTGGCAGGGATTGGGAACCTTTGAGTTATCTAAGGTGGCTGAAGTGTAGAAATAAACTGAAGTTTGAATGCTATATGGGGCCAGGCTTGTAAGAGAGGACATTTGCTTGTTTTAATTTTAATTAACACAGTTCTTCATTGTCATAACTTTTATAGCCACCAATTCAGCAGCTGAGAGATCGGCTTTTTCATGCCCAGGGGTCTGGTGTCATGGGCCAACAGTGTCCTCCTTTTCCCTTCCCCCGGGTTGTTGTGGGGGCTACCCCCCACTCTAAAGAGACATCATCTTACAGATTGGGATTCCAGTTTTCTCACCAGGTAAGACCTGGTTTGTTCATTCATTCAAAAATATTTATCAAATGTCTACCAAGTACCAGGCATGGTTCTAGGCAGTTAGAATATATTAGGGAACAAAAATGATGAAAATTCCCAATTAGAGCATAGATCGAGTTATTTTTCTAATAACTGCTTATTGAACAACTATTAGGTTCTTAGAACAGAAAGGTGGCCAAACTATGATTCATGCCCCTAATTAGTTCCTAATCATAAATGTCATAATTGCGGTATGATAAGGTGCCATGGGATCCCACAGAAGAAAGCAACTTTTGGGGGGAGCAGGGGAAGTTTAGGGAATGTTTCAGAATGAGTATGATGTTTGATCTGAGTCTTGAAGATTAAAAGTTATTTAGGCAAGGGGGGGGCGCCTGGGTGGCTCAGCCAGTTAAGCGTCTGACTTCAGCTCAGGTCATGATCTCACAGTTTGTGAGTTCAAGCCCTGTGTTGGGCTCTGTGCTGACAGCTCAGAGCCTGGAGCCCACTTTGGATTCTGTGTCTCCGTCTCTCTGTTCCTCCCCCATTCACACTCTGTCTCTCTCTCAAAAATAAATAAAGATTTAAAAAAAAATTTTTTTAAGTTATTTAGGCAAAGGAAGGGGTCGGTGAAAACTATTTCTTTTTTTTTAAGTTTTTTTTTTCTTCATTTTGAGAGAGAGAGAGCGAGCGAGAGCGAGCATACAAGCAGGAGAGAGACAGAGACAGAGGGAGAGAGAGAATCCCAAGAAGGCGCTGTGCTGTCAGGACAGAGTTTGACCTGGGGGTTGGTGTCACAAATGGTGAGATCGTGACCTGACATGAAATCAAGAGTCAGACGCTTAACCTACTGAGCCACCCAGGTGCCCTGGTGAAGGCTATTTCAAGCAGTGGGAACAGCATGTATGAAAGCATTGAAGGGAGAGTAAGCAAAGCCCACTTGAGGAATTACTAATATTTTAATGAAACTGCAAAATAGTTGTTTGTGGCAGAGGAGTAAGGTTAGGTGAAGTTTGAGTAACAGGTAGGTGATAAATCAGGAAGGGCATGGAATTCTGTGCTAAAGATCTTAGACCTGACCCTGAAGTTGATAGCAGTCAGGAGCCATTGAATGGTCTTATGCAGGGCAATGACTAGCCATGAGTTTAGAAAGGAGGCATCTAGAAGGCAATAGCAAGAAATGATGAGGACATGAAATGATCTAAAGCTGGAGAGTGAGGTTAGCTTTAAAATATTTAATAGGGGGGCGCCTGGGTGGCTCAGTCGGTTGAGCGTCCAACTTCAGCTCAGGTCACGATCTCACGGTTTGTGAGTTCGAGCCCCGCGTCAGGCTCTGGGCTGATGGCTCAGAGCCTGGAGCCTGCTTCTGATTCTGTGTCTCCCTCTCTCTCTGCCCCTCCCCCATTCATGCTCTGTCTCTCTCTGTCTCAAAAATAAATAAACATTAAAAAAAATTAAAAAAAATAAAATAAAATATTTAATAGGTAGAATTGGCAGAAATTAGTGATGGTTTAAAGGAGTCCGTGAAGTTGGGGAACTAACTCCCAGGTTCCTGGCCACTGTGCCCAGATGGTTTGGGTGCTGTTAACTTATACCAGGAGCCTACTGGAAGGGCTGGGGAACAAAATCCAGCAAGATTGCAAATAGAGGTATTAGGCAGAAGCTCTGATGATTCATCCTGTCCCACCTTCAATTCTCACCCTAATTTTCTTTCTTCCTTCCCCCTTCTTTCCCCTCTGTCCTCTTCCTTCTCTACTCTCTCTTTCTCTGTCTCTCCCCCTCTTCCACTCTCCTTTCTATTTTGAAATAATTGTAGATTCACAGGAAGTTGCAAAGAAATGTACTGGGAAGTTTCATGTAGCACATCCCCACCCCACGTCATGCTAGTCACACATGACTATAGCACAATATCAAAACTAAGAAACTTATATTAATACAATCCATAGATTCAGATTTCACCGATTTTATATGTACTCGTGTGTGTGTGTGTGTGTGTGTGTGTGTGTGTGTGTGTGTGTGTAACTATGTAAGAATTTGTCTTTTCATTTTTTAAACAGGGTCCTTCACAGAGCAAAAATTTTTAATTTTATAAGGTCCAGTTTATAGTTTTCCTTCTATGGATCATGCCCTTTGTGTCAAGTCTGAGAACTCTTTGCCAGTCCAAGGTCCTCTAAAGTTTTCCTGTGTTCTTTCTAAAAGTTTTAGTTTTATGTTTTACATTTAAGTCCATGTTCCATTTGGAATTAATTTTTGCATGTGGCATGAAGTATAGTCAAACTTCTTTTTTTTTTTTTTGCCAATGGATAGCCATAATCATTTATTGAGAAGGCTGTCTCTACTCCATTGAATTGACTTTGCTCCTTTGCCAAAAATTAACTGGCGAGTGCCTGGGTGGGCTCAGTTGGTTAAGCGTCCAACTCTTGGTTTCAGCTCAGGTCATGATCTCATGGTTTCGTGAGTTTGAGCCCCACATCGGGCTCCATGCTGGCAGTGTGAAGCCTACTTGGGATTTTCTCTCTCTCCCTCTCTCTGTCCCTCCCTTGCTTACACTGTCTCTGTCTCTCTCAAAATAAATAGACTTAAAAATAATTAACTGGGCATATTTATATGGATTTCCTTCTCAGATCTCAATTCTGTTCTATTGATCTGTGTGTCTTTCCCTCTGACAGTGCCCCTCTGTCTTGAATACTATCTCTGTATAAGTCTTGGCATGAGGAAGAGTAATTCCTCCCACTTTGTTTTTCTTTTTCAAAATTACTTTGGGTATTCTAGGACCTTACCCTTTCCACCTAAGTTTTAGAATAAGCTTGTCTATGTCTACAAAGAAACTTGCTGAAATGTTGACAGGAATTCTAGATTAAGGTAGGGAGAATTGGTATCTTTACTGTGTTGAATCTTCTCACCCGTGAACGTGGTATATCTCTCTAATGCTATCTCCATCAGCATTTTATCATTTTCATCATACAGATCCTGACATGTTTTGTTCATTTCAAACCTAAGTATTTCATTTCTCTTGAGCAATTTGAAATCAAATGGTAATTGTATTTTTAATTTTGATTGCCCTTTGTTCATTGTTGGTATAGAGAAATATAGTTGATATTTTTGTGTTAATCTTGTATCTTGTGACGTTTCAATGTTCAGAAGTGAGTTTCCCGAGCTCATTTCTTAGTTCGAGGAGTTTTTTGTGTATCCCTTGAGATTTTCTACGTAGACAGTCATGTTGTCTGCAGATATAGATTTTTTTCTAGTCTGTATGCCTTTAATTTCTTTCTCTTGCCTTATTGTAGTACTAAACTTAGAAAAGCGAGAGTGAACATCCTTGCTTTTTTCCAACCTTAAAGGGAAAATATTCAGTCTTTCACCATTAAGTATGATGTTAGCTGTAGGTTTTTTTGTAGATGCTTTTTATGAGTCTGTGCAAGTTTCCTTCTATTCCTAGTGTGCTGAGTCATGAATGATTGTTGAATTTTGTCAGATATTTTCCTGTTATCATTTTAAACAATTTCCCTTCATTAACCTGTTGTTATGGTGGATTATGGTGGATTTAAATATACTGAACCAGCCTTATATCATCTGGAATAAATTCCATTTGGTTGTGGTATGTTACTGTTTTTTATATTCATTGTTTGGGGTCCCTGGACGGCTCGGTTGAGCATCCAACTATTAATTTCTGCTTGGGTCATAGTCCCAGGGTTGTGGGATTGAGCCTTGCATTGGGCTCTTTGCTGAGTGTGGAGCCTACTTGGGATTCTCTCAATCTCTCTCTCTCTCTCTCTCTCTCTCTCTCTCTCTGCCCTTCTCCCCTGCTTGCATGCTGTTACTTTCTTTAAAATAAAATAAAATAAAATAAAATAAAATAAAATAAAATAAAGTAAAATAGTTCATTGTTATATTCAATTTGTACAAATTTTGCTGAGGATTTTTGTGCCTAAGTTCATGAGAAATATTGGCCTATAGTTTTATTTTGTGCTGTCTTTGTCTGGCATTGGTTTCAGGGTAATACCTCATAAAATGAGTTAGGAAATGTTCCTTCTTCTATTTTCTGGAAGAGACTGTATAAACTTTGTGTTAATTCTTTGAATGTTTGGTAAAATTTTCCAGTAAAATTATCGAGGCCTAAGGATTTATTTGGGGGAGGGCTTTTCAATGACAAATTAAATTCCTTTAATTGTTTTAGGACTATTCAAGTTATCTATTTAATTTTAGCTGAGTATGGTTCTTGAGGAATTGGTTCATTTCTTCTAAGTTGTCAAATTTATTAACATAAAGTTACTTGTAACTTTGTTATTTGTATTCCTCTATTATCTTTTTAGCAGCTGTAGGGACTGTTGTATTATTCCCTGTGTCATCCCTGATCTTGATGAAATAGTGTCTTATTTCTTCATCTTTGTCACCTTTTTTTAATGTTTTTATTTAGTTTTTAGACAGAGAGAGACAGAACATGAGCAGGGGAGGGGCAGAGAGAGAGGGAGACACGGGATCTGAAGCAGGCTCCAAGCTCTGAGCTGCCAGCACAGAGCCCGATGTGGGGCTAAAACTCACGGACTGTGAGATCATGACCTGAGCCAAAGTCGGACACTTAACCGACTGAGCCACCAGGCGCCCCCCCATCTTTGTCACTTTTTATGTAGACTTACCAGTTCTGTTGATTTTCATTTTAAAAGCCAGCTTTTTGTTTCACATTCTCTATTGTTTTTCTATTTTCAATTATTTACCTTTTTTTTCCTTTCCAAGTGATGACCCTTTTTCTCTTCACAGGTTCCAACTCCATCTCTAAGGCCAAGGATTTTCACACCTCTAGTGACACCCTTGACACCTTCTCATTCTAGCCCTTATCAAAGCTCCAGAATGCAGAATATAAGTGACTACAGGTCACCTGGGCCCCAGGCAGCCCAGCCTTTGCCCTTGGGCCCTGGGGTAAGACCTGGTGAGTAAGTGAATGAGTGAGTGAGTGAGTGAGTGAGTGAGTGAGTGAGTTTGTCTGGGCAGAGCACAAAGGAAGACAGTTGGCATGGCCAGCATGGATTTGGGGGGCATAATGCCTAATATGTAGTGAGAGGAGCTTGGAATTTGAAGTCTGAATCCCCAGTACTATTGCTTATTGGCTTTGTATCTATGGGCAACCGACTTAGCCACTCTGTTTCTTCTGAAAAATGATAGTAGTAGTCATGTTGGTCATTTCAACCCTACAGAATTATTTTTGGGATCAATTGAGGAATAGTTAAAAGTACTTTGTAAATGACAGTTCTCCATACACACATACTAATGTTTTATTATTATCATTATTAGGGTTGTTTGTTCGTTTTATTGCTGCCTTATTCTTCCCTGATATGATCTGAATCTCTCCCAAATTGAAGTTTGGTGACAAATGACCTGTTTCTGTTCCTTTTCAGCTTTATTTGAGCCACCACTGTTAAGAGAGCAAAAGGCACAAGTTCCTAACCCCACAGGGTTCCCTGGAACATGGCCTCCTCCTGGTCCACCTCCACCCATGGCACCCCCAGACACCATACAGCCTGGCTCTGCCTCCCTGGTTGAGACTGCTCAACAGATCCCTCTGCTTCCTGTGAGACTCCCAGGTCTCAGCCCTATGAGCTTCCAGTCCCCAGCCCCTCCTGTCAGCTTCCCTGTGACACACCCTCCAGGAGGGCCCGGTGCTCCATGCTCTAATGCCCTCCCAACCACTGGCCTCTCGACTGTTCCCCCAGGTCAGTCTTCCTTCCACGGCTTCCCTTTTCTGGATCATTGCCTCCTTCTCCTCCCCTCGCCACTACCACCTTAGGAGTCTTTCCTCAGGCCAGTAAACTAGGGGCCATTGGGTTGGAGAATGTCAACTGAGAGTACGGCTGGTCTGCAGAGGGATGTGTGGTAGTCTCCAACTGAAATAATTTTGCTGGCCTTTAGGCCAAAAATTAACACAGTTCCTGACCATGCCCCTAAATACCTCTATCTTTGTGCTATGCAGGACCTCAAGATTCCTTGAAAAATGCCCCAGTGCCCAGGACAAACCTTCAGAGGAAAAAGGTCAATGCATCTCTTGCCACTTACCCCTCATACATTCACCAATGACCTACGTTCTTGTTGAATTCAGCCCAGTCCCCTTCTTCGTCACACACTCTGTCCTGTCTCTTTCCCCACTCATTATTCTCCCCTCACCTGTCTCCTCTTTCCTTCTTGCGTACAGATACCAGTCTCCCTATTTCCTGGTTCCCTACTCACTATTCTATTCCCTTGCTCACTCACAACTCCAGCCAGTCTCTCAAACCAGGGCCTAGGAAGTCTCTCAGCTTAGACTCATATGCCTTTCTTTCTCTGTCTCTAGTTGCCAGAGACATTTATGCCCCCAGCACCGATTACCACTCCAGTTATGAGCCTCACCTCTGAGCCACGAGGGGTCCTTTCCTCCCAGCCTTCTGTCCCTGGTGTGGGCCATGCTCCCCCAGGAGCACCAGGAGAACTCAGCCTGCAGGTGACAGGAGCAGCATGTTCCCCTCTGCTTTCCAACTCTTCTTGGGTATAGAAAAGCAGGGAACGTGGAAGATGGGCCTCTTTCCTCAAGAGGGAGGCAGATTCTGCGCTGGGGAACTGGCGCAGGCAGGTACCAAATGTCCTTACCGCAGAGAAGAGGGGGTGTCCTTCTCCCCGACTCTGTTCTCCAGCGGGAGAAGTGTGACACTGAGTCACTGAGGACTAGTCTGTGGGGCAGCTGTGAGAAGGAGATCTTGCCCATCTATCCTGTCTCCCTGCTCCTTCCTCAGCAGCTTCAGCAGCGGCCACCTGAGAAGGTGGAAAGGAAGGAGCTGCCCCCAGAGCATCGGTCCTTGAAGATTAGCTTTGACAAGCTTCTACGACGCTGCTCCCTGTCTGCCGCTGACTTAGTAAGTCTGAGCCTTCCCCACGATGTTCTCCTCACACCACTAGCTAGTCCCAGGATTTCTGAGCTGTTCGTCAGTTCCTTGTGTGACTCTTTTCTCATGGACCCTGGGCCCCGCTATCTGTGTCTTGTACTTATTTGATATCCATGCGGGGACGTGGGGCTCGTCCGGTCTGAGTCCAGCTTCTTGGTAGCAGGGCCCAGAGGCATTGAGGCTTAATTCTTGGAAAGGCAGCCCGGGGCACTGGAGGGTAGGTGAAAGCTAGGAGTAGGAGACCTGCCATTCATTCACCAACCGTGTCCGCTTGAGCAAGTCACTTACCGTCTTTGGGCCTTCATTTCCTCTCCTGTGAAATGAAAGCAGTAGCATTAAGCCATTCCAGCTCTAATATACTGTGATTCTTTATAGTCCTGGTAGTGTTAGTCTTAGGGGCTGGAGTCAGAATCCATTTCCCTCCCTGCAGAAGACAAAACGGAAGCTGGATGAGGCAGCCCAACGTCTAGAATGTCTATATGAGAAGCTCTGCCAGGGGACAGTAAGTACACTTCGTGGTGCACCTCTGCCCCCTGCCCTCCATCACCCATGGCCAAAGGGAGCCCAGTGTCCTCTCCCATAGGTCTCACCGACCTGGGTTCCCCCACACAATACATACATCTTGCCCGGACTGGGCTCCAGAACTTAATCCTCTCTTACCCTTCCGTCCTGCCAGGGTAGGGGCTGGGTTGGGCTCCCTGACCTAAGGGTCGATCCCTCCACAGCTCTCGCCTCACGTCCTGGCTGGGCTCCGTGAGGTTGCCCGATGTGTGGACGCAGGAAGCTTTGAGCAGGGCCTTGCAGTGCATGCCCAGGTGGTGGGCTGCAGCAGCTTCAGCGAGGTCTCCAGCTTCATGCCTGTCCTGAAGGCCGTCCTCACCATTGCTCATAAGCTGCACACGTAAACCAGGCAGCCTCTCTTGCCAGGAGGCTACTTCTGCTGTTACTTACCTCCTCCCTGTGGAAAAGGGGGAATTTCGGAAGAGATTCTGTTTGTTTTTCCCTACCCTCTTCCCTTGCTGCCAGGTATATGATGCTGTGGGCTTGCCTCTAAAGTTAGCAGGGTGCTTTTCACCCTTTTATGCCTGGCCTTGTAGAACCCACCCAAGGCTCTCGCAGCGTCTGAGGCAGAGCATATAGCTGGTTCTTCACCTTCCCTGACTCTGTACTCTGACAGGACCTGGGGCAGGGCCTCTTTAAGAACCCCAGAGATACTCTGTTTAAGTGGCTTCTGAGGGGGTGAACAGGATCATTACCTCCAAGTCTACCTCTGCTGTACCCATCTTGTGGGGCTTTTCTTTCTCCCCTTCTGTGAGTTAAGAGCCTGGCCTTACCTTCTCCTTGCCTCTGAGTTCCTATATCCGGGTCCATTTTCCTCTGAGCCCCAGAGGCTGGGGTAGAGTTGACTATTGTTCATCTTCTGAACAAATCATGAATGTGAGGCATGGGTGCTGAGCAGAACCCAGAGAAGGAACTTATTAGATGCTTTTTACAAGGACCTGCTCTTCTGCCAGCATCATAAGGGTGGGCTAGGTCAGGTGGAAAGGAGAAGGGGTGTACTGCCTTTTGCTGGGAGCTGTCTTAGGCTATGAAATAGGAGCAGAGGGACCTCTGCCTGCAGGGAATGGTCCTGACTTGACCTGTCTGAGCCCTGGCCCAAGGTCCTTCCATCGTGTGATTATGAGCCCACTTCTTGAATAGGAGCCACATTAACAAGACTTTTCTGGCACTGTTCCTCAAGGGCTGGAGGCCCTTCTCCTCCTCAGCCCCCACACGTCTCAGGGCTGCCTCCTCTGGCTGCACTCTTCATGGTTGGACTTTGCATTTGAAGCACTGTTGTACTCAATGGGCAATAAAGTCGCTTTGATTTGGTTTCCTCAGTCATCTCCCAATGATTGTCTCCTCTGGGTCCTGTTTTGCCCTTACCTCTCTTCCTAGCCTCTTTGTTCTTGCTTCCCGCATCCCAGAAAGACAGGAAAGGGCCTTGGGGACAGATGGGGAGTCAAGAGAGTTGAAGAAAGGAGGGTGGCACTGAATTAGGCTACAAGGCTTTCTCCTCGAAGCATTTGTGGCCGTGTGTGTGTGTGTGTGTGTGTGTGTGTGTGTGTGTGTGTGTATCTCCATCCGTGCCTGACATGCAGCTCTCGGGGTTTTCCCCACACCACTTCAGGGCTGAGCTCAGCTGCACAAAGGGGCTGGGTGTGAAGCCAGGGGTACTATCTCTAATCCTGTTGTAGATCCCATCATGTCTGTGGGCTAGATGTGTATGTTTGGGAGGAAGGGATTGTTAGGCAGTATTTGTTTGTAAAGCCACTTGCTCTTCAGATAATACTTGCACTAACTTCTATTGATGAAGCAGTGTGAGCCCCAGCAAAGTCCTTTCCCAAAGTGTCTTTGAAGCCAAGAGCCCATTGAAGGGAAGAAAGGCCGGGAGAGGGGATTAGTTTGTTCAGCAGCTGTGAATTTCAGTGGGAGGTTGATGAACTCTGAAGTCTTTGTTTAAATTAAAGGGGGGGAGAAAAAAGCCGCTGCTGGAGCGAGGGCCCCACTTGGGGCCCTGAACTAACACAAGGAGAAGTCTGAGCTGCAGGGAGCTGTGTACTGACTGCGAAGACTTTTCCCAAACACTTTCAGGAAAGGTGTTGTGAGAAGAGAAGGGGCGGAGTGGGGGATTAGCATGTGAAATGAAGTTTTCATTGACTCCAGTGGGGGTAGAAGGCTATTTTAATGGCATTTTGTTCTCTTATTTTCTCTTCTTGAGCTCTTTAGAGATATTGTTTTGCTAAGGCAGGCTTTCTTCCCCCTTCTTTCCAGTCTGCGGATTGCCTCTATGGGAGCCAACATAAATATTTCTCCTCCAGGAATGCGGGTTAATTAAAAGGAAATGAATGAGTGGAAGCATCCAATCCAGACCCACAATAGGCGGGTGCCCTGGCCTGCCCTCCCCTCCCACCACCGCCAGCACCACCAGCACTGAGCACGACCCTAACCTGCTGCTAAGGCCAGTTGAGGCTGGGATTCTTTTCAAGAAAAGAAACCCCTGCCTGAGTGTAGGCTCAGAGGCCAGGGACAGGAAGGAGACAGTGTTTTGCACCACTCTCCCCACCCCCCACCCCCTGCACAAACCCATATCCTTGTCACTTCTCAGGATCCCCCTCTGCTTCTCTCCTCTGCTGGAGACAGATGGGCCTTAAAGAGTACACAAGAGAAGGGAAGAGACCAGGGTTCCAGTGTGCACCCCATGGCAACTTACTAGTTGGTTGAACAAGCCAGACATCTTTTTCAGCATCAGTTTTAATCTGTAAAACAAAAGCTTTGACTAGCTGACCTCCAAGGTGTCTTCCCAAGCAGCTGTTCTGGAGTTGTCCATGTTTGCAAAGGGGAACACAGCCCTGGTGGTTGAGTATAAGAGAGAACCTAAACTCCATGAATGCAGGGAGGTCACTGTGTTGTTCGCCACTGGACTTGCACTCCAGCGTTTGTTGAATGACCAAATGAATGAATGGATAATGCAAAAAAGGAAAAAAAATCAATGCAGATCTAAGGTAGCTCAGTAATGTTTTCTTTATAGAACTCAGATGAAGCTGTATCAATTATAGCCATTTGGGAATACAAAACAACCCCCTATGAAAGAACTCTCTGGCAGCATGACAGGTTTCAAGTACTGACCTGGAATTATCAAATACGAAGCACAATAGTCCTACTTTTGTGCTGAGAGACCTCCTGGAGAATGCAGCTTTCCTGTACGATATTGTACTTTTATATCTTCTAGCTGCCTTGCCAGATTTTCTTACCGCACACTGTCAAGTAATTCTGCCAAGTGGGACAGCCAGGTTAGTATATGTTGCTGCTTGATTAGGAAAGATCAAGTTGAGAGATTCAACAGGCTCAGATCAAAGCTGAGGGACTGAGCAAAAGGCCTTTTGCTGATTGTACTGGAAATGAAGCAGTAGGAGACCCTGAAGGTCAGTGTGTCCCTGTGAGGAAGGACAGGCAACCTCTCTCCTCAGTAAGTGTTCATCGACCAGAGGATATGTAGGGAAGAGACTAGGGGTTTGGGGTCTGACCTGGCCACTGCCCCAGTCTGGAATATAAGAGGAGTCTTTCCACTGTCCCGGGTTGGTCCCTAAAGCCTCAGCCCCTGTTACCTATTGAGAGCCACATTTCTGTGCTGTCTCCTACTCTGGGAGGTAGGATGAGGTGGTCTGGCATCTGACCAGTTCTCCTAAACAGCTGCCCCATGCCCAGACCCAGGGCCAGCCTCGGAGAAGGGAGATGGCTGGGAAGCTCCTTGGGCTGCAGTCTGTCAGGGATTTGGCTCTTCTCTTTCCAGAGCCCTCTTTCAGAAGCAGGTCCCTGCTGGACTGCTTCTGTCTCAAGCACCACAAGCAGTGAGCTCTTAGCTACTGAGTGAATGTATTGGTGGAAGATTTATGTGGATTATTCACTAATTGTTGGCAGATTAGCCTCATACAGACCAATGTAACTACTTAGGCCATCAGGGAAGTGAGGCTTAAGGGAGGAGAGTGTTCTGGCAAGGTGGAAGGGAAGAGAGGGCCTAGACGTTCTATCTTCCACTCACCCTTACCTGTGTCCCCAGGAATAAGTTCAATACCTAGAAAAGAAGGCACATATCACAGTGACTGTAATAAATTAAAGTTCGAGGTGCTGAACTTCCTATTGGAAAGTTTCCCTGCAGGAAGTTTACCTATCGAAGGAAAGTATCCAATGCCCTGAATCCTGCCTGTTTGAAATCCAGGTTTGTGAAAAGAAAGGGTCCCAGCTTCTCCTGCTTTATGATCTGCTTTTAGAGGTGCAAGCTGGGATCTGAATGGGAAATTGACATTACTTAGCTCAGTCTTGGCTCAAAGGAACAAGGATCATTTGGGGAAGGAGAAGAGGTAACGGCGGCGGCTAGGAGGAAACAGTAGGGAGAAGCTGACGTTAAAAGATAGCAAGTGACTCGTAATCTGCCCTTACATAGTTCCTAGACACGGGGGGTCTGCCTGGAGCACCTGGGGTGATTGTCCATGAAGGTCTGACTGGCAAAGTCCACTGGAGACGTGTATCACAAGGATGAGGAGCACCCTGGTTTCCAGCAAATCGGCACTCTGGGGTTCCCACTGCTTCCATCTTCAGGCCCTGCCTCTAGGAAACGACCCCGAAAGACATGCTTTCTCCTGCGTCAGTTTTGTCACAATTTTTCTTAAGGGAAAGGGAAAAGGAGAGAGGAAGCATTAGAGATCACTGGGGTGCCTGTCAACAGTTAGGAAGGAATCAAAAGCATGGAAGGAGCTCTGCAGGAAAAAAAAAAAAAGATGTGGCTATGGTAGAGACCTGGCAGTAGGAAAATGGGGAAATGGCGGTAGGGCAAGAAAATGGGCAAAAGAGAGAAGCAGGGCTTTAGCCTGACCCTGTATATCAGAGAAGTGTTCTTCCGGTTCCCTACGGCTGTATAGGCTAGGTCAGGCGTTAGGGCAGCTAGGAAGGGGAGGAGGAACGCCTATTCTCATCCTAGTCCAAGGAGAATCAGCAGCTCAGAATCTCAGAACTGGGAGCCCTCAGACCTAAGAGTGGACCGTGAAGATGATGCAGGGTGATGATGGACTGGAGGAGAGCAAAGAGCTAGGAAAGGGGTGGAAAGTGGCAAGCTCTGGAGAGACTGTAGCGTCTCTGCCTCTTGGGATCCCTGGGCAGGGGAATGTGGGGGGGGGGGGGGCGTTCCCTAGGTTCCTCTATTACTGGGGTCTCTAAAAGAAGCCAAGGACAAATGGGGAAAGGAGGGGAGAAAGGAGACCCTCAGGGCTTTCTCCCGGGTTTGTGCGCCGCGCCCCCCCGCGGCCGCTCGGCGCGGCTGCAGAAGTACTTGGTAACCCGCCGGCGGCACTGCTCGCAGCGGACGGCGCAGCACCAGTGGAACTTGCAGTTGCAGCTGGACACGGTCTCGGCACGGCGCTCCTCCACCGCCAGTCCGCAGTCCCCGCAGAGCCGGCGGCAGCTGCGGCGCTCCCAGCGGCCCAGGGCCCGCCCCCGCCGCAGGCACTCTCGGCCTTCGGTGCCCAGCAGTCCTAGCGTTTTGTTCTCCAGGCAGTAGTCCGGGGAGTCCTCCAGGTGCACCAGCTCCCGCGTGGAGATGGAGCGGAAGGTGTCGGCGATGGCGCCGCGGCCGGCCGCACTGTTGCCGGCACCCTGCAGCAGGTCCACCTTGAGAGCCGCGTGGTACTTCTCCTTCAGGTGCGCGCCCACCTCGCGGAACTCAGGCAGCTGCAGCCAGCAGGTCTGCGTGGTGCAGCTGCCGGACACGCCGTGGCACTTACACGTGCGTTTCATGGTGCCCTTCACCGCCTGGGGAGAGAGCTAGAAGTGAGCTGATCGGGGATGAGGCTGGGGGGGAAGTCTGCTGGGGGCGGGGGGCGGGGGGTGGTGGTGAGGGAGGGTTGCTAGGCATCCAGCTGATTAATCCACGTGGCTGGCCAGCTCGGTGCCTCGTTTTTCCAATCTGTTAAATGAACTGAAGAGCTGTCCGCACCTGGGGCTCATGGTGGATGGAGCCAGTTGCCTAACCCCCAGGGCTGCAGGACTCACCTTGCGGCCGGCCTCATTGTTGTGCAGGTTCATGGCGGCCCGGGCATCCTGTCCTGTCTCTAGGGCATCGACGAACTGCTTGGATATTGCCTCTCCGAAGCCCACGTTGTCACTGCAGCCTCCCCACAGCCAGCCTTGGCCCCCTGGAAAAGTGCAAGGGGAGGAAAGGTCGTTGAGCAGGCGGGCTCGGAGCCTCCTAGCTGCTGTTTCTAACTGGATTTGGGGTTGGGCGGGTGCCCTGTCTCCAGATTAGTTTCAGCCCAGATTTGTTTAGGCCACTTTTGGGCTTCCACTTCCAGCCTCATCCAGTCCCTTGCTCTGGACTCCATGACGTAAATAGTTGCCGAGTGGATTCTCTGCAGGATGCTGGGTTCTCCCTCTACACACAGTGCTTCTGGCCTTCGGGCAGAGTGTTCACGTGCCTGGCCAGCCATTGACATCCACAAAATGGCCCAGGAAAAAGGCGAGCAAAAGTGCCAGCATGGAGCCGGGGAGGCGGCACAATGAAAATAATATGGAACAACAAAGTTGGAAGTTGAGCTGGAGGGCAGAGAGGATGGGAGAGGACAGTAGAGGTAAAGAGTGGGGGGGAAACAGGGACAGGCAACAGAGAATGACACCCCCCTATTTTCAGGGAGCAGAAGGATTGAATCCTCAGGGAGTGTTGTTACTTTATTATGTTTAAATTAAGGAAACCATTCAGTTGGACAGAGGGCCCCAAGCTACATTTAGCCTGGTTTGTCACTCTAGGGTTTGGGCTTAAACCAGTTGGCCCTGATTTTCCTGAGATTTAGAAGAATACAATGCTTCTTCACCCCCGCCAAACTACCCACCAGACTTTTCATTCACAGTGAACTTTATGGCCTGCCCTACCCACCGCAGTATCACTACTCACCCAGCTGCCCATTGCGGGAGTCATCACAGCCACAGTTGTCAAAGTCCCCGAGGCTGCAGTTTCTAGTCAGAGTGTACATGACCCCAGCAGAGCTGATGGCATGTACAAACGCTGTCTCCCGATTAGCTGGGCAGGAACCAAAAATGGGTGAGTTAGAGGGAGGGGTTGCAACTCAAGGTATCAGTCATGCTGTCTTCCTTTATTATTATAATAAATATAGGGTAAATAGATACATCCTTCCTTCCATCATTATGCCCTCCTTCCCCAGCTCCATCCTATTTCCCCACCTTTATAATGTACCTTACTTCCATGGTCTGCTCCAGCCTTGGTCTCAGCACTATGCTTCTTCCCTCCCATCTTTTCAGGTCACACATTATGACTAGGTGGCTAGATTACTGTTTACATACATGGTTGTAAAGGATTTAGGTGGTGAAGAGCCAGAGGAAGAAATGGGGAAGGAGATGAATCTGAAAGCCAGGTTGTAAAGCGCACAGGCCTATTTCTACCTGGAATACTGAAGTCTAACAGGCACATGCTAGCTGGTCGTGAACTTCTGATTGGCAGCTATTTCATTTACTGACATGGCCACTCTTTAGCTTCTCCATGGGAGGTCAAGTCCAAGTCAGTCCTTGCTTGGCCTGTACCTCTCTGCTGAGCTGCTGAAGGAAGGGGCTAAGAGGCATGAAGAATTATGACACCTACCTACCTCCTGACACTATTTATATTCAGCCAACTGGGAGGCCAACGATGCTATTGGATTGGGGGTGAGGCAGGGTCCATTCATTGAGCAGTGAGGGTGTTGGGAAGAAAGAAAATAAAGCTTTATAAGATGGAGAAGGGACAGAGAAGATCCCAGAGACAGGACAGAGGCCAGGTTGAGGAACGAGGAAGTAGAAGTAGCAAGGGGTCATCCCTGAAGAGTGGGGCTCTAACCTGTGGCCAGGGGGTCCAGGGAGCTGTGGCCGAGGCTTTCCTTACCACTGCGAAGGCCACTATGGCTGGACAGCTGCAGGGCTCTCTCAGGGCAGTTCCACCGGTCCCAGGCAAACTGATACTTGCATTCTTCAATACCACTCTGGGCACCAGCTGCCACACTGCTGGAATATATCAGGTAAGCCTGCGTAGAAACACAAGGGTCAAAATTCAGCCTCTCAGCTGAACTCGGGAGACATTTGCCCTGTAGTGGCCAAGCACCTCTTTTCCTGCCCACTCTCCCAGCCTTCTAAAATAATGACAGAGGGGCGCCTGGGTGGCTTGGTCGGTTAAGCGTCCGACTTCGGCTCAGGTCATGATCTCACGGTCCGTGAGTTCGAGCCCTGCGTCGGGCTCTGGGCTGACAGCTCAGAGCCTGGAGCCTGTTTCAGATTCTGTGTCTCCCTCTCTCTCTGCTCCTTCCCTGTTCATGCTCTGTCTCTCTCTGTCTCAAAAATAAATAAACGTTAAAAAAAATTAAAAAAAAATAATGACAGAGTAAGCACTTTAAATATGCTGTCCCATTTAACATCACAAATAACCTTGTGAAATAGGTACCATTTTTATAGATTAGGAACCTGAGGCTTAGAGAGGTGAAGTAAAGCAATTTGCTCAAGGTCCCACAGGTAGCAGAAGGTAAAAGTAGGAACGAAATTCAGTGTTACCAGACTCTAGACCTCACCAGCCTTTATTCACTATACTATCCTGCTTCTCCAAAATGAGCCCAAATTATATAATTCATGGGTTTTCAGCTATTCTCACTCCATTACTATCTTGGAAAAGAACATTTGGGGGCTGAAAATGGCCTTGGAGATCATGTAGTACAATGCCAGCAGTTTAAAGATGGCAAGCTGCATCCAACCGCTGCACTGAGAGGGATGTGTGACTGCAACCTGACAGCATGAAAGGCTGTTGGCTTTTCTGGCTCTGGAAATTCTGGCCATACATTCAGAATCAATACTCCTGAGTTCTTGCCTTGGCCCTGACACTAGTTTGCTGTATTCTTTTGGGTGGATCCCTAATCCTCTCTATGTCACAGTTTTTCTGTCTGTAATATATACAGCTAATAAAAAATATGGACATAATGAAAAGAAATGGACGTGTATAGTCTTCAGTCAAGAGGCTAAGATTTAGTGAATCCAAATAAATCGAAGGACTTTTTTTCTTACCTTTGGACCAGTCATCAGGAAATTGTTCACTGACCTGGAAGAGAGAAAAACCACAGAGCATAATGGAGATGCACCAACTCATTTCTGTTGCCAAGCGTTGTAAGGATTACTTCAGCAAACAATTGATAGGAAGAAAGGGAAAATGGTTTTGCCAAGGAAAAATTATGCATAAGGAATCTATTAAAGATAATTCATCTAATAAAAAAGAATATGGGGTTGCCCGGGTGGCTCAGTCAGTGAAGCACCCAACTCTTGATTTCAACTCAGGTCATGATCTCACAGTTCATGAGCTCAAGCCCCACATCGGGCTCTGTGCTGACAGTGCCCAGAGCCTGCTCGGGGTTCTCTCTCTCCACCTCTGTGCCCCTCCCCTGCTTGCATGTGTGCGCTCTCTCTGTCTCTCTCAAAATAAATAAAAAAGAATTTAAAAAATATGTACAAAAGGAGCTGACATTATGCTTTCTTTTGGTTTTTAAAATTTCAAATATACCAAAAAAGTTGGAAGTAATATTTGATCATTATGTTGCCATGGAGTGAAAAGAGAGCATAACTCGCTGCAGTGTAGCAGGCTCTGCTCTGAGTACTTTATATGTTGATCTTGTTAAATTCTTCCTTTCTCCACCATCATTATCCCTATTTTTAAAATAGGGAATCTGAGACTCAAAAAAGGTAAATAAGTTGTTGAAGCTCACCCAGCTAATAAGTGATTGAAGCGGAATTGAATACAGGTTCATCTGACTCCACAAGACTCTGAGAAAGATAGTTCTCTAATCAAAAAGAGGTAAACGGGAATGTCTTTCTAGGGGCTGAGTCATAATTAAATTCCAAAAATAAATAATTTGACTCTGGAATCGTTTGTTCCTTTCAAAACTGAAAAACGGACTTGCCATTCAACTTAGCAGTTCTACTCTGGGCATTTATCTCAGAGAAACGAAGACTTACCTTTATTCAGGAACTTGTGCATGGATGCTTATAATGACTTATTTATGATACCCCAAAACTGGAAACAGCTCAAATATCCTTCGAAGGGTAAGTGGATAAAAATAACTGTGGTACACTCATGCCATGGAGTATTACTCAGTGGTAAAAAAAAAAAAAAAAAAAAAAAAAAGGAATGGACTACTGATACATTCAATAACTTGGGTGAAATTCAAGGAAATTATACAGAGTGGTCAAAGCCAATCACAAAAGGATACACACTTCATGATTTTATTTATGTAACAATCGTGAAATATGTGATCATAGTGCTGGAGAATAGATTAGTAGTTGCAAGGGGTTAGGGGATGAGTGTGGCTATGATGGGGTAACACCAGAGTCTTGCTTGGCTCACGAGGGCAATCTCTATGTTAGGCATAATTTGCAAAGAGTTTTGGACATTACCAGGCCAGTCAGAGGCTAGTTCCCATGCCAGAGGGCAGACAGTGTCAGGAAAGAAAACAAAGCAACAAAACAAAAATCAAGCAGCAGGTGAAAGAGAAAGCTTTGCCATGAGCCCGGGTGAAGAGACACCCTGTGAGAGGATACTAAGTTGGAATCACAGGGAGTGATGGGCGGAGATAGTAGAGGATTCTTCTCTCCTCAAGATCCTACAGTTTGTAAAGATTCATATGATACATGGTTGAGCCCAAATGATCAATCAGATTTAACTGAACACCTGCCATGGGACAAGACTGTAGGCATTATGTGGACAGCGTTTCCATAAATTAACATGCTGTTAACTCCTGGGTTATTTGCAGACATATTTGAACCATTATGGCTGACTTACTTCCTCGTATCCAAACTATCCAGTATGAAGAAAAGATTTGGAATAGATGTTAACTAGATTTATTGTGATGATCATTTTACAATATGTACATATATTGAATCATTTTGTTGTATATACTTGAAACTAATATATGCTGACTATATCTCAATAAAAATACTGTGTCCTTGTGGTGAACACCAAAGGAAGAGGATCTTGTTCTTTTTTTAAATTAATTTAATTAAATTTAAATTTAATTTATTTTGAGGGAGAGAGAGTGAACTGGTGTGGGGGACGGGCAGAGAGATGGAGAGAAAGAGAATCCCAAGTGGGTTTCTTGCTGTCAGTGCAGAGCCAGATCCGGGGCTCGATCTCATGAACCACAAGATCATGATGTGAGCAAGAGTAGGATGCTTAACCGAGTAAGCCACCCAGGTTCTCCGAGGATCTTGTTCTTAATTGATGAGACAATCGCAAGATTTCCTACTGGGGAGTAAAATATAACATGCATTACAGAAAGTATGGTGACCATGTCATGTTAGAAAGTGGAAAGAGAGCCAAAGAGGACGGAATTTAAGTGTTTATATGGGTATTTATTACCTAGGGACAGTTATATGATTGGAGGAAAGATGCTAACAGTGGAAGATAACAGCATTTGTTCACTGGGTGGAGGCAGCTCTACAGAACATTGTACAATCAGCATGCTCCTAGACAGAGGTACAAGCTTCCTATTCCCCATATGGACAGTGCTAAGATACTACCCAGATTGAGTGTCATTCAAAGGGTTGGTGCCTTACCCTCTCAGCAATCTCAGACCTTGAACTCTAGACTTGCATATCCAACTATATTCTTGACATCTCCACTTCAGTGTTTACTGGGCATCTCAACCTTAATATTAAAACTTAACTTCTGATCTTTGCCGCCACCATCCCAAACCGGCTCCTTCTGTAGTCTTCCCCACTTAAGTTCCTCCTTCTAGCTGTCAGAGAAAAATCTTGGAGTCATCTTTGACTCCTTCCTTTCTCTCACATCCCATATTCATTCTGTCATCAAATCCTGCTGACTCCAGCTCAAAATATATTCAGACTCTAATCAGTTCTCAACACCTTCACTGCTATCACCTGGTCCAAGCTATCATTGTCTCTCACCTGGGCTATTGTTAAAAGCCTACTGACTGATTTCCCTGCTTCCACCCTTATTCTCCCACATTTTATTCTCAAAATGATTGGTCCACTTAAAGATTAATCCCTTTAGGGGCACCTCGGCGGCTCAGTTGGTTAAGCATCGGATTCTCGATTTTGGCTCAGGTCATAATCTCATGGTCGTGAGATCAAGCCCCATATCAGGCTCCATGCTGGGTGTGGAGCCTGCTTGGGATTCTCTCTCTCCCTCTCCCTCATCTCTGCCCCCCCCAAATAAATAAGTAAATAAACAAACAAATAAATTCCTTTAAAATATAAATCAAATTTTGCTACTCTCTGCTCAAAATCCTCTAATGATTTCCTGTTTCACATACAGCAGAAGCCAAACTCTTGTCATAGTTTATAAGGTCCTATGCAATCTGGCCCCCATTAATGCCTAATCTCTTACGTCTTTCCCCTTACTTGGTCTGCTCTAGCCACACTGATGTCTTTGTTGTTGCTCCAACACACCAAGCACTCGCCAGCCTCTGGGCCATTGCACTTGCTGTTCTTTCTGCCTGGAATGCTTTTTACTCAGATAGCCACAGAGTTTGTTTCTTCACCTGCATTCAGATTTTAAATCGAATGTGTCTATCAAAACAATAGTCAAACTATGGGACTGTCCGAGCCCAGATGTCCATTGGCTGATGAATGGATAAAGAAGATGTGGCATATATATACACAATGGAATATTAGCCATCAAAAAGAATGAAATCTTGCCCTTTGCAATGACATGGATGGAGCTAGAGTGTATTATGCTAAGCAAAATAAGTCAGAGAAAGACAAATACCATAGGATTTCACTCATTTATGGAATTTAAGAAATAAATGAGATAAACATATGGTATGGGGGAGAAGAGAGAGAGACATAAACCATATGAGATACTTTTTTTTAAGTTTATTTATTTATTTAGACAGAGTCAGAGACAGAGTGAGTGAGGAAGGGGCAGAGAGAGAGGAAGAAGAGAGAGAATCCCAAGCAGGCTCTGCACCGTCAGCACAGAGCCCAATGTGGGACTCGAACTCATGAAACCTGAGATCATGACCTGAGCCGAAACTGAGAGTTGGACACTTAACTGACTGAGCCACCCAGGCACCCCCATATAAGACTCTTAATGATAAAGAACAAATAGGGTTGATGGAGAGAGGTGGGTGGGGGATGGGCTAAATAGGTGATGGGTATTACAGAGAGCACTTCTTATGATGAGCACTGGGTGTTGTACGTTAAGTGATGAATCACTAAATTCTACTCCTGAAACCAATACACTGTTAACTAACTAGAATTTAAATAAAATTTTGAAAAAAAAATCGAGTGTGTTATTCACCCTAAAGCTTTCCCTGATCATCCTATTTAAAACTGCAACTCCCCCGGGGTGCCTGGGTGGCTCAGTCGGTTGAGTGTCGGACTTCGGCTCAGGTCATGATCTCACAGTCTGGAGTTCAAGCCCCGTGTCAGGCTCTGTCGTCAGGCTCTGTGCTGACAGCTCGGAGCCTGGAACCTGCTTCAGATTCTGTGTCTCCCTCTCTCTCTGCCCCTCCCCCACTCATGCTCTGTCTCTCTGTCTCTCTTTCTCTGTCAAAAATAAACATTAAAAAAAATTTCAAGTTGCAACTCCCCCATCCTCTTTCTCTGTTTCATAAATTGTATAATTCTATTTATACAAAATGTCCAGAATAGGCAATTCCATAGAAACTGAAAGTAAATTAGCAGTTGCCAGGGGCTGCAGGGAGGCAGAATGGGAAGTGATAGCTAATGGATATGGATGGGGTTTCTTTTTAGGGTGATGAGCATGTTCTAACAGTGACTGTAGTGATGGTTGCACAAATTTGTGAATATACCAAAACCCATTGGTTTGTACACTTTCAAAGGGTGAATTTTATAATATGTGAATTATATCTCAGTAAAGCTATCCTGGTATATAAAAATCTTACTCTTAAGTATCTTATATTTACTCTTAAACTTACTCTTACTCTTATACTTACTCTTAAGTATCTAGCACAAAAGCCACAACCAGCATTTCCTGAAGACTCACGGCAACTTCTTTCTACCTCACATTAAGGTTTCCCTTTATTCCCTAATACTCGACTACAAGTAGGGGTTGCCTTAATTATCCTTGTATCCCCTCCAGCTCCTAACCCAATGCCTCAAACACAGTAAGTACTCTTTAAACATTGATTGAATTAAATGGATTGAAAAAAAGGATGGATGCATCGTCAGAATGAGCAGAAAATTGTAGGATAATAAGGACTGAAAAAGATCTGGGGGAGGGTAGGGGAAAGCAGTCTGGCGAGCCAGTGCTCCCACTAATTTTCCAACATTGTGAGCAGACCACCATGCCGCATTAGCAGATGTATGTACCAGAAGAGCCACAGTCAGTGAGCACGCAGCATATGTACACAGAGGTTGGTGTTATAATCAAAAGTTTTAGCAAAGTCAATCCGACTCACTTAATGTTATGTATAATTGTTATTGTGCTTCATAGTAATTAGACATAAGTGGGAAGCAATTTACATAAATAATTGCAGTCAGTTTTGTTTTTATACTGCCAAATAAAAATTTTATAATTGTTTCTTCTCCTTTTGACAGTCTTCCAGGATATATACTGATACCATGTAAAATTTAATTTCCATCACCCAGCAATAGCTGACATTCATTGAGAACATCTCTTCTAGAGGAGTGCTTTACCTGTACCATCATTTTCTATTTCCGTGGCAACCCCATGAGGTACTGTGCTATTTACTGAATGTTTATTCTGTGCACACAAAATACTACCTTAAATGCTTTATGTGTTTTAAGCTCATATAATTGTCACAACAGTTGTATAAGTTAGAAAGGGTTATGTCTTCCATTTTACAGATACAGAAACTGAAAGAGTGGTAAGCTAACGTCACACAGCTAGGTAAGTGGCAAATCCAGGACTGGAACCTAGTCAGTGTGATTCTTTTTTTTTTTTTTTTTTTTTAATATACGAAATTGATTGTCAGATTGGTTTCCATACAACACCCAGTCCTCATCCCAACAGGTGCCCTCCTCAATACCCATCACCCACCCTCCCCTCCCTCCCACCACCCCCATCAGCCCTCAGTTTGTTCTCAGTTTTTAAGAGTCTCTTATGCTTTGGCTCTCTCCCACTCTAACCTCTTTTTTTTTCTTTTTCTTTTTCTTTTTTTTCTTTTTCTTTTTCCTTCCCCTCCCCCTCAGTGTGATTCTAAAGCATATATTCCTTCACTGCTACGCTCTCCTGCACCCCGTATTTCTCTCGCTCTTATTCCCACTTGCTAATCCAGGACTCCTGATCCCCGCAAAGTTCTTGATAAGTATTTCTTGGAGGTCTTAGTGATGTTCTGCACACACTCATGAACAAACTCAGTTAGCTATCACATTGTCTCTGCTGCTTTTCCAGTCTTCCATCGCTCTAGCCCTCCCTCTGTATGTCCTGTAGGCCTACGATATCTGCCCATATCTGCCAGGCCTAGGCTCTGCTTTACCTGGGTATCGCCACATCCCCTGGGCACATTTTGGGGGTGGGGAGAACTGTTGCTGCCTAGACTGGGTTCAATGCATAAAAAAAGTGGGAGCATACTACACTAATTCAGGATGTTAACAATGGGGGAAGCTGTGCAGGGGGCGGATATGTGTGGGAACTCTACTTTCCGTTCAGGTTTTCTGTGAACCTAAAACTTCTCTTAAAACAACTATTATTATTATTTTTTTAAATACAGGGACAAATGTCTTTTAACCCATTTTAGAGTCTTGCCTTTCCACTTAGGTATCAAAATGCCATTTGTGTGCAAGTTCTGATAGGGTTTTAGCAAAGCAGTACTTTCAGGTTTTGCCTGTAACATGCCCCCCTAATCACCCCCTCCAGCCTTCTTAGTTGGACTAAAACTGAGGAGCTTGCTAACAAACTCCAGTGAGAAGTGTCATTGCTGGATCTTCTCTGTTCCCTTCCCTTAGAGCGAATGCTATCCTGGGAAGACTCCATAGTCACTCCTTTAGGTAAACATCTGGAGCCTGCAGCCTCACCAGTTCCCCTGACCTGCCCATATATGGGGAATCCAAGTGGTGGGCCCAGCCTGGAGCCCCGTCAAAGGGTGCTCCTTTCGTTGGGTGCCATCCCTGCGAAGAAATGGGCAATTAAGAAAAAGTATTAACTAGAGTTTCTCTAGTGTTTTGTTGATACCTTTCCTGGGCTCGGCTTTCTGTGACCTCATGCTAAAAACACCTTTATCCACCCGGGAGCAATATCCTTGGCCTATAGCACACTGGCTACTATTGTTTCACCCATACTATTGTTCCATAGGCATGGAACCTCTTCCATCCCTATAACGACTCCCTGAAGAATACGCACCAGTGCACTTTCTGATTTTAGGAAAGGCTCTTTATTACCTTGGGAGCTGGCATTTTCCATTGCCCCCAGAGCAAATACCTGGGGCTGCAGTCTGACCAGACAAGCGGGATCATTCTTCAATGAGATTCTGACTGAAGCTAGCCCTGCCCTTGTCCCCAGATGCCTGAAGAAGGTGGCTGTGGTGAAAGCATCTACCCAAATCTGCTCCTGGCCTTTCTGTGAGTCCCGGTGGTGAAGGGTGGAAGCAACAACCATACTCCACCAATTCCCTATAACAGTCAGGTGGCCACAGTGCCTGGCCTAGATAGGACTGGATTCTTTCCCTACGTCCTGTCTCCTGGTGTCAGTCTTGCTTTACCTTTTTTCTTTTTTTTAAGTGTTCCATCAGTCTAGGATGATGGGGTGCAACCTTTAGTGTTATATGTCAGACTGTGAAATCTGAATAAGCTTTATGGATGTGGTAGTAGAGTTATAAGATGTTAACACTGGAGGAGGCTATGGAAAGGGTACATAGGACTCCCCTGTGCGTTTCTTCGCAAATTTCTGTAAATCTATAAAATTTTATTTATATAAAAATACATTTATGATTTAAATATATAAAGTATAAACATATATATTATATATAACATATATATATAATATATATATAACATATATATAATATATATATATATAATATATAAACATATATATATATATATATATATATATATATATACACACACAAATAAAATGTTACATACTTACATGACCTGAGGTGCCAAAGATTTGGAGAATAGACTTTAGTATAAGCATTTGAAAATTAATCCACATGTGGTAGCTGGTAGAGTCCATGAGAATCATCTGGGAAATTTCTTAAACATGAAGATTCTTGAGCCCCAGCTCCAGAAACTCTTGTTGAGCAGTGGTGATGGGGGAAATGGATGGAAGGAATCTGTATGTACACATTCCTGAGATGGTCCCCAGAGTCCACTTTGAGAAACACTGGTCCAGAGGGTGAACAGGGAGGTGCCCCAAAGCATCTAATACCTGAGTAATAATTTGAGGGCTTGGGAAGCTCAAATTATTGTTTTAATTTTCTGGGAAATGGCTGCTATAACTGTACCAGTAACAAATCGGGGGGCATTCTCTTCTTTTGTTTCTGGATTGAGTACCTCCGGTTCTGGCAGCTCTCAAAGCTCTCTGGTCACTGCCTTCAGGGGCTGGGTCTCTGTGCTGAGTGTTAAAATCATGGGGATCTCTTTCCTTCCCTGTAGTTTTTCTTGGTACTGTAGTTTCCCCCCCTAGCAATTATAACCGACCTGATTATGCTTCTCTTCTTCATACCAGGAATAAAATATATTGGGAGTGGAAAGTGCCCAAAAGATTCTGAGTGTTTGTCTAGGGGCCATCTGTCCTCTAGGAAACATGCTATCTGCCTCCACTCACGGAAGTCTTCACTACCATAGCTATTATTTAATATTCTTAGACCACCTCCATGTTCTTGCCATCAACCCATTGTCATCAGCGAGTCCATAATTCAGTCTTTGGTTTGTGCTTTTTCCTACGTCTAATGCCATCTCATCCTTCTTCCAAGTTAATGTACCAAAGGTAGGAATTTGGGGGAGCAATCATCTCTCTCTCTATCATTCCTTCTCAGCTCTGATAATAATGTTTCACTGTAAGTACCTCCCTTCTGCTGTCACTTGTTCCAGTCTAGGCTGGTTAGCTGAGTCATGTCCTTCTGTCAGGCTTTCACTACCTTCTGCCCAGCTCCCCTCACGTCAACATTTATGAGTTCTTTCCCCCTCGTTTCAATGTGTGTTTAAGTCCTAGCTAGTCTCTTATTTACTAAATGTTTTTTCAATTCTTGTTAAACAACCATCCAGATACAGATGCATTTGTAGTTTTGAAGCTATGGGTAACGCTAAAGCAGAAACCTGTGGATTATCATTTTCCCATTGCTCCTCTGCTCTATGGACCTTCCAACCTTGCAACCATTCAGTGGCCATAATCGGCCACAATCTAATCACTAAAATTCTTTGATGTAAGGCACTAGAGCTCCTCAAACAGCCGCAGCGTTCAGCATTATGCAGTTTCCCTTGGGGCTATATTGCCTCCTGAATTGCCTCTCCCTCAGTCAGCCTGACCACCAGCAAAACTTTTTCCAAAGTTGCTGAGACAGAATGGGAGAGACTTTCGATCAACCCAAAGGCAAATGCCATAGCTTCTCTTTTAGCTCTTGGAAAGTCTCCAAGTTTGTTTTGTTTGTGTTTTCTTACCTAACATTTATGATCCTTAGACCCATACACTCTAATTTTCCAAGCTCCCCTTCATTTGATACCATTTGAAGAAATTTATTTTACCACCTTAGGAAGTTCACAGAAAATTGCAAGTTCCCATTCTCTGGTAGTTATGCCTAATTGTGGATGAGCAGTTTAAACCGCTATCCAATTAGTTTCAACAATTTCTCCCTATGTGGGGGCATTTTCCGAACCCGCCTAGCCCACGAGGCCACCTGTAGCACATCACATTCCATAGTTTCCCATTTAGCAGCTGCGATGAGAGCACATGCCTGATTCTGTAGAGCCTGCGACACAGATGGGCACAGGACCAGCAGGACCCAGCACCATGCTATCTTCAGGCTTACTTCTTCCTTTGTATGACCAGGACCTTGTTACAAGGTCAAGTTCATGTGCTGGACTCCATCTCCCCTCAGTATGAGAGTCCTGTCTCGGTGAAGAACTCAGTCCCACTCAGCAAGCTTCTTCCAGGCCAGCCTCACTAGTTTGCCAAGTGTGCCCCGAGGCATTTGAATCCCAGTGGTTAACATAGTAGCTTAGATTTAAGTTAGGATTCCCTTTTTTCCTTCCCCACCATATTGTTTAAAAAGCAAAGGCTTCGAATATGAACCTCCAGAATTTAGTGTTTTCTTCTCAGGGTCCAAAACTTTCATCTCAGTGCCATCTGACCCCTCCTTTGTTCTGCCTCCTTCACTTTCCCCATAGATCTTTGAATAATAGGGTTGGCTTCTCCCTACCCTTTAATCTCATCTTTCAAGGTCCATAAAAAATCTCTGGGTCCTGAAGCTCTAGCCGGCCTACTTCAGGAGAGACCATCTGATCACTACAGCTTGGGCTGAGAGCCCAGGCAAGGAGAAAAGGGGCAGATGCAGGTCTCCATCTGGTGGCCTGGCACAGAGAGGGAACGAGAAGAGGGTAGAAAGGGCAAGAGGAGGATCCAGAGCAGGAGAGCTGCCTGGAGCTGTAGCTAGAAGGTGCTTCAGTGAAGCAACTTCTCCTAGAATAAGTGCGTGACAGCCAGCTTTTCACCTCACAGAACTCTCAAGATGCTTCGGGCCAGCGAGAGCCCAAAGACAGTCGTTTCTCAGCAGGCTTCCTTGTGCTTCTCTCCATCCTCTACGGCATCTGACCCACAGAACACGTATGCAGCAGCATACACACACACAGATCTACACACACACACCGTCACACAGAAGGCGGGCTTTACTAACGACTGTGAAATACATCCCCTCAGTTCGAAGTTGGTCACTGCCCCCTCTGACAATACACAAGCATATTTAAGCCAGGAGCAATTCGCTGTACAATTAGAAAGAATGAAGTTTGAGATGCAAAAAATTTTTTTAAAGAGTGAACAGCATGACTAATTCTTATCCACTGTAAAGTACAGGTAATCAAAATCAGGCTCTTTCCCAGTTGGCTAGAGGAAGGGATTAGGAAGTAGAAGGCACAGATACCTGAAGTCTTGAGGGGAAGAGAATTACCCAGAATTTCAAAGACAAGTTGCCTCCTCCTTAAAAATTTAGCAAGAGGGGGCAAAGGTGTCAATGGTGTTGAGATCTGTTTGGTACAACAAAGGAACAGAAGCGAGATTACAGCGAATGAACGGTTATGAAATGAAAACAGAAGCAGCCAGTGTAGACTCACTGAAGGCGAGTATGCCATTGAAAGGGAAGAAGGACATGACTGCAGTGAAGACTGGGGCCAAGTGAAGGCTTTTTCCAGGATAAGTATTTTTTAAAAATTAAGGAATGTGTAGTTTTTGTCACATCCCCATATCTATGTCCTTGATTCAAACTCCATCTCTTTCTTCAAAGGGAATCCAGGTCTGTAAATAATGCTCAAACTGTTTTTTATAAACATGAATTTTCCATATTATAATGCAGGGCCCTAAAAAATATTTTTAAAAAGTCTTGTAACCCACTTAGCTAAAAAAAAAAAAAAAAAAAAAAAAAAAAAAAAAAAAAAAAAAAAAAAGTTAAACCGATGCATCAGTTTTAGTAGTAGTCATGTTAAAATTTACAGTAAAATCCCACATTATCTCAAATCCAGCTCCTGCCAAATAATTGCTGGCAAAGACCGTAGAGTAGCTGACGGGACAACTGTGTATCACAGGTCTCTGCAAAACAATCCCGGGCAGTCTTTCCCGAGCAAATCACCAGTTTTCAAGGGATAATCTTTTCCTCTGAAACTAAAATGTCATTTGTATTTCAGGATATTTTATAAAGTGACGGGCTGTCTCTCCTTGTCCTCATTTCCTTCCTTCTTTATGTATTGTGGCAAACTCTGCTGAGAAACACTCAGCTACAAAAAAGAGCTTCAACACTTAGCATTTAAATGAGGACTCTAACTGGGAATGCGCTGTACTCATTCTCTGTTCTGTGGTCTCTAAGTGAAAGCTGCTAAGGGACAGCTCAAGCCACTGCTCCCAGAAAGCCTGGGATCACAGGAACCTCTTCCAGGATCATTATGCAGGCAGAGAATTTTGTTTTGTTTGTTGATCTTGTTACTTTGATCCCTGTAGTGTAGACTTTGGAGAATATTCGTGTTCTCAGTTGCACTGATGTATATAATACTAGTTTATTTCAGGATGAAGAAGGTAGGCATATATGATAACTCTCCAAATTATCCTACAAAAAACTAGATGAATAGTTAAAGGTGAGAAAATTGACAGGTTTTTGAACTTTAGTGCCATTTTACTATTTAATGGAATTAAATCTTAATAGATGGTAAACATATTCTGTCCTCAATCTAAGCCAACTATCAATTTCTGTTGTCTTTGCTAATCAGCCACAGCTCAAACAGAAATAAATTTAAATATATATCTGAATGAATTTTCTCTTTTTACAAGTTATGATTCTCGATTTCTCTCCCTAAGGGTGGCCAGTCATATCTGTATGATGTTCTCCAAGATTCACTCTAATCGCTGGCTCTAGATCTCTCAGACATGACATAGGAGATTTCTTTTCCTATTCCTCTTCTTCCAAGTTTGAACCATTTAGTATTTGGAATATTTAGACACAGAGAAATATATGCAGTTGAAAACGTTACTCAAGTATACATGAAGCAAGATTGGCTAGTGGTTGATGACAGTTGAAGCAGAGTTATAGGGGATTCCATTGTATATGCTGTTCTCTCTGGAAATTTTCCATAATGTAAAATTAAACAATACACTCCTTCTGAAACAATAATGTCCGAAAGCTAGGCTCCTCCAGACACCTTGGATTAATGGGAAGAAATGCCAGACAGGATAGTGTGGTTCATTGTGTATTATCTCGGCTATCAGTATGGAATGGAATCTTTAAAGTCAGATATGTGAACCTGAAGAGTCAGAGTAAGAGAAAAGAACTGAGCTTTATGGCAGCAAAAGAGAATTCATTTTGAATGAAGGAGAAATTTCTCACTATGCAGAGTGGTTTAAGCTTGGCCTAGAGAAACAAGAATCTCATCTATGGACTTGTATAGAAAGACTGAACTACTGGCCCACTTACAGGGCCTTATGGAGACTACTGGAACATAGCCTCATACTGTGCTGGTTCCAGAGGGTGTATAGTTGGGAAAACAACCAATTAAGAAAAGTGAATTTGGATTGGTCAGATAATGGTGAATTTAAGTGATCCCCTTATAGTCTGATTGCTCTTGGCCTGGACCGTGGTCCTTCATGTTGTGACCGTCCTTCCTTCTCTGTCTGGCACTCCAATTCTCTGCGAATTTTTAATGATGTTCACAGTGGTCTGATATACATTTAGAAGTCTGGCATTAAGAAACAAAAGCTTGTACCTGACTAGCATTTTTATTTTAAAAGATATTGGTTCTGGTAGCTTATTTAAGTTATCTCTTACATTTATTTATCCATAGGATTTATATTTTTTCATTCTATTATCTCATTCCTTTCATCTCACTGAAAACTCTGACCTAAGAAGTGTACAGAGAAATGATATGATCAATAACAAGGGCCTACAATAAAGACTGAGAAAAACAAACCCATAAAAGCTTGGCTTATAATGAGACTAGAGAGTCTGTCCAAAGTGGATGGTAGTTTCTTTTGAGAGGCCCTCGGAGTGTAGGTATATTTCAATGGGAGGCAATGGGGAATGTTATTTATGTGAACCAAGCTCAGAGTTTCCCCCAGGCTAGTCTTTTACGTAGGATAAAAAATCTGCTTTCTGAAAAGTGAGGGTTTAGCCTAAGAAAAATTATATTGACTTCTCTCTCTAAGCCCTATGAATTCTCTGCCTTTCTGATGGAGAGAAAGAAAAGAGCCTTTCTTTCTTTCCTTCTTTCCTTCCTCCCTTCCTTCCTTCCTTCCTTCCTTCCAGACCAACACTGCACATTTATTTTCTACATATCCCCATCACTTGCTTGAATTGGGGATCTTAGGGAATTTGTTTTTACCACTGGCCATTACTTTGAATGTAAGGGCGATCAAAAGGCAAAGGAACTTTAAAGATTCTAAATATCTATTTAAAAGCTGTGAAATGAAAAATGATGAAAAATGGCGGACACCACAGTAATTCTTGGACTCCTGGAGATCCTAAGACGTGCTACAAAAATGGGTCTTTATCCTTAGGAAAATAGAGCCAGAGCTAGCTCTCTTATACTATACATAAAATCTTAATATCAGAGGCAGTACAGATGGTACTGATATTACAGATGGTGGAGATACTTTTTGAATGATCTCCAAAGAAGCACAAGCCCACTGTATTGAAAAGAACAGGTAAGTTGGGGGTTCTGGCAAAAGATAGTACTTGATGCGTCTAATCCAAATCAAACCTGCAGGTAGTTTTCAGTGAGATGAGAGGAATGAAATAATATAAATTCTATCGATAAACAAATGCAAGAGATCATTTAAGTAAGCTCTCAGAACCAATATCTTTTAAAATAAAAATACTAGTCAGGTACAAGCTTTTGTTTCTTAACGCCAGACTTCTGTGTATCAGACTACTGTGAACATCATTAAAAATTCACAGAAAATTGGAGTGCCAGACAGAGAAGGAAGGACGGTCACAACATGAAGGACCACGATCCAGTGCTCTGGGGACTGTGGTACAAATGTGGGCAGGTCAAAGAAAGCAAGGTCCCATCTGAAGCCGGATGGCTTACTGGCGAAAGGTAGTGAGTGGTGTAGATTCAAATTCCTGTCTCATCACTGACAGACTTTGTGTCTTTGGCGAGTTACGCAGTGAGTGTGAAGTAAATGTTGGTTCACATTATATTATTCCTGAGTATCGATTTTGTTCCAGGATATGGGGCAGAGTTACCCTTTTTCAGAAGATTATAGCAATCCAAAAGTAAGGACTTCAGTAAGCCAGGGAACTTTCTACTTTTAAATTAGCAAATATGAAATTGCTCTATTTCTGGGAACTGATACCTACTTAGGAAAGTTTAAGCTTAAATTACGTTTAAAGTTTCCTGTCATGGTTCTCCCCTTATGTAAAATAGTTTGCATGCATTGGTCAGTTCAAAACACGCTCATTAATAGGGCGTAGTGGTTCAGCATGGGGCCTCCACAACCATGTTTTCTGTGTTCAAATTCCATCTGGTTCATTACTAGTTAGGTGATCTTGCCAAGTTATTTTAAGATCTCTGGGCCTCAGTTCCCTCATCTGTAAAGTGGAGATGACCATAGTATGTACTTCAGAGGACCGGGGTAAGGATTTGTAAAGCACTTACGACAGTGCCTGCCTACAGAGCAAGTTACTCATTGTTACAACTGTGGTTAATTTCCACCTAAGAGACACAACGATAAATGAGGCAAGGTGTCTGATCCTAGAAGAGTTTCTGGGCTAGTGAAGAAGACAGATTCAAAAGCAAATTTTCAATAAAATGTACTAAGTGCCTTAATGGCTTAACCTGATGCTGGATATATGGGGGTGGGGAGGGGGGAAGGAGAGGTAGCTAATTTAACCTGGGAAGACTTCCAGGAGGAGAGAATACGTAAACTAAGTCTTCAAAGATGGGTAGATGGCAAGGTTCTAGTGGAATCTTTGGAATCTTTCAGCCAAAAACCATTTCACCCAAAATGTGAGCAAATAAAATTGTTTCTAAATGTCCTGATTTTAAAATAATAATAATAATAATAATAATAATAATAATAATAAACATCCAGCAGATTAAGAGAATTTGATCATATCAGTTGAAAAAGAAAAAAACCAAAGAGTAAATGGAGCCCAGGAAAAGGGATTTTTATTAATAGTCCCCAAAGAAAATAGCATTACCCAATATATAGCATGAAACCAATTGTCCCAGCAAAGAAGTAAACTTTTTCCTCGGAAGAGAGAGGGTTTGGATCAAAACTCCTTTCCTTCTGATCCGTTTTTAATATCCCCATTTATATAATATCACAAAAAAGAGATCCTTCTTTGTGTCATATTATCACACATGCACACACACACACTCACGCGCGTGCACAATAGAGATGCATTATGGAGCATCTGCCTTATTGCTTATACAAAGTGGTTTCATAAGAAAAGCTGTAATGAAGTGTCTCTTCTCAGGACTTCTTAGCCTTTGTAGATGATGATGATGATGGTGGTGGTGGTGATACTAATAAATATTATTAGCTAATTATTTTTAGCTAACTAATTGTTATTCATGGAGAAAATATAGAGACTCTGAAAGCCAAACTGTAGGGCTAAAGTTGTTGACAAATCGATGACAGAACTGGAAGTTAAACTTCTGTGATCATGTCTCAAGCCCTTAGAAGGACTTTCAACGGTGCAGCTGCTAACTTCATCCCCCTGAGTTACCCCACAAACCCCAAGCTTTTTCATGGATTATGATTTTTTTTTTACTGATCAGAAAAGCTATTAGGATGTGATTCTTTGATATTGGCATATTATTTTCCAAATTCCAAAGCAATTTTTCACTTACCTTTTATTTCCCTAACTTCAGAGATTCCCAGCCTCTGTGAGGATGAGAATTCCTTTTTAATGTAACAAAGTTTATAGTGCAGCTTCACTTGATTGCATTTATTCTTTTTGTATCTGTTGGTGGGAAAAACTTAACAGAAACTTAACATGGCAACCAGTTATCATGCATTCAGTAATTTTAAGTGTATATCTTATTGTTCATAATATACATTTGAAAAATAGTAGCACATGTATGTGGAGAACAATAATTTTAGCTATAGGTGATGCTTGGGGGAGAATATGGATTCAAGACAGCCCCCTAAAATAACTGAAGCCCTTGCTGATCAGGGGCTCTGCACGTCATTAGCAGATGAAATTTCAAGAGCCATAGAAGGGTTGCTCTAAATACATAAATGTAGAGAACCAAGGGATGATGTATTTCAAAAGGTGCCTTAAAACCCAAAGATTTTCGATGAATTCTTGCTCAACTGTAGAAAAGAAATGAACCCTGTTTAAATCCTTTGGAAAGAAGTGGAGACAGTGACTTTTGCAAAGAATGAGAGCAGAGCCATAGTTAACCTCCATGTTCTAGTGAGTCTATCTTTCTGATTTGGTCATCAAGTTGAGGGGGTGGGAGAGAGAGAGAGAAGAAATGGACAGAACAGGGCAAAACCTAGGATCATTATGAGACATCATTTGGAGTAAAATGAAGACCACAGTTAAAACAAACAAACATGTTCTAGGCCTGATCATTCCAGATGAGTATGTATACTGGAAAATGAAAAGTCAGATTGGTTCATCTTTGGCCACCCTTATAACCATCACCATCTGCTTGGCTGTATCATGCACTCCCATTCTCTCTTTTGCGGGGAGCCATTAGGATTCAGGAAAACAAATTCAAACAAAAGGTTTTTTTTCTCAAGGTACCAAAGGATAATTCTCAGAATTGTCCCAACAAGAAGAAACTGTGGAGAATGCTTTTTTTCCCCCCTCCAATCATCTCACTTTGAAAGTCTAGCAAAACTGCATGTTGTAAATGAATGTCATCTTTATTTTCTCCTTTCAAGCCTAGGAGTTTCTGTTGATGGACTTTTTTTGACCGTAATTTCAGGCAAGCCTACAATTGAACAGCCAAGCAGAAATTATGGTTCTCTATTTGTTAAATGCTTTTGAGGTCCTTACATAAAAGGCTGATAATGAAGTATTAAGAGAAACATCGGAAAGGCTGCGGTTGGTCAAATTTCTCTGCATGGCACAAAGGGGAAGGTGACCTTATGCAGAACCCTGATAGTTCCATTATAAGAAGAATCAAGATTTAACGTTAAATTTAAAAATCACTCTTCAAATGCTACCAAAACCAGACTCTTGGCAAAGTATAAATGTTTAATTCAAATTGGGGCTTATGGAGAAAAAGCAATTAAAATCTAATTGCATTATAGAGGAGATTTGTACATTTTCTCCTCAAAGTCAGGCAAGGCGAGAAGGGGTTCTTAAACCCTGTTTTTAAATTAGAACTTTCTTTCACATCTCTTTTTTCTTTTTTTCTTTTTAAATCCGGACACTTGAATTTGGACAGACAAGCAACCCAGCCACCTTTCAGTGTGGCTGTGTCAGTATCGGAATGAAATGAACATGACCCCCTCCAGCAGGGAAGGAACACACAGTAAAGGTATTTTTTATAGAACAATTCTTCACACTGCCCTGGTGACTGGGGAAAGGAATCTCGTGTTTCTCTTTTGCTGATACTGAATCAGCTGAAGAATACCATGAACATCAGTAGAAATGCTCTGAAATAGTCTCTGCTCCCTTTTGTCTTTTTGTTCTCATGAGGGGGAAAAAAGAGAGACTTTTTTTTTTTGAACATGAAATATTTAATTTAAATGCCAATTAAAAATTGACCAATTATTTGGCAGTTCATTTTGTAACCAGAAGTGTTACAAATTATTGCCTTAACTTGCAAATAATTATATTTATTTGACATATTTCTTAGTAACTTTCTAATAAAGATGGCTATATTCCTTTATGATAAGAATACATTCTTGGCACAGGAAGCTGATTTCAACAAAGAAATCCCTATCCTTGCTTCCTCAACAGTTTATGGAATGATTGGATTCATACCTTGGTTAAACAGATGGTCAAAATGCAAACTGATAGAGACTGAGCTTATGTATCTCAATTGGGGAGAGACTCCAAACACATAGCAATGTAGTAACATGCACTTCCCAGGTCTTTCTTCTATATGTTATTGCATAGTTACTTGTTAACATTTCCATGTATAGATACTTTATGTGGTTTCCAAGAGCTAAATGAAACTGACAATAAAATCGTCTATCATTTGTGCAATTGCTTATAGTTTCCAAAACACTTTTATAAACACTGCCCCATTTTCTGAGCAATTTAGAAATATTTGTAAATTGTATAGGTTACATAAATCTGTAGAAAGTTTAGCTTTCTAAAATATTTCATTTCAAACGTGTTTGTTAACCCAATACCAACTCAACAGATCAAGTGAATTTTTATCTCTAAGACATGATGGTATGAGCAGTTACTTAGAATATTCTGAAAAAAAAAAAAAGTTATGTCAGAAAGTGCAAAATAAGGTCCCATCACATTTTGTCTCCAGCCTTCACCTCAAAGATCAGATTCAAACACAGTAGAACTTGCTTTGAACCACCTTCCTTTTTCCACAATGCTGACATCAGGATTTGGTTTAAAAAAAAAAAAAAAAAAGGCTACTGTCCATTTTCCCCAAAACCACTTAGAATACTTGCGGTACAGCAACTTATTAATCTATTTTTTAATCTATTCATTTATTGATCAGGGTCCTAAAGATTTACTGAAATCAGCCATACATTTAGGAAGAGCCCCTACTCCATAGAACAGTTTTTCCTAGGAGAGATCCCAAGTATTCCTACATTTCGGGAAATGAGGAAGAACTCTCTCTCATAGACGACATACATTTACCTGGTCCCAGTCCCAGGTGGGAGTCCAGGTTACTTACCAGGTGTGGCCGATTCGGAGGATACAGGTGACAAGGAAGATGAACACAGGAGGCTTCACAAGCAACATAATCCTCTGGAGCAACCGAATTAGAAAATTCTAAAAACGTGGGAGACAGAGAAGATGAGGAAATATTCTCCTTGTGGTAGTGGGATGGAATTCTCCTCAAGCCCCAACTTCCGTGGTGTGTAAGCGATCCCAAACAGAGTTGAAGGGACGTGAAATGGAGCTGCCAAACGTCCAAAGAAGAGATTATCTACTTAATTAAAGTGTTTTTTTCCCCTCTAAGTCCTTCAGCCAATCAGAACTCAAGTGCCAGAGAAAGATTGAGTCGATCAAAAGAACACTCCAGGATCCTCCCAGACAAATGCAGAAGAAGGAGACGAGGAAAAGGGGACAAAGAGAGGAACACGGAGAAAGAGGACAAAGAAAGAAGAGGGGGGGGAGGAAAAGAGACATCGCAAATCCCCTCCACAGAATCAGCGCTTGGAGTTTCTCTCCTCCCTCTTGCCGAGGCCCTCCCGCCCCACCACAACCTCCCCCACCCATGCACACTCGCCCGCAGACACGGACACACGGAGAGGAGGGCCTGGTCCCCAAGGGGATTTAGAAGGGACTGTGCTTTCCCTGTTGTCCTTTGTAGGGCTTTGAGACTTAATCTGCATTCAGAGTGGCTTTCCTCAGAGAAAAATATACCATGTACTACTGGGTGAACCTCAGCCCTCTGATCTGAGAATGTGGGGATTCAACCCAACCACCTCTGTAAGTTAGAAAGAAGCTTAGGGAACTTTAGGGAACCTGATGGTTTCTTCCTTTCCACTTTTCCATAGAACACTTACTTGTTGAACAACCTATTCCATTCTCAACCCCACGCTAGCCATCATGGACATTTTAAAAAACCAAAACACGATTTCTGCCCCAAAGACATTTACAGTCCAGTAAGGTGGTAATATAAGAATGTAATTTCATAAGGTATTAAGTTGCTACAGACTGACTATAAATCACATAGGCTTATTTGGGGAAGGTTTTCTAAAGAAGATAGAATTTGAACTTCAAAGAGGGGTAGAGATTTCAATAGGCAGCCAAATCCCTACCCACTCAGGCTCTGGTGGTGAAGCCAGTGGGACACCGAGGCTTCTTACTCACACATCTCTGAGTTGCTGTCCCTTCTGTTCACTAGGGAGGAAGCATCAGCTCCGTCACTGTTCAGGGGTCCTCAGAAGGCCCCCAACTTACTTCCACACGCCACATCTTCTGCTTTGACACTCACATCACCTTTCCCTAGAGCTTCCCAGAGTCAATGGTCTGTCTTTGCTCTCTTCCTTTTTATCCCTGTGGCTCTTACTTCAGGACTCTCTCTGGCCAGATCTACACTGGCAAATGTAACTGGAAAATAAAGAATTATCAGATTAATTCATTGTCAGATTATTCAGGCTGGATGATTTAAGGCTCTCGATCTGAATATTTTGACTGGGTAATTTTATGGTCCACTTGGAATCTTCCGGACCAGGCCTTTATTTGGGATTCCCAACGGTGAGATGAGCTTAGTTGGTTTTGATTCCCACTAAATTTTAGGTCCTTCACTCCCTCTTCTTTTCCCCCTCAGCTTTATTGAGGTATGATTGACAGATAAAAATTGTGTAAGTTTAAGGTATACAATGCGATGGTTTGATAAATGTATATATTGTGAAATGATGGCCACAATCAAGTTAATTCACACATCCATCACCTCACATGGTTATCGTGTGTGTGTGTGTGTGTGTGTGTGTGTGTGTGTGTGTGTTGAGAATGATTAAGATCTCCTGTCTTAGTAAATTTCAAGCACACAATACAGCATTATTATTAACATCACCATAGTGTACATTAGATCCCCAGAGCTTATTCATCTTATGACTGAAAGTTCATACTCTCCGTAGGTCTTTCTGTCTTTTGTCATTCAGAAAGGTAGCAGCCTATTTAAGACCTAGAGTCAAGTCCTAGGAAGGTAAAGAGTAATGACTACTGAATTTCAATCTTGACTTCTTGGCTGACGACAATAGAGATGGGGTTCTCTCCATTTACTTGACTAGGGAATTAATTCCCAGGGGATGGAAAAAACTTGTAGGAGGTAGAACAGACTTGGGCGACTTTTATGTGAATAAAGAGTTTCTTGATGCACTCCCCCACTACCTCAGAATTTTTTCCCACAAAGGGAAAATTTAATATCCTTATTTTTGTATGAAATTAATGCATTCTCACTGTAAAAACTTAAACATGACAAAAAAGTTTAAAGAGCGCAAATCCTGATGACCCACCTCCTACTCTGCACTTCAGTGTAACCACTGTTAAGTTTTAGATGGTCTTTTAGGCTTTAAAATACACATAATTGAATACAAATATGTATGTGAAAATTTTCACCCAAATTATATAGATTATTTTTTTGTAGGTTGCTTTTCTCATTTAATAATATGTTATGCTGCTTTCTATATTAGGGCCTAAATCTCTCTCTCTCTCTCTCTCTCTCTCTCTCTCTCTCTCTCTCTCTTTCAGTTTAAGGAGCGGGATTATATAAATTTTCATATATATAAATTGTCAGCATTCTTATTTTGCTGAATATTTGGGGGTTGTTTTCAGCTTAGCAAAAGAATTGCCAACTTCTAAATTTAATCTAATTTGGACTTAAGTGTTGCTGTGTTTGTTTTTTTTCATGGTTATATTTTATTTGCTTTTTCTTTAAGTGTTGCCACTTTCATCACCTTGATACTGGAGAATAGAGTTATCCCAGCGTCTTAGATACGATGGATTATACATAAAGTTATGAGTTCCATAAACTTTGTGTTTGTGTTCAACTTTGTAGCCTTCTTTTTTTCTTTTCATATCTCTTGATCCCCTTTACCTATTTCCCCCATCCTCCCAGCCCCCTCCCCCCTGGCAACCACGAGTTTGTTCCCTGTATTTGAGTCTGTTTCTGGTTTATTTGTTTGTTATGGTTTTTTTTAATAACCTTCTTTTCTGAAATTGAGATATAATTGACATATAACCTCCCGTGAGTTTAAGGTGTATAATGTGTTGATCTGATACACTGTAGTATAATTAGCATTGTAGTGTTAGCTAACACCTCTATCATTTCACATAATTATCATTTCTTCTTTTGGTGAAAACAATTAAAATCTAGTCTCTTAGCAACTTTGAAGTGTATATAATTTTCTTAATCTCTCATCTCCAAATCCTAGCTTTGGAGTTTCCTTTTGATGTCCTTAAATCAAGGGTTCTATGTAAAAATAAATTACATTTGCGTAGTTCCTCTAAAAATGAACTATATCACATTATTTAATAACTTTTAATATTATAGATATTTGAAAATAAGATGTTTTTAGGTTTCCTGGAATTTTATACCAACAACTGATATATCAAAGCATTTTATAGTCAAATTTCTGAATCTTCTTCTACCTTAGTTTATCTGAAGATAAGATGTTTACTTGCTCATATCCTTTTAGACCTAAAAATGTGGAAATAAAGGCACAGGGCAGAAAAGCAATATACTAAATATTCTAAGTGGTAAGAGTATTTCAAATGATTATTAATGTCCTACACTCTCCTATATCGTTTAATCCCTATTTAAAACTTCGATAGTGGCCCATTTGCTTTGTTGTACTTTTTCCAGAGAAAGCACAGAAATGTTAATTCGTCTATATATTTAATTGGCAAAAACTTAATGGTCAATGATGTGTCAAGCCCTGTTTAAGACCCTGAATTATAATGACAGAAGAGTCTGTCACCAAGTTTATAGTCTGGAAGAAACAGACCAGTAGACACTCAGAAGTGCTAAGGGAAAGAAATGCATGAGGTGTTATGCATGCATAGAAGCTGTGTAGCTAAAGAAACAGAAGAGAGGTAGACAGGCGTCTGAGCATATGCAAAGATTTGGCTGTGTCTAAAAAATAAGTAACAGTTCAACATTAATGACAAGGAGGAAGGGGGTTCCACACAGAAGGAAACACAAATCTGTGAAGCAACAGGGTACATTTGGAGAACTATAATTAGCTCTTTGTGGCTGTGGTGTGTGTGACATAGAGAGAGAAGGCAGGCCAGAGAATTAGGTAGGATGCAGGTGGGGAAGGGCCTTGTGCTAAGGAGTTTGGATTTTACCATGAAGGCAAGTGGAAACCACCAAAGGGTGATAAGCAGATGTGTGACATAAAATGTGGACACCAGAAGGATTATGTTTTGGCGATGATGGAAGATGGCTTGGATGAGACTAGAGGCAGAGATAATTTAGGGCCAGTTACAGAAATCCAAGTGAGAAGAGAAAAATACCAACCTACGTTAGTAAATGAAAGAGGATGGAATTAGCTATTTAGTATAACAGAGGCTACTATGATCAAATACATGCTTGGCACTTCTTATTCATTAGGTATTCAATATTTATTTGTTAATATTTTAATCTATTTTTCTCCAGAGCATTTTAAAAAAATCTATTCTTAAAGTTTATCTGAGGACAGGCAACATGTAGGCAAAAATATCCTTTTAGATTGAAGCAGGCATCAAACAAAAACAAAAACAAAAAAACAAATAACCTTTCTATAAACAAAATAAAAACACTGGTGCACCTGGGTGTCTCAGTCAGTTAAGTGTCCAACTTTGGCTCAGGTCATGATCTCACTGTTTGTGAGTTCAAGCCCCATGTCAGGCTCTCTGCTGTCAGCACAGAGCCCCCTTCGGATCCTCTTTGCCCCCCATCTGCCCCTCCCCCACTCATGCTCACACTCTCACTCTCAAAAATAAAACATTTAAATAAATGAAAAGAGTAATAGAAATATTTTGAACATATATGTTGCTTTTACCACCATTAGGATGACAGTTCTATTTAAAAATAATTCATTTATATGGGGAAGCTCTTCAAAAGTTCAGAAATAAAAATATCAAAAAAGCAGATGATTCACCAAAACCCATTAAATACCTAGGAATAAACCTTACCAAAGAGGTGAAAAATCTATACACTTAAATCTATAGAAAGTTTTTGAAAGAAATTGAAGAAGGCACAAAAAAAATATGGAAAAATATTCCATGCTCCTAGATTGGAAGAACAAATATTGTTAAAAGGTCAATACTACCCAAAGCAATCTACATATTCAATGCAATCCCTATCAAAATAACACCAGCATTCTTCACAGAGCTGGAACAAACAACCCTAAAATTTGTATGGAACCAGAAAAGACCCCGAATAGCCAAAGCAATCTTGAAAAAGAAAACCAAAGCTGGAGGCATCACAATCCAGGACTTCAAGATCTATTACAAAGCTGTAATCATCAAGATAGTATGATACTGCACAACAACAGACACTCAGGTCAATGGAACAGAATAGAGAACCTAGAAATGGACCCACAAATGTATGGCCATCTAATCTTTGACAAAGCAGGAAAGAATATCCAATGGAATACAGACAGTCTCTTTAGCAAATGGTGCTGGGAAAACTGGACAGCAACAAGCAGAAAAATGAACCTGGACCACTTTCTTACACCAGACACAAAAATAAACTCAAAATGGATGAAAGACCTAAATGTAACACAGGAAGCCACGAAAATCCTAGAGGAGAAAGCAGGTAAAAAACCTCTTTGACCTCAGCCACAGCAACTCCTTACCCAACACGTCTCTGGAGACAACGGAAACAAAAGCAAAAATGAATTATTGGGACCTCATCAAAATAAAAATCTGCACAGCGAAGGAAGCAATCAGCAAAACTAAAAGGCAACCAATGGAATGGGAGAAGATATTTGCAAAGGACATATCAGATAAAGGGGCAGTATCCAAAATCTATAAAGAACTTATCAAACTCAACACCCAAAAAAAACCAAATAATCCAGTGAAGAAATGGGCAAAAGACATGAATAGACACTTCTCCAAGGAAGACATCCAGATGGCTAACAGACACATGAAAAACTGCTCAACATTACTTATCATCAGGGAAACACAAATCAAAACCACAACGAGATACCACCTCACCCCGTCAGAATGGCTAACATTAACAACTCAGGCAACAACAGATGTTGGCGAGGATGCGGAGAAAGAGGATCTCTTTCTCACTGCTGGTGGGAATACAAACTGGTGCAGCCACTCTGGAAAACAGTATGGAGGTTCCTCAAAAAGTTAAAACTAGAGCTACCTATCACCCAGCAATTGCACTACTAGGCATTTATCCAAGGGATACAGGTGTGCTGTTTCGAAGGGGCACATGCACCCCAATGTTTATAGCAGCCCTATTGACAATAGCCAAAGTATGGATAGACCCCAAATGTCCATCGATGGATGACTGGATAAGGAAGATGTGGCATATATATACAATGGAATATTACTCGGAAATCAAAAAGAATGAAATCTTGCCATTTGCAACTATGTGGATGGAACTAGAGGGTATTATGCTAAGTGAAATTAGTCAGAGAAAGACAAATATCATATGACTTTACTCATCTGAGGAATTTAATATATAAAACAGATGAACATAAGGGCAAAAATAATACAAAAACGGGGGGGGGGGACAAAACATAAGACACTCTTAAATATAGAAAACAAACAGAGGGTTGCTGGAGGGATTGTGGGAGGGGGGAATGGGCTAAATAGGTAAGGGGCATTAAGGAATCTATTCCTGAAACCATTGTTGCACTATATGCTAACTAATTTGGATGTAAATTAAAATATTAATTAATTAAAAAAAACAATGAGAGGGGCGCCTGGGTGGCTCAGTCGGTTAAGCGTCCGTCTTCAACTCAGGTCACGATCTCACGGTCCGTGAGGTCGAGCCCCGCGTGGGGCTCTGGGCTGATGGCTCAGAGCCTGGAGCCTGCTTCGGATTCTGTGTCTCCCTCTCTCTCTGCCCCTCCCCCGTTCATGCTCTGTCTCTGTCTCAAAAATAAATAAACGTTAAAAAAAAGAAAAAAGAAAAAAAGAAAAAAACAATGAGATACCACCTTAATTTATCAAACTGGCAAAGGTTTTTTAAAAATGAGACGCAATATTGACAAGAGTATTGTGTTCTTTCAAGTGGTCATTTTGTACACTGATGGTAAGAGTGTGAATTAATCCAATGCTTAGGAGATCAATTTGATAACACGAATTTAAATTTTCAATCATATTAATACATTTGATCCAATAATTGCACCTTTACGATTTTACTTGAGAAGGCAATCAGACAGTGTTTATGAGGACATATACACAAGCATATTCACTGAATATTATACAATTATTATAAATAATACAATTATTGAATTATAACTAATTATTATAAATAAAGGTACATAAAATTATTATAAGTATTCTGCTATAATTTAGTAGAACAGTTTTGGAGTGTCTACCCAGCTCATAATGACTACTTTTATGGGCTGTCTACCTCCAACAGGGGACCTTCGGGAATAATTTTGTGCCACATGGCAGCCTTCTACCATCCCCACCACAAATAGTTACAAGTTGGTATCACCCAGCTGAGCCAGTCATGTTTCCTTCCCTGAGAATTTGGATGAGAGGGAGAAGGACAGAGAGGAAATAATATCTCTGCCAAGTTGAGCTTCTCAGTGTCTCCTGAATATTTCACGTATTGTTTTTTCAAAAGGAAAATACTGACAGTATGAAAAAGAAGTATAGGGTAGCAAAATGCTTTCTAAAATAGATGATTTATTTTCAGGGTGATATGGAGTATTCGATTGTATAGTTTACGAATTATCTATTTTACTGTTGATAGTATTAGGGTTGTGTCAGTCCTTTTACCAGTATTTAACAGTGGTGCTATGAATATTCTTTTTTTTTTTAAGGAAAGGGGAAGTTATTTTTTATAATGTTTATTTTGAGAGACAGAGAGAGAGACAGAGAGGCAGAGAAAGAAAGAGAGAGAGAGAGAATCCCAAGCAGACTTCATGCTGTCAGCACAGAGCCTGACTCGGGGCTTGATTTCATGAACCGTGAGATCATGATCTGAGCTGAAACCAAGAATTGGACACTTAAGACCAACTGAGCCACCCAGGCACCCCTGGTGCCATGAATGTTCTTATACATGTGTTTTGGTACACATGTCCCAACAGCTTCTTTAGTGTATATACCTCAAGTGGAATTTGTGTTCATAGGGTGAGCCCATCTTCTATTTTAAAAGATGATGTTAAATTATTTTCCAGAGGAATTGCAACAATATACGCTCCAAATAGCATTTTATATCCCATTAAACACTTTAAGATGTGTAGATTCAAGTCTTTTACCTACCCTTTTTTTTTTTTTTCTGTTTGTGACACTTTATTGATAGTGGGGAGGTGGGGGAGGATCCCTGGAAGAGTATGTGGGGCCAAGTGGCCCTAGGTGGGAACTGGGTGGGTGTTGAGGCCTGGCCACTACTGAGCAAGATTTTACCTACCTTTTCTCTTGGATTATTTGTCTTTCCTCTTTTAATGATGTATATAAATTCTTTATATACCTTGGACATTAAATTTTTGTCAACTGCGTGCATATCAAATGTCTTCTCCCAGTTTGTGGTATGTTTTCTCACTTTCTGTATGGTGTCTTTTGATTAATAGAACTTAATTTTAATGTTATAATTAATAAAATGTAATAATTTTGTATTATTACTGATAGTAATTATTCATATTACTATTATTATCATTATAATTTATGATTCATGCCTATGTATCTCATTTAGGAAATCCTTCCTGGGCCCTTGGGTGGTTCAGTGGCTTAGGCCTCAGGTTTTTGATTTCAGCTCAGCTCGTGGTCTTGCAATGGTGGGATTGAGCCCTGCGTCGGGCTCTGCGCTAGGTGTGGAGCCTGCTTAGAATTCTCTCTCTCTGTCTCCCTCTGTCCCTCCACCCCTCACAAAAATATAATAATTAAAAAAAAGAAATCCTTCCTTACCCCTAGGTTGTAAAGACAGTCTCTTATATTGTGTTGAACTTAACAAATAAGTAATTTTATGTGAAGCCCATATGTTATTATTGATATTATCATATATCACCAATTTGTAGATGCATATTTTTCACATTTATCATCTGTAGTAGGCTGAATAGTGTCCTCCAAAGATATCCAGGTCCAAAACCCTGGAACTTGTGACTGCTACCTTATATGGCTAAAGTTACCTTGCAGGTGTGGTTGAATTAAGGATTCTGAAATGGAGAGGTTACTCTGGATTATCTGGGACGGCCCTAAAATGTAATCTCCAGTGTCCTTATAAGAGAGAGGCAGGGGATTGACAGAAGGAAGAAGGTGTGTTATGACAATAGAAATACAGAGACATTAGAAGATGCTTTGCTAGTGGCTTTGAAGACAGAGGAAGAGGCCATGAGCTAAGGAATGAAGCTCTAAAAAATGGAAAAGGCAAGGATATAGATTCTCCCCTAGAGCCTCTGGAGTGAATGTGGCCCTGCTCACACTTGGTTTTGGCCTAATGAAACTGATCACAGACTTCTGGCCTCCAGAAATGAAACAGAGTAAGTGTGTGTGTGTGTGTTGCATTGTTTTGAGAGAGAGAGAGCACACACGAGTGGGGGAGAGGGACAGAGGGAAAAAGAAAGAATTTTTTTTAAGTTTATTTAAAGAGAGACAGAGAGAGTGTGAGCAGGGAGGGGCAGAGAGAGAGGGAGAGAGAGAGAATCCCAAGCAGGCACCACAAGTGGTCAGCATGCAGAGATAGATGTGGGGCTCAAGCTCACGTAACCATGAGATCATGACCTAAGCTGAAATCAAGAGTTGGTTGCTTAACTGAGCCACCCAGGTGCCCCGAAAGAGAGAGAGAGAGAGAGAGAGAGAGAGAGAGAAAAGAATCTTAAGCAGTCTCCACACCCAGCCTGGAGCCCAGTGTGGGGTTTGATCCCACAACCCTGGGATCATGACCTGAGATGAAATCAAGAGTCAAATGCTCAACCAACTAAGCCACCCAGGTGCCCCTAAATGTGTATTGTTTTAAGCACCACAGCTGTGGTACTTTGTTGCAGGAGTTGTAGAAAATGAATACAGCATCTCTTACAATTGATGGATCTTACATGCCTGCCAGTCAGGCAACAAGTCATGATGTACTTGTTCTTACCTGCCCGGACAAGGACTTGGTTGTGACTCCTGATCTCATCCTGGCCAACAGCAATTCTTCGACATTTCAAACAACAGACTATTTGAAAACTATTGGAAAACGACTACAAATCCTGGTTACTGTCTGAAATATTCTGTTGACAATTTCTCATTAACCAAGGAAGTGTTATATCCAAATTTGCAAAATAGGTGCCAGTGGCTTGGGAGAAAATCCTGAAGACAGTTTGGAGCACTCTTTAAGAAGCACTTCAGACTTCCTGGGGCGGGGGGCAGGGTAGGAGCATCCTACGTTCACTTTGTCCTACCAATGCACTTAGATAACACCCGCATCAGTGTAAAATAACCCAGAAAATGACCCGAAGACTAGCAGAACAGACTCTCCACAGCTGATCGCAGAGAAGAGGCCACGTCAAAAATAGATCTTATTAAATAAATATTCAATCTCATAGCAAAATACTCTTCAATTAAAACAAAGAAGAAGAAGAAGAAGCAGGCACAGCAGCAGTTCATCAAGAGCTCCTGATGGCAGGGGCGCCTGGGTGGCGCAGTCGGTTAAGCGTCCGACTTCAGCCAGGTCACGATCTCGCGGTCCGTGAGTTCGAGCCCCGCGTCAGGCTCTGGGCTGATGGCTCGGAGCCTGGAGCCTGTTTCCGATTCTGTGTCTCCCTCTCTCTCTGCCCCTCCCCCGTTCATGCTCTGTCTCTCTCTGTCCCAAAAATAAATAAAAAATGTTGAAAAAAAAAAATTAAAAAAAAAAAAAAAAAAAAAAAAGAGCTCCTGATGGCAGAGGGTGCTACTGTGTGGAAAACAGATGTCAAGAGTGGAGTCAAAGAGCTATTTCTAACATTCAGGTTCTGAATATGAAAACATACTAGGAATATTTTAACTAGTTTATTTCCCTCAAACATTCTTTCTTATGCATGCATATAAAATCTAAAAAAATTAAAAAGTAAGTTTATAATAGTATAAGATTAAAAAATCCTATAATTTAATTTTTCTTTCTTAAAATAATGGTGCATTGTAGAATTGTTGACATCCAAGATTGAATCCAATTTATTATTATTATTATTGTTACCATTGTTATTAACTTGTGCCTCATATGTTTTGTTTAAGAATCCTTTCCTACCAGGGGTGCCTGGGTGGCTCAGTCAGTTAAGCATCCGACTTCGGCTCAGGTCATGATCTCACCGTTTGTGGGTTTGAGCCCCACACTGGGCTCTGTGCTGACAGCTCAGAGCCTGGAGCCTCCTTTGGATTCTGTGTCTCCCTCTCTCGCTGCACTTCCCCTGCTTGTGCTCTGTATCTCTCTGTCTCTCAAATATGAATTTTAAAAAATGTTAAAAAAAAAAAAAAAGAATCCTTTCCTGCTGGTCAGTTGTAAAGATGGTCTTTGATATTGTGTCCTAAAAATATTGTAGTTTACTCTTTACTTTAGGTTCTAGATTCACTTAAAATTGACTTGTGTGTATGGGGTAAGGTAGTTATTTTTCCTCTGGATAGCCAAGTGCCATTTATCAGAAAAGCTATCATCCTTTCCCCACTGCTCTTTATTATCAGCTCTATCATACACCAAGTTTCCATTGATGCATGGGTTATTTTATTCCATTAGTTTCATTGTCTCTAAATCAGTATGATACATTTTTAATTACTAGGGATTTATAATAATTCCTTATATTTTGTATGGCAAGTCCCCCGGTCTTGTTCTTCAGAATCACCTTGTCAATCCTTCCCTCCTCCCAAAGCACTTTCAGGATTTTGATTGGAATTTATCAGATCTGTACATCAATTTGGGGAGAACTGGCATCTTCCCAACGCTGAGGCTTCTAGTCCACGACTATGATAAAGCCCTCCATTTATTCAGGTCTTCTATAATGTTTTCAGTGAAGTCTTATAATATTTTCCATCAAGGTCATAGATGTATTTTGTTAGGTTTATTCCTAAGTACTTCATATTTTTATGCTGTTGTAAGTGAAATCATTTTTTAAAGTTTCATTTTCTAACTGATGTTGTTGATATATAACAATTAAGCTAACTTTTATGCATTGGCTTTGTATTGAGAAACATTATTCACCTACTTCTCATGCTTTGTGGTATATATTTGCCTTTCCTGTGTTGACCCATCTATATGATCTGCAAATAGTGACTTTTTCTTCCATTGGTTCCTTTTTCTTGTTTTTCTGTGTCAGCTAAGCCCTCTAGTCCACTGTTGAATAGAAGCAATGGTAATGGCAACCTTTTTCTTGTTCATGAACTTATAGGGGATAATTTGAATGTTTCACCATGAAATAAGATATTCAGCACGGTGTTGTGATAACCAGTCCCCAAGATCGCCCCCAAATGGTCTTTGTCTAATGATATTCACACTTCAACCCTGAATAGGGCTGGCCTGCGTCGTAGGGTACTGAGGAAATGACAGTTTGACTTCTGAGACTAGGTTATAATAGATAGTGCTGTTTTCCTTTGCTCGTTTTTGGAAGCCAGATGCTGTGTTGGGAGCATTCTTAGGCAGTGCTATGGGAGGGTCAATGTGGCAGAGTGGTCTCCTGCGAGCATCTAGCACCAATTTGCCAACTCTGTGAGTAAGCCCCTTTGGAAGAGGCTTCTCCAGCTCCTGTCCTGCTTTCAGATGACTGCAGTACTGGCCAATATTCTTAGTGTTTCTTATGAAACCCTAAACTAGAACCACCCAGCTAAGCTCCTCCAAATTTCCGACCTGCAGAAAGTGTGTGAGAACATAAGTGTTTATTATTGGGTTAAGTCATTAGCTTTGGGGTAATTTGTCAGGCAGTGATGGATAAATGATATAGGGAGTTTTTGTAGAAGCTTTATCAAATAAAGGAAGTTCCCATTTATTCCTAGTTTTATAATTTTTTTTTGATTATGCATTTTCTCCTATACATTTTAGCCATCTAGTGAATAAACACGCTTTCCTTAATATGAAAATACATGAATTATATTGGTTGCTTTCCTTTTTCTTTTATTTTTGTTAATGTTTTATTTAAATTCCAGTTAGTTAACATACAGTGTCATATTAGTTTCAGGTGTACAACATAGTGATTCAACACTTACATATAATGCCTGGTGCTCATCATGACAAGTGTATTCCTTAATCCCCATCACCGATCCCCCTACCCACCTCCCCTCTGCTAACCATCAGTTTGTTCTCTATAGTTGAGAGTCTGTTTCTTGGTTTGTCTCTCTTTCCCCCACTAAGTTCATTTGTTTTGTTTCTTAAATTCCACATGTGAGTGAAATCATATGATATTTGTCTTTCTCTAAGTTACTTTGCTTAGCATAATACTCTAGCTCCATCCATGTCATTGCAAATGGCAAGATTTAATTCTTTTTATGGCTGAGTAATATATATCCACTGTATATATATACACCACCTCTTCTTTATCCATTTATCAATCGTTGGGCACTTGGGCTGTTTGCACAATTTGGCTATTGTAGATAATGTTGCTATAAACATTGGGGTGCATGTATCCCTTTGAAGTAGTATTTTTGTATTCTTTGGGTAAATACCTAGTAGTGTGATTGCTGGGTTGTAGGGTAGTTCTATTTTTAACTTTTTGAGGAAACTCCATACTGTTTTCCAAAGTGGCTATACCAGTTTGCATGCCCACCAGCAGTGCAAGAGGATTCCCTTTTTTCCTCATCCTGGTCCACACTTGTTGTTTCTTGTATTATTGATTTTAGCCATTCTGACAGGTGTGAGGTGGTATCTCATCCTGGTTTTGATTTGTATTTCCTGATGATAGTGATGTTGAGCATCTTTTTATGTGTCTGTTGGCCATCGGTATGTCTTTTTTGGAAAAATATCTATTCGTGTCTTCTGCCCATTTTTAATTGGGTTATTTGTTTTTTTGAGTGTTGAGTTTTATAAGTTCTTTATATATTTTGGATACTGACCCTTTATTAGATATTTCATTTGCAAATATCTACTCCCATTCCATAGGTTGCCTTTTAGTTTTATGGATTGTTTCCTTCGCTGTATAAAAGCTTTTTATTTTGATGTAGTCCCAGTACTTTATTTTTTACTTTGTTTCTCTTGTCTCAGGAGACATGTCTAGAAAGAATTTGTATACTACCCAAAGCAATCTATACATTTAATGCAATCCCTATCAAAATACCAACAGCCCCTTTCACAGAGCTAGAACAAATAATCCTAAAATTTTTATAGAACCACAAAAGCCCAAAGCAACCTTGAAAAAGAAAAACAAAGCTGGATGCATCACAATTCCAGACTTCAAGTTATGTTACAAAACTGTAGTAATCAAAACAGTATGATACTGGCACGAAAATAGAAACATGGATCAATAGAACAGAATAGAAAACTCAGAAATGAACCCACAATTATATGGTCAATTAATCTTTGACAAAGCAGGAAAGAATATCCAATGGGAAAAAATAATGTCTAATCAACAAATGGTGTTGGTAAACTGGACAGCAACGTGCAAAAGAATGATACTGGACCATTTTCACACACCATACACAAAAATAAATTCAAAATGGATTAAAGACCTAAATGTGAGAACTGAAACCATAAAAATCCAAGAAGAGAAACCATAAAAATCCAAGAAGAGAACATAAGCACTAACTTGTTCTTTTTCTTCTTTTTCTTTTCTTTCTGTTTCTTTCTTTCTTTCTTTCTTTCTTTCTTTCTTTCTTTCTTTCTTTTCTTTTTCTTTCTTTAACAAAGACCTAATGGGGTATACATTTGCGAAGGCACCCCAAACTTGGTTCTACAGGTTCTTCCTGGGGGAGACCAACTTTCAGCTGCCTGCTCCTTAGGGGGTCCAAGCCCCAGGTCAAAGATGTGCTGGCATCCCAACTTTGGGCTGTGGGGTCACAACCTCACTGCAGGCTGGGTTATTGAGACAGCCAAGGTAAGATAGAACAGGACCCTGCAGCCTAGGCTGGGGCATAGCCTGGTTCTTGTGGCTTACTCCCCACTGTACCAGGCTTTACCTGTCAGTTGGCAGTACTGGGTCTTGCTGGTGCAAGTTGCACATGGGAACTTCTTTGTGCAGTCAGTCTGGGCCTCTCCTAGAACTCACGCCTGGTCCCTTGCTCAGGTGAGAGCAATCCAAGCAACTGGTCCCGAAGAAGTCCTTACTATCTGTTGGCTCATGGAATTCATTTATTAAGGAGATTTCTAAAAATATTTTATCTAGCATATTTAGATGCTTTCAGTGGAGTTGTTCAGTCTGCCATACTAACAGAACTGGAAGTTCTGGGTCAAGCTTCTTAATTGTATTATTCAAGTTTTTTGTCCTTCTATCTGTTTGTGTCTATCATTCCTTTAATTTTAAAATAGATTTTATTTTTTATTAAAAAAATTTTCAAGTTTATTTATTTTAAGAGAGAGGGAGGGAAAGAGAGGGAGAACACACATGCAGGGAAGGGGTAGAGAGACAGGGAGAGAGAGAATCCCAAGCAGGCTTTGCACTTACAGTGCAGAGCCTGATGTGGGACTTGAACACACCAACCCTGAGATCATGACCTGAGCCGAAACCAAGTCAGATGCCCAACCAAGTGAGCCACCTAGGTGCCCCTAAAAAAATATTTTTTTATTTTATTTTTTATTTTTTTAAGTTTATTTATTTATTTTTGACAGAGAGCTTGAGCAGGGAGGGCCAGAGAGAGAGGGAGAGAGAGAGAATCCCAAGTAGGTTCCATGCCAATAGCTGATGAGGCTGATAGCATGGAGCCTCATGCCGGGCTCAAACCCACAAACCGTGAGATCATGACCTGAGCCGAAACCAAGAGTCAGATGTTCAACTGACTGACCCACCCAGGCACTCCCAGATTTTATATTTTAGGGCAGTTTTAGGTTTACAGAAAAAGTCCAAAGATAATACAGTTTTCCTTTAATATTACAACACCCAGTTTTCCCTGAATATTATAATTTTTCATGTAATAGTTGTTCAGGCTTTCCTGGTTTTTGATGACCTTACAGTTTTGAGAAAACTGGTCAAGTATTTTGTAAGATGCCCCTCTGCTGCAATTTGTCTGATATTTTTCTGATGATTAGATACAGTTATGGTTTGAGGGAGGAAGACCAGAGAGGGTAAAGTGCCATTTTCATCACGTATCTAGAATACATACTATCAACATGACAATCACTATTGATGTTGACCTTGATCACGTGGCTGAGATACTGTTTGTTAGTAGTATTTGTGTTCAGTGGTTTTTTCCCCCATTTCCATACTGTAATCTTTGGAAAGAAGTCACTGTGTGCAGCCCACACTTAAGGAGTAGGGAGTTTTCATCCACCTCCTTGAGAGTGGAATACATACATAAGTTACATGGAATTCTTCTAATTTTTTTAATGTTTATTTATTTATTTTTGAAAAGGGGGGGGGAATGGAGCGGGTGGGGTGGGGAGAGAATCCCAAGCAGGCTCCATCCACACTGTCAGTGCAGAGCCCAACACGGTGCTCGATCTCATGACTGTGACATCATGACCTGAGCCAAAATCAAGATTCAGACACTTAACTGACTGAGGCCCTACATGGAATTCTTCTACATGGGGGATGCATCTAATTTATTATTCACTCATCCATTCATTCATTTATTCAATCTTTTACTTATATTAGTAAGGAACCCTAAATATTTATTTTATACCTTGAATTATAATTAATTATTGCTTTATTTATTTTCCTGCTCTAGTTATTTCACATTTGGCCATTGGGAGCTCTTTCAGTTGGCTCTTGTGTCCCTTTGACATACCTCTGTCATTGTGAGTTTGTTGTTGTTGTTTGTCTTTTGTTTTTGAGCCCTTTCCTACTTTCTGGCACTATAAGAATCTCAGGCTTATCTTGTATATTTCCTGGCCCAGTTTTAGAACAGCCATTTTCCCAAGGACCCTGGTTGTTTTTATTGGAGACTGGTATTAGAACCAAGATCTTGGCACTAGGTGTGCTCATTCCTACTAAGGTATCATTACCTCAAGGCCTTCTCAGCTTATAAAGCAAGGAAATACATGCATGTATCCTAACCTGTGTGTGTATATATATCTATAAATATTTGTAAATGTATCCATCTGTATTTTATCTTAAGCTAAACATGAATTCATACTGCTCCTGTGTGTTTTCAACTTACGTAGTCTATACATTTCTTGAAGAAGTATATTTAAGTTTCTCATACTGATATTGTAATTTTTAATTTCTCCTTTATGTTTCTCATTTTTGTTTATAAATTCGAAAGCTGTGAGTTAGGTGCATAAAATTTTAAGATGGTCATATCTTCTTAATGCTTTGAACTTTCATTAATGTGAAATATCCCTTTCTGTCTATAAATATCCCTTTCTGTCTATAAAATTACATTTTAAGCTTCTCTCTATAATGCCTGCTGTATTTTTTCCTTTTTCCCTGTTCTCCTTTTTGGTTTCATTTTGCTTTAGGCATGTACCTTGGAAACAGCACATGGCTCTGAATTAGTGTGGTTGTTTTTTTTTTAAAGTAGGCTCTACACCCAGTATGGAGCCCACCACGGGGCTTGAACTCACAATCCTGACAACAAGCCTTGAGCTGAGATCAAGAGTTGAACGCTTAACCAACTGAGCCACCGAGTCGCCCCTTAGAGTTTTTATTTTCAAATAAAAAGAGAGCCTGTCCTTTCAGGTGGAAATTTAATTCAATCAGTATTTTTTGTGATTACTGATATGTTTGGTTGTATCCACCTCTTATTTTATGTTATCCACTTAATGGATTCTTTTTGTGTCATGACTACTGTCATCATCATCTTCCTCATCATCATCATCATCATCACCATCACCATCACCATCATAACTACTCCTTTCATAAGTTGGTTCCCTATTTCTTCTCTAGCCATTTAGAAATTGTATATCTTTATCCTATTCTTTAGCGATTGACCTTAAATTTTAGAATACATATTTAATTTATATTTTTTTACTGACATCTCAGGTTAATCAGTGTCTCACAAACAAGATAATAACCTTTGAGTGTTTTTATTTCCCTTGCCACCTTATCCATCTCCGTGTGACTATCTTGGCTGCTTTTTATCTTTGCAAATCACCTTAACACTTCTCACGGAAGAGCAATGCTCTTTCTTGTTTCTTGATGCTGCTATGGATTTATTCTCTCTTCCCACTCCCCATCACTTTATGAGATTTTACAAGTGTCAGCTTTGCTTCTTACAAGAAGCAAATACGTTGAGACTCAAGATCTATCTTTAGGTAAGTACCATTACTTCTCAGTAGACTACATGCCCAACCTTTTGTCTTGGTCTTATATGCTAGGCTTTACCTTTTTTGTCTTCTTATTTCCCAGTAGGATTGTCATTCTCCTATAGGCTGTGAGAAAATTGGTGAGCACATTCCAAGAGGTGATGATTTATTTATTTTTTCTCATTATGACTTTTGTTCATCTCAGATGATATTCTCTAACTGATATTTCTATATATAATTTGTCTACATTCACACAGAGACTTATCAGTATTCATTGTGCTGAATACTTTTGGTTTCCTTTTTCCCCATACACAAGTTTAGATGGTCCCAGAGGGCTATACAGCATGGATGGCTGATGCCACCATCATATCACATGGGCACATCAGTGTGCTCCAATCCCCCTAACTATTCTGATTCAAGTATGAAAAAATCCTTTCTCTCTTTAGTTCAGCCAAGATGAGGTCCTTACTTTTACTTTCTCCTCATCTCAACTTTGAGATTTACCCCCAAAGCCCATTTTTAATCTTCTCACTAAAGTATGTCTTCACAGTTATTCATTCAACTCTCTTCTGGATTGTTGGAATTTCAGACCTTGTGCCTATGACTTGCTTTGTGTGGAGTGGCCAAAATACAAGTGGGCCAGTCATGTTGAGAAGGTTTTCTATGATTTATGTCCTCTAGTTATTTTGCATCTTCTTATTTACACCTACAGATTCTTGAGAAGGTCCAACCACTTTCACAACAGACACTTATGAATTCATATGCAGAACCTGTAGAAAAGGAGGTCAAGGAAGAGGTGGGATGATGTAAGGACTACTCTTTTTTTTTTTTTAATGTGTGTGTGTGTGTGTGTGTGTGTGTTTATTTATTTATTTATTTATTTATTTATTTATTTATTTAGAGAGGGAGAGAGAGAGACCCAGAGACAGAGAAAGAGTGCATGAGCAGGGGAGGGGCAGAGAGAGAGGGAGAGAATCCCATGCAGGCTCTGTGCTGTCAGTGTAGAGCCTGATGTAGGGCTCAAATCCACAAACTGTGAGATCATGCCCTGAGCTGAAATCAAGAGTCAAGTACTTAACTGACTGAGCTACCCACGCGCCCCAGGACTACTCTTTTCAAGTTGAGATTTTCTTACATAGGCATTATTTCAAGCAGTAATATTTGTGTTCAGTGTTGGGATCACAAACGAAGCTTGAGACAGAGAACTTTGAGAAGAACAGAAGAGAACAGTGTTAGAAAGCATGAGAAGTAGCACTAGTGTTAGGAGGGCCAATAACAAACTTATTACTGACATAAAAAGGCAATTTAATGATTCCATTGAGAATCAAATGAGAAGAGACAGCAATTGCCTTAGGAAGGATTTAAGTTGGATATTAGGAGGACCTTTCTGACAACTAAAAGTTATTGGATGCTGGAATTCATTTTTCAGAAAGTGGCGGAATCTTCTCTGGAGATATTTAAGGAGAGAACAGGCTTCTCTCCTTTCAGATTGCTTGAAGGTAGTTCATTCATTCAACACATTTAATGAGTGCCTGTATTGTGCTAGAAACTGTTCCATGGACAGGGATACAGCTGTGAAGAAAACAGACCAACTCTTGTCATGGGGCTTTTATTACAGAGGTGGGAGGGAGATATAAAATGAACCAATGGCAAAATAATTTCAGATGATACGTATTATGAAACAAGGTAATTAATAGGAAATGACTAAAGGTCTATTTAAATTGTATGCTCATAGAAAGCATTTCTGAGGAGGCAATTTATGAGGTGAAATCTGAAAGATAAAAAGGAGCCATCTGGCATAAATCCAGAAAAGAGCATTCTAGTGAAAAAAGTAAATGCAATGGGCCTAAAGGTAGGAACAAGCTGGGCAGGTGTCCAGAGTAAAAGGAAGAGCTGTATGGTTGAAGCATAGCAAGCAAAGAGGGGAGATAAAGTCAAAGAGGTAGAACAAACTAGATCAGAAAGAGCCTTCAAAGTGCTTGGGTTTTATTTTAAGGGCAATGGGAAGCCATAGGAGGGCTTAAGCAGGGAAGCATCATGTATGGCTTATATTGTAGGAGAATGTATTCTGTTTGCTGTGTGAAGAATGGATTAGAGGGGTGTAGAATAGAAGCAGGGAGAACAATTTAGGAGGCTACTGTGATAGTCCAGGTGAGAGATGGTGGATTTTGGCCAAGGGTGGTAGCAACGGATGTAAAGAGAAGTGGACAGATCAGAAGATTTTTTTCAGTACTTTGGTTCCACGATTTTCCAGAGGAGTTATACTTCTGTTACTTCCAAAAGAAAATAATGCAGACATTCAAGAAGCAAGAACATTTTACTTCTATTGCCCGTGATTTCACAATGGTGTGTACTCTTACGTTGTTTGGGGTTGGAAAGGCATTCTTTGAGATGCAAAAACTAATGAAACCAGGCTCATAGTACTGTTATGCGATGGTATTGGAGATGCATTCTCTACTTTGTACATTGAAAATGGCTCTTTTCTTCTTGTTAATAACCCTGAAATCACACCATGCTTGTTGGATATGAGGCTAAAAAGATAAGTTATGGCACATTATGCAGAACCTCGTATGATAGGCTAAGGACACCATATTTTATTTTGTAGGGGGAGTCACTGAAGTGTTTTCTGAACAGAGGAATAACATGATGAAAAACTTTTATAAAAAATGTTAATTTGGGTTTTAAAAAATGGCTCCAGGGGAGAGATCCTGGAAATAAGAGAATCACTTATAAAACTCTTACAATTCTTACCTTGGAAAGGGGGGACTGATGACGTGAGAAACATCTTTCTTGGAGGCTGACTCAACCACCAGAACTTACAGGTGGAGCTGAATGGAGTTAATAAGTGGAACAGAAGTACTCAGAGGTTGTTGGTTGTTTCTGAGATTTTGAATCTGAGTGACGTGGATGCTGTCGAGAGAAAGTAGAGTACAAAAAAGGAGATCGTTTGGGGCAAGAGGAAAGAGAATAGATCTATTTCACGAAAGTGTGGATATACCTAACACTACTGAACTGTATCCTCAAAAGTATTTAAGGTGGTGAATACTGTTATGTATTTTTTACCACAATAGAAAAAATAGAAAATAAGATAAAGGAAAAAATAAAAGCAAGCTAATCCATGTCAGCAACGGCACTCTGCTAAAGGACATTCTGTAAAAGGCAAAACTATGGAGATGAAGATCAGTGGTTGCCAAGTATTGGTGGGGAGGGATGAATAGGTGGAGGACCAAGGATTTTTACATCAGTGAAACTACTCTGCATGATATCATAATAACAGATAGATGCCATTGCACATTTGTACAAATCCATAGAATGTGCAGCCCCCAGAGTAGACCCTAATGTCAACTATGGACTTTAGATAATTATGATGTATCAGTGTATGTTCTCAGTTAGAAAGGTACCACTCTGGTGGGTGATGTGGATAATGGGGGAGACTGTGCATGTGTGGGGATAGGGGTATATGGAAAATCTCTGCACTTTGCTCATAATTTTGCTGTGAACCTCAAACTCCTCTAGAAAAGTAAAGTCTTTTTGAAAAAAATCATGTAAAAAAAGCTAGAGGAGAGCCTATTCTGGTATTAGAAGTAAGCATGGGCAGAGATGGACCTCCAAGACTAAATTAGGGCCCCTTGAACTGCCATGTTTTTGTAAAATTTACAAAAATAAGGCATTTTTTTTGTCCTTTTTCTTAAAGAAGTCTCCCCACATTGTATAACTTCCAGGAACCATAAAATCTGGATCAGTCCAAGATGTAAGGGATCCTGACCTATATTATTGTCTTCACCTGAGTGATCTTTTTTGTAACTAGCTAGAGGATAGCTTCCCTAGGAAAAGAGATTGGGATTCTAATTAGTGAAACAGCTTCAATTGCATCAAGTGAACTTTTAATCTTTTTTTTTTTTAGTTTAAATTTTAACTAAAAAGTTAAAAATTCCTAAACATTTATGTTCCCAATATAGTTGGAGTCTCTCACAACAATAATTGTATAGATCATTATCTCTCCATTGGATGTTCTTATTTTTATCTTCAGTATTTGTTGCTTTCTCTTTAATGTTTTACTTCTTTCTGGTTTTTAAACTTCCCTCCTTTTTTACCATTTACTTATCCAAAGGCATTATCTGTTATATTTTTCACTGTGATGTTGCTGGTCATTTAATCTTTATTTCTGAAATTTTTTCTTTTATTTCTAATTCTTCCATGAGTTTTATCACTTAATTCATGAGTTTTTCTATTTTTTATGTCAACTCTTCTTTTATGTCTTGTATTATTTTTAATTGGTTTTCTGTTTGTTTGGAAGCAGAGTATAATAGTTTTAGTCTTTCTGGCATTATCTGTACAAATGTTCTGCTTCTTTTTTTCCTTTTCTGTATAATATCTTGTTTTATCAGATTTAAACTTCATACTTTTCTGTTGTTGTTTTTTAAATTTTTTAATGTTTATTTTTGAGAGAGAGAGAGCAAGCACAAGAGGGGAAGGAGCAGAGAGAGAGAGAGGGAGACACAGAATCCAAAGCAGGCTCCAGGCTCTGAGCTGTCAGCACAGAGCCCGACGCGGGGCTCGAACTCATGGACTGTGACATCACGACCTGAGCCGAAGTCGGATGCTTAACCGACTGAGCCACCCAGGCGCCCCCTGTTGTTGTTGTTCTTTAATGTGCTGTTGGTTTTCCTAAAATTTTAGGAGATATGAGTATAGTTTAAAAGTATGGTGCCAGGGCGCCTGGGTGGCGCAGTCGGTTAAGCGTCCGACTTCAGCCAGGTCACGATCTCGCGGTCCGTGAGTTCGAGCCCCGCGTCAGGCTCTGGGCTGATGGCTCGGAGCCTGGAGCCTGTTTCGGATTCTGTGTCTCCCTCTCTCTCTGCCCCTCCCCCGTTCATGCTCTGTCTCTCTCTGTCCCAAAAATAAATAAAAAACGTTGAAAAAAAAAATTTAAAAAAAAAAAAAAAAAAAAAAAAGTATGGTGCCTTGATTACTGCAGCTTCCTGACATTGTTCCTTCCCCCACTTGATCTGGACCTTGTCTTTCCTTGACTCTATTATCCCAATCCTACTCAATTTTGATTCTACACCCAGAAGTTTCTCTCAGTGTGTGGCCATGTCCCAGAATGGAGCCCTGGTTGGTCAGTTTCAAGAGTTTCTAAGGGGTTAGATTGCTCTAACCCCTTCAGGTTTTACCATGGGCCCCATGCTCTCAGCCACTAATAGGATTAGGCCAAACTCTCCGTTTAATCTCATGTTTTCAAATTGACTCACCTCCCTTTCCTCTTGGTTATTTTGGGGTTTTTCAGTTTGGGGGTCTGTCAGATGTCTTGTTGCTTCCTCTGCTTTCTTGCACAGATGCTGAAATTATGCAAATGTTGTGGCTGTTGTTGAATTGCTCTCTCCTGCTTGGCGTAGATTTTGGTCTTACTCTCTGTTGCTCTCTTGGTTTCTGGGTTGTTTTTTTTGGGGGGGGGTTGCTCTTGGTTATTATGTGGGGATTTAGAGAGATTAAATAACTATGCTGTCATCACTGCTGTTTATCTAGTATTTGTATTTGATTTTTGAAAAGATGTACAAAAATGAGACATTCTAGTTGTTTTTTTAAAAATTTAGAGATATATAAAATAAAAAGGGAATACTTTCCTCATATATATATATATATGAAGAAATATATATATATAAGAAGAAATATATATATATAAGAAGAAATATGTGTGTGTGTGTGTGTGTGTGTGTATTCCCACTGCTTTACAATCTATATTTTTATTGCAATTTGGGTTTTCCACTTAATGATACGTTTGGGACATCTGTAAGGACTAATATAATCTAATAGTTTTTGTTATTGATCACCATTACCAGGTGGATAGCTCTCTCAAGAAGGATAAAACTGCTTTGGTTGCTTTGAAAAATAAACTTTTAGGGGCACGTGGGTGGCTTGGTCGGTTGAGCGACAGACTTCAGCTCCGGTCATGATCTCTCAGTTTGTGAGTTTGAGCCCCACGTCAGGTCTGTGCTGACAGCTCAGAGCCCGGAGCCTGCTTTGGATTCTGTGTCCCCCCCCTCTCTCTACCCCTCCCCTGCTCACGCTCTGTGTCTCTCTGTCTCAATAGTAAATAAATGTCAAAAAAAAAAAAAAGAAAAAGAAATATTTAAATAGTGTGAAGATCCGTCACAAAATAATTGATGGTATTTGTCTGCAGTTTGACAGATCTCGGCACTTGGGGCCCCAGGGAAACTTCACAGAGTTTTTGCCAAAAATGGGCAGGAGAAAACACTGAACAGAGGTCTCCTTAGTAAGCTCCTAAAAGACATCAATGAATTTACTCAACAAATTGTGCTCTTATTTCATAGAGAACTCGCCGGTACAGAAAAGATTCTCACTACATTCGCTGTTATTGACTTGAGAAATGGAAGCTCTATTTGCAGAGTCCTGCAAGAACTGATTCCTCTTAAACTATTTTTTCCCTTCCAAATCTTATGTAAACGAACCACCAATGATCTTCAGGAGAACTTTTTGAAGACAGATGACTGGGCCCCTCCTCAAATTTACAAATCAGACTTTCTTGGGGTTGAATAGAATCTAGGAACTGGTAACTTTTTTTTTAAGATGAAATTTATTGTCAAATTGGTTTCCATACAACACCCAGTGCTCATCCCAACAGGTGCCCTCCTCAATACCCATCACCCACTTTCCCCTCCCTCCCACCCCCCATCAACCCTCAGTTTATTCTCAGTTTTTAAGAGTCTCTTATGGTTTGCATGCCTCCCTCTCTAACTTTTTTTCCCCTTCCCCTCCCCCATGGTCTTCTGTTAAGTTTCTCAAGATCCACATAAGAGTGAAAACATATGGTATCTGTCTTTCTCTGTGTGACTTATCTCACTTAGCATAACACCCTCCAGTTAGGAACTGGTATCTTTAAAAACGTCCTCCCCCCCGGTGATTCTGTTGGCCAGCCGGGTTGAGAACTATTGGATTAAATGATCCAAAATGAATTACTTGGGTTAGGGGATTACTTTACTTATTGCAGTGGATCTGACTTGAAGTGCTAAGGAAGCTCTATCGGGCAGAAAAACTGGCTTTCTTCCTTACCTTCTTCCTTAACCTCTCCTTCCTCCTAATCCCTTGTAACCCCACCCTGTACTGTCTCCTCTCTCTCCTCCTTGTCCCCTCCTCATACCTGCCTCGGAAGCTGGCTGAAAAATGACACTGAGAACAGCAGCGCCACATTGTGGAGAGAGGTAATCTAGTGCAGATCACCCTCCTAAAAAAAAAAAAAATCACCAGGGCTGCAGTTTCCACTTTGTCCTGCAGAGGGCACCACTTTCTTATATTTTTAGGTGATGAAGTTTCTTTTCCTTACCTGTCGGTTGACCTGAAGTAAACATCCCCTCCCTAGAAGGCATGGGGTGGAACATCCCTCCCAGACCAGAAATCAAACACCTCCACCTTGTGAAACTAGAATAAACTGGGGAAAGACTAAGTGCATAGGTATGCACACGCCTTCTGCTGAGGTTAAACGTCAATCTCTGTGACAGTCGTAGTCAGGGTGAGACTATGGTAATCCCAAATCCATGTGTGACTTCATGTCTATCCAGGGTAGTACCTGCTGTAAGATGTGTCTTGTAGTTATTTTTTTATATGGTACACATAAGACAGGACTTAATTAAGAGATCAGGCCTACTATCTGGTGATATTTCCACCCAATGATATGTGGGTTTATGTTGGTGGAACAGGTTGGATCACTAATCATGCATCTTTTGACTGATTCCCACCAGGCTAAATCTCTGTTTCTTTGTCTCTATCTGTGTCTCTGTCTCTACCTCTCTGTCTCTGTCTCCCCGCCCCCCCTCCCAAATACTTTTCTGATACTTGTACCTGGACAATGGCTTAGTCATGTTTAGTGACATTCAGCTAAATTAATACAGTCAGAAAGGAGATGTGTTCAAGTTTGTATAAATCCACGATCTACCTGGTTACATTCACTGTTTGTTTTCTAATCGCTGTACATAGGCTCCAAGTTCAGAGGCAGCAGTGAGAAGGCTTCACACCTCTGCAGATTTGCATAAGCTTTCCGGGCAGATGGTGTCATGGGTTTGTTTCTCTACCTTTGAGTCTTCAGCTGCTTGGTTTTCTCAACCAGGAGTTTCTAGAGTTACACCACCAGCTAGGATCGCATGGCTTAGTGTAATGGTTTCCTCATGGTTTTGTTCCCTCCGATATGTTTGCTGTCTTCCTAACTAGAAGGTCAGCCTTTGACTGCAGGCTCCATGCCTAGATCTCTGATATCCCTCGAATTCTCACCTCACACATTGTTAGGTGTGCACTGCTTACTCAACCTAGATGTGTAGGTTGACAGATTGAATAAGGAGGCAAGTTGTGTTGAAACAGTAAGAAGTAAAGGAGAATCAAGAGAGAGAAAGAGATAAAAAATAATATTTCTGAAAGACTGACTTAACTGACCAGTGAAAGGAAGTAGTTGAAGAAAGGAAAATGGTCGAGAAGTTCTAATCAAAGGCAGTATAAAGAGAGGAAATTAGAGTCTTGGTTTTTTGAAAAGTGGAAATGTGATTTTGGACAATAATAATTGATGAGGAGATGTTCATGGTCAATATAAAAATAAAATTTCCTCACTGATTGAAGACAAAACTGAACGCTACAAGGGATATCCTGTAAAAGAAAGTTGTAATTTTGGAATGAGTTCAGAGTGATGAATGAATCTGAAGACTTAATAGGCCAAGCTTAAAATTCTCCCCGAATGTTACAATCAAAAATTGAATACCAAAATCATTTTATAATCTTGCCTTATTATTCTGTAGAGTTGAGCCAGGTTAGTGTCCACTAAGATTTCAAAGAATTCTGCTTTAGCTTTATCTTCTTAAATATAGTGAATAAAAGAGAAATGACCTAGGGGTGCCTGGCTTGTTCAGTCAGTAGAGCATCTGATCTTGGGGTCTTGAGTTCAAGACCCGTGTTGGGCGTAGCGCTTACTTTAAAAAAAAAAAAAAAGCAAAGCAAAGACACACACACAAAAGAGAAGTAGCCTTTCGACAGTCTCATCAGTGACTTACATTTTCCACAGACCCCGATTTAGCATATTTTAAAACTTACAGGGTTTTGGAATTCAGAAAAGATTAAGATTTATTGAAATAGAAGCATACTTGGAAAATAGTTGCTTTATTTACTTATTTCTTTTTCCTTGTTTTTTAATTGCACATATACCCTATAGAGTACATCTGGAGTGTTCTGAAGCAAAACTCAGAATTGTATCCCTGTATTCATCTCTATTTCTTGTTTAAATAATTGCTTTTTCTGTCTCTGAGGTGATTGTTTTGGTAGCTTTTTCAATTGTTTGAGGGAGGAATAATCCATTGATTTTAGTGGTATAGATGTGAAATGGCTAAGATTTGGATCAGTGATTTGGTCATGGATGTAAAGAAAAATAAATAAATCTAAAAACAGTAAAATCTTGGAATAGAGGATACTGGTTACTTGGGTTTCTGATTAACTATGGGTTAATGAGAGGCCACTTGTTGTTTGAAATGTCCCTAAATTGTCTCGGTGCATTTTCTTGTTTTAATAAGTAGTCTAATGAACATAATGAAATCTTCTCTTACTGATTCGGCATCCTGCAATGTCTCAGGATCATTACTCTGAACATAATATATAATTCTACACTGTACTGTAGCTACAGAATGAATAAGAGTTTAAGATGACTCTTGGATATTGCTATACTTAAAACAAAATCTCTGCGATCTGTGCAAATCACTGTATATCACTTTACCTTAAGTAAAATGCATGTTACCTATTGTAGAATAATAGGCTATTCAATCCAGAAGAGACTTTTGAGATTATGAAATTCACTGCCATTATTTAAGAAATGAGAAAGCTAATACCCGGAAAATAACAAAGAGGATTACTACAGCTAGGCTACAATCAATGTCTCCTGACTGCAAATCCGGTGACCCTTTGACTCCACCAGGCTGTAACTTTCAAATGCTTCGGGATTCCTGTCATTTATCTCCCATGCCCCTAAAAGTGTGGAGGCCATTCTCAAAATTGGTTGTTTAGGAGTTTGGTTAGGGGTGCCTGAGTGGCTCAGTCGGTAAGCATCCGACTCTTGATTTCAGCTCAGGTCATGATCTCAAGGTTCCTGTCAGCTCTGTGCTGACAGCTCGGAGCCTGGAGCCTGCTTCGGATTCTGTGTCTCCCTTTCTCTCTGCCCCTCGCCCACTCGCGCTCTATCTCTGTGTCTCTCAAAAATAAATAGCCATTTAAAAAATAAATAAATAAATTGTAAAAACACATTTCAAATAGTCAAATTGGTTAGCAAAATAGAGAGTATCACAACTCAGCTCTGCAAAACTGTTTGTTAAATATGAATTCTACATAATAATTCAACATATCTCTCACACGAGGCAAACCAAGCCATCAAAGCTAGGGAGAAGATAGTGAGGCCACAGGGGCAGCAGCTGCCGTCTGACCCTCGCCATGGCCATGCCGCCCAAGGACAAGAACAGAGATGCCGGAAAGTCAGCCAAGAAAGACAAAGACCTGGTGAACAAATCTGGAAGCAAGGCCAAAAAGAGGTGGTCCAAAGGCAGAGTTCAAGACAAGCTCAGTAACTTGGTCTTGTTTGACAAAGCAGACGTATGACAAACTTTGTAAGGAAGTTTCCAACTACAAGCTTATAACCCTGGCTGTTGTCGTAGAGACAGTAGATTCATGGTTCCCCTGCCAGGGCAGCCTTTCAAAAGCTCTTTTGTAATATAATTTTATTTTGATGTCTTTCTCTCCCTTTTTTTTCTAATTTTATTTATTTATATTTAGAGAGAGCGCATATGGGCTTAAAAGGGGGAGGGGCAGAGAGGGAGAGAGAGAATCACAAGCAGGCTCCGGGCTGTCAGTGAGGAGCCTGACGTGAGGCTCAAACCCACGAACCATGAGATCACAACCTGATCCGAGATCACGAGTTGGACGCTTAACCTACTTAGCCACCCACGCATCCCCAGGAGCTCCTTAGTAAAGACTTTTTAAACGGATTTCAAAGCACAGGACCCAAGTCATTTACACTAGAATCCTCAAGGATGGAGAGACGCTAGCTGCCGGTGAAGGTCCATGAACAGATCCCACCAACTGCACATTTTGAAAAATAAAACTTGATTAATTTTTTTTTTTAAAGGAACTAGGGAAAAGAAAATATCCGTAGACACCAAACCCCGTTCTTATTATCAGATATGCCCTTTGACCCTCAAAATTGGTGGGTATGCTTGAAACTTCTGGCATCAGTATTAAGAAATACCTCAGAGACAAACCCAGGAATGAATGAACTGCAAAAGCCCTGTACTTAAGGACGAGTTTAAATTTAACAGTGTAAACATCTAAGGTTATATGCATACACAGGTGCATTTAGACTTGGAGCCATGGTTTCAATAATACAAAATCAGAAGATGTACTTAGCTATAAAGGAGATCCAGGTGTTATCACCTTTATAGTCCGGAAAATGCTTTAGGTCACCATAAATCTTTGAATTCCTTTTTTTCTTGAGTCAGCCCTGAATCAGAAGTTCCTTGAAGTTGAGGATCAATTCCAATTCACAGTCGTAACCTCAGTACTTGGCACAATGGTGAAAAGTAAAAGGCACCTAAGTCTGTGTTGAAGGAATGGATTTTAGGGACAGATGTAAGGGCCCTTTTCTAAATTGTAATGATAGAGGGAAACAATAATAGGAAGGAGTCTGTGGTATCCAGGAAAACTTAACTGGAGAAAAAGAGGTGGGTAAAGATTAAAGGAAATGAAGGCCTGTGTTTTTGGAGCTCCCATCTTGGGTATTTTTGAGTTTGCTTCTAAGCCCCTTAATCCTCATTATCACTTAGTGTGCACTGAGGACAGAGCTTTGTGAGAAACGCATACACACAAAAAACATGTTTGCTGTTACCAAAGTACAATGAAAGGACAGCTCTCCTACAACTTCTTTATTCCCAAATTTGCCTAGTTTCTGAATTAACCTGCCTATTAATAACAGTCTTATATGTGCCATGGAGATACTGCTTTCTAGGTAGAAATTTGACTTTCTGCACTTTCTACACTCAGATTTCTATTCAAATCAACTTTAACCTCCTCTGAACAAGAAGCTCTATGGCAGGAGAGATTAAGGTGGTGAAATGATTGGATAGGGAACACAGGGAAGAGAAGATTCGTCCCAACCGCTTAAGCTAGGAAGATACAGCTTTGAGGGAGCGGAGAACTGAGGACTGGCTAGCCAGGCAGAGTAGGTGGAGTGTGTTTACCTCTAACCAAAGTGCTGTAAGGATCCAAGGTCACCTGGGGGGCCACAGAGGTCAGGGCTGCGGCTAGGGTCTGGTTTTCCGTACTTAAGGATTAGGAAGGCATTTTTCATGCCAACTTTCCCTGACCTTATGATCCTAGAAATTTCAAAATCTGAGACAGAATCTATACTTTATCTTTCCATTTTTCTAGTTAGCGATTGGACTAAATGTATAAACCCCCAGGAATAAATGGTACTTTAGGCTAATGCTAAATTTATTACCTCTAGGAAAGGAAGTGTCACCTTGTATTTTTATCACTGACTTTAAGTATTTCACACAGATGATTTTAGTAGTTCTGTTAACATCCCTGTAACTAGATAAGGGGCAAGAACGATGATACACAAAAAAAATCAAATCCCTGAACCAAAAGTTAGGTAAATATGAATCCCAGTTTCTTAGCTAAGAGAGGTTTTGGTTGTGGCTGTTTTTAAATATTTTTTGCTTTCCACTGGATAGCTTCTTTGCAGAGAAGAGGTTGAAAAGCTTCAAGAAATGCCCTAAAATTTCTCAACAGAACTTTATCTTCATGGATTTGAGTGAGGGCCTTAACGAAATCTGTCTGTGAGAGGTGGAGCTCCATTGGCTAAATCCTGTCAGTAAGTCCTTTGACATTCTTTGAAGGTGAGGATTAGGGCTGACCTAAGGCAAAATGATGAAATAATCAGTTATCTATCCTACTCTCCTCCCACTTACAGGCACTCGTCCTGGAGATCTCCTCATTCCCCCTGAACCTCCGTGTTATTGCCTCATCACGGACTCGAGCCCACTCACACTCCGTGCTCTCTTTTTTAAAAATTCACGGTCTACGTTTTATCCTCTCTGGAGCATAATTGTTTTGAAAGATGACAACTAACCAGCTAAATAAGTTACTGGGCAGGTTGCATTGGCTAAATCTGTTTTCTCTCCACACTTTCACCTTACATCACTCTGGCTTTCGTCCACCACTGTATTGAAGCTGGTTATCAAGTACTCCCCACGTTTGAGTTCTCGAAAGCATTGGACACTGTTGACTCTTCCTTCTTTCCTGAACGCTCTTCCCTTAAACCTCAGACTGTATTTGCTCCCGGGTTTCCTCCTACCTCTGGCCACCAGAACACTCTGGCCACCTCTCAAACTCCTTTGTTGGCTGTTCCTCCTCTGCACAACCCTTAAATATTGCTTCTTCCGTGTGCTCTCTTGGGGTTTCCTTTTCTTATTCCAAATTTGCTAATTAGGTTATCTCATCTACTCCATGGCTTTGATTGCCTTCCGTATGCTCATGACTACCATATCTGTCCAGCCCATCTCTCTCTCCTGAGGTTTAGACTCATATTTCCAATTGCATACAGGACGCTTCCCCTTGGAATTTCACAGGTACTCAGCATGGTCAAAATTCACCCTCTAAACTGCTCCTTCCTGCTCCATGTCCCTATCTCAGTGAATGATACCACCAGAAACCCATCTGCTTATACCTAAAAATATCATTTAACCGACAAATAGCTTTTAAGCACGGTTATGTGCCACAAACCACACTAGAGCATGCACGCAAGGAATAAGTTGTGGAACAAGATTGTCTTTGGGTGGCGTATAATCCCGTGAGAAAGGCAGACATTAAATAAACAATGGCACAAATAACTAATTGGCCGTAATCATTGCAAACACTACCAAGGAAAAGACCAAGAATCAATCATCTTTGACTCTTCCTCCTTTGTGCATTGTATCAATTCTATGTGTCCTACCAGTTCAAACTCCTAAATATATCTTCAGTTTGTCCTCTTCTCTCCGTGCCACCACAAGCAATGTCTCTCATTTGGACTACTAAAATAGCTTCCTAAGGGGTTCCCTGTATCTATCCTTATGCCCAAAGTCTATTCACTACACTATGTTCACAGCGGTCTTTTAAAAATGCAAATCTGCATATCATTTCCCTGTTTAAAACCCTTCAATGGAATTCAGTCTATATGTCTTACCATGGCCCTCTATGCCTGGTCCTTCCTTCCCTGCTTATAAAGTTACCTTATCTCTGGCCGCCCTTCCTTTTTGTTGTCTACTCTCATAATACTCTACTTTTTGAGCGTTAACACATTCCTTCCCCTCTGCCCAGAGCAGTCTGCTGCCCCTTCTCCCTTCTCCCACTAACCTTTCACTTAACTAATTCCTATTTTCTTCAAGTTGCCAGGAAGTTTATCCAGGTTAGCTCTTCATGGTATGCCCTCTGTAAGCTCCCTGTGGTTTCTGTTTTTGTGACATTCGTCGTATTTGTAGTATGGTGCTCCCTGAGGACAGGGACCATATCTGTCTCATTCATTACCAAATCCATATCGGTACCTGGCCCAAGAGGTATATTCAATAGGTATTTGTTGAGCTGAACTTGTTACATACACCACTAATAGGATGTGTAAAGGATTTTCTCTCTCTCTCTTTCTTTAAACTTATGTATTTATTTCAAGAGAGAGAGAGAGCACAAACAGGGGAGGGTCAGAGAGATGGGGAGACAGAATCCCAAGCAGGCTCCACACCATCAGAGCAGAGCCCGATGTGGGGCTGGAACTCACAGTGAGATCATGACCTGAGCCGAAATGAAGAGTCAGACGCTTCACTGACTGCACCACCCAGGCGCCCTAAAGGACTCTCTCTTTAAAGCCTCTGTCTTTCAGGCAATAAGTGTACATTTAAACAAAGACTTCCTGAAGGTTATCTCCCAATTTTTTTTTAACTTCCCCAAATGTGTGACAAATCATGTGAATTTCAGAGTACATAGAAAAGAGAATGGAGCTATGACAGATCAATGGGAACACTTTTCCCCGGCAGATATTTGGGACCTCACGGTATTCCTCAAGACACAGTGTATAGGCACGAACTCCACCTATACTTTCTAAACAAAAGGCAGGAGCTGGCCAGGTGAAATCATAGAGATGAGGTGGTGATACACTTGACCCCGCAAGTTTTTTGTTGTAGTTCAGCAAATCATTTGCCGTGTGACCTAGAGATATCTTTTTCTTAGTTTTTCTACTTAAATAAATATCACAGTATGATTTTGTCTTGCCAATGAGGAAAGAGAATAATGATCAAAGGTTAGTGTGAGCGGTAAGCCCTTATTTTCAGATGCAAGAGTTTTCTAATGTTGAATTATCATTACTTCAGATTATTTCCATATTCTCCTCAATGAGAGTAAATCAGAATTGCCCTTTTTCTTCCCTTTCCTCTACCTTTCCCCTCCTTTTCCTTTCTTTGTATTCCCTTTCCTTCCCGTCCTTCCCTTCATGAACATTTCAATCCAAAGCCAGTGCCTGGGGTTCAGAGCTGGAGTCTAAGGAAGTGAGGGGGCCGTGAGGGGCCACCTGACACTGGATGTTAGACTTCAAGTGTGGTGAGGAGGGTGTCCATTTGCTGAGAAACAGGATATTGAAATAGTCTCAAAAAAGTATTTCTCCACAGAATAATTATTATTTAAAAAAAATTTTTTTAATGTTTATTTATTCTTGAGACAGACAGAAACAGAGCGTGAACAGGGGAGGGGCAGAGAGGGAGACACAGAATCTGAAACAGGCTCCAGGCTCTGAGTTGTCAGCACAGAGCCCGACACGGGGCTCAAACCCACAAACTGTGAGATCATGACCTGAGCCGAAGTCGGACGCTTAACCGACTGAGCCACCCAGGCACCCCATCTCCACAGAATAATTATGAAATAGTACCCTTCCTTCACCACCTTAATCAAATGAGCAAAATCGATATCCCTTATAATGAGACACAGCTAAGTAATGTGCCACCTGGGAGGATGCCAATGAGAACACAGCATATGCACTCACGTGATAACTCAAGGCCCATAACCTGAATGTGATCATGAGAAAGTATTAGACAAACTCAAACTGAGGGACATTCCAAAAAAAAAAAAAAGGTGACCTTTAATCTTCAAAAGAGTTAAGATCGTGAAAATCAAAAGACTATTCTAGATTGAAGGAAACTATAGAGACATGATAACTATTTGCAATGCATGATTCCTGATTGGATTCTTTTGCTAAAAAGGCCATTGTTGGGGGACACCTGGGTGGCTCAGTCAGTTAAGCGGCTGACTTCGGCTCAGGTCATGATCTCATGGCTCATGGATTCAAGCCCCGTGTCAGGCTCTGTGCTGACAGCTCAGAGCTCGGAGCCTGCTTCGGATTCTCAATCTCTCTCTCCCTCTCTCTCTCTCTCTCTCTCTGCCCCTCCCCTACTCACACTCTTTCTCTCAAAAAATAAATAAAACATTTAAAATTTAAAAAAAAGGGGCATTGTTGGGAACCGAATGAGGTTGGAGGATTGACGATTGTAATGTGGTTATATTGGAAAATACCCTCGCTTATTGGAAATACTAACAAAAATACAAGGCTGATGGGGATCATATTGGCAACTTACTTTCAAATGGTTCAGTAACAAAAAAAGTTCTTTGTGATGTACTTGCAACTTTTGTGGAGTTTAAGGTTGTTTATGTAAAAACAATAGTGTCTACAGTTGATAAATTAATAGGTAGAAGTGAGAATGTAATCTAGGGTTATTGAGAGAAATGCTAGAGGACCTGGTGGTTCCAAGAGGTTGTCTCTGAAGTGTGGCAGCAGGGAAGGGAGAGAGAGTTGACACCCATTATAAACTAGTCTTTACTATTTGATCTGCTTAGTGTACAAGTATTACTTTAATAAAAATAACTTTATTACTTTAATCAGAGTAAATAAAAAAATTTGGAAGCTGATATGTACTTGGACCCAGGCAAGAGGAGCCCCTGCCCTGAGTCCCAGGTTTTGGGGTCCCATTTGATGCTCTTTTCAGCAAGTGGAGGCATCCATGGGACCAAGGGGATGTGTCCACCACGAATCTGTGTTCTCCTCTTTCAGACCAAGCTCTGAGCACCTAGAACCCCAGCATTCCTTCCCAAATAGACCCAAGCCATGGGCCGCTTGCCTGCGTCTTTCCTCTAAGGGTGAACCGCAGCCCCAGTGCGCACATTGCCAGACCCCAGGGGTGGCTGTTTGAAGCTTGTGTGACTGGAACTGAATCATGTTAGTTGCCGGGTTCACCTGAATGAGCAGAAAGGCCCTCCAGTGTGGGATGGGGCTGGCATAGGGACAGAGGGGCACCAGAGCCTGGGGACTGGGGACCAGCTCTTCCCACACCATCGCTTCCTCGTGTGGAACTCCAAGGCGTTTGAGAATTCTAAACCCAAATCTAGCCTTCTAGAACATGAAGGCATGTGTGTCAAGGTAAAAGGAGAGACTATCTCTTTATCCTATTTTATTTAAGTTGACTAGCTTGATCTACGCATGCTAAATATTTAAATACAGTATGCGGGCCTTTGTTTCTCTCACAGGTAGCTCTGCAAAGGTTAGAGGCAAACCTGTTGACAATCCTCCTGGTAACCTTTGTTTCTTACCTATTCACTTAAAAAAAAAGAAAGCAAAGCAAAGCAAAGCAAAGCAAAGAAAAAAATTAGGAAAACGTGATTTAAAAGCCCTCTGGACCTTTCTGTGTCTTTCGTCATGATGATTTAAACTGCTTGTAGACATTTCATAAGCCAAGTTGGCAGAGAAATAATTCAGCTATGGGAAAAGCCAATACGTGCCAAGCAGCCACTCTAGAGAACACAAGAGCAGAAAGGTCAGTGACTGGAGATAGCACGACCCGGTTAGACGAGCCATAGCTGCCTGTGACATTTTAGGATGAGCCATGTCTCTGTCTCCACTTGATTCAGCTCGAACCTCACTGCTCTTGCTGTATGTGACCTTCCAAACGATTCACCTTATTCGACAAAAACAAAGCTATCATGTTCACCTTAGTGAAGGCTCATATTTTCAAACTGGCCCAAGTTTGTAGTTTTTGCAAAAAGTTTACGTTTGAAATTGCTCAGGTTCTCTCTCTCCTTTCCTCCCCTCTTTCCTTCTGTCCTTTCTTCTCTCACTGTCTATCATGAGGCTCTTTTTTTCTCTCCTAACACTGCTATATTTAAAATTGTTGTTGTTGTTGTTTCCTATCCGCTCATCCCATTGGGCTCTGCGCTCTGTGAAAGCAGGGACTGTGTTGTATTTACTGTGTACCCAGTGCCCGCCATTGTAATAGGCATCAATAAGTATTGATAGCTTTTCATTTAAAAATCAGAGGCGGGGATTTCTTTTGTCCTGGAAAGTAGATAAGTTAGTCTGCTCTCTTCCCTATAAAAAGCTTAGCGACCAGAATTTAGGACTTTGATTTTTCATCGCATTTCTAAGTGGGTTCCATCATGTGCTCTTAAGCAAATGCTATAGCTTTTTCATGCACCTTTTGCTTGATCTCTGGCTCCCCGGAGCTGGCACTTCTCTCCAACCGCCTAGGAGTAAGTGGCTATCTGCATCGACTGGATAAGGAGAGAAAAGCACAAAATGTCATGTGAATATGTTTTATTCATGAGAAACAGTATGAAAGCAGAGTACAGTGAAGAAAGAACTATTGGTCACAGAGGGTATTTTTTTTTTTCCAGCCACACCCACGTACTGACAACAATCTCAGCCAGTTGTTTTCCTCTGATTACAAAGAGGTAACAGACCAAAAAAAAAAAAAAAGCAAAACAACTCTGGTTCACTGTGGCCCTACTTCACATAAAAGGACATTTTTGGAGGAAAGACTCACGGGGACCAAGACTAAGGGGTAATCACAAGGACAAAGGTCCCTTCCAGTTCTAGGATTCTGGAATTAATTTTGTTGAGAGTTTGGGAGCAGGGATGCTTAGCTGAACCAGAGAAGCACTCCACTCTTCTAGGTGAGTGTCAAAATTCTGGCCTAGCCCGGTCTGTCTGAGGTGGGATTTGACACTTTATCTTAATCTGAGTTTATGTCAGTTGTAGCCTCACAAATACAGGATCTTAAAAAATTTATTAGCTTTGCTGGGTGAATACAAAAGATAAGAAGGTATACCTTTTACTGGCAACGAAAAAAGCCTGACCGATTCCTTTTCCTTTTATTGCATCACTCATTTAATTACCAGGCTGGGGAGAAGGAAGTATAGATTTCCAAGGCCAGAGATCATTGAAAGTAAACTTTCAGTGTTATATTAAGAACAGGGCTATGAGGGGCCAGTGTCTATTTCTTCCAGACAGAGGGAGGAGTGGGATGAATATGCAGAAAAGTGGATGCTCACAAAATTGAAAGGAAGAAGTACTGACAGAAGGAGCAGCAAAGGCTCCCATTCATTCCTGCCCTAAGCAAGCATTCTGCCCTTTGGCCGGCACCAGCCTATCACCACTGTATCTTAGAGCCTATACCCGGCTGGGGAGACTCACCAACCTCTTCATCCCACGCTACATCCTTATAAGGTCCCTTACTGCGTAATTGTGAAGAGGTTCACTTTCTTCACACAAGTCTAGTAACTGATAGAAGTGTTATATTCATCTTGAAGTTTGGAAACATTCATAGATGGTGTATCCTGGTCCTCCATCACCAGAGTGAAACCAGCAAGTTCCTGTTTGTTTCCTCCTGATTCTTGTGGTAACGAAATCATTGCAAAAATAGCCTTTTGTGTAAAATGTTTTAAGCAAATAAAAAGAATTGCAATTGCTATTGAAAATGTCTTCGTGAAAAGAATTTTTTCTCCCTCCCCCCCCCCCCCCCCCAGAATCTCCTGTCTTGGTCCTAAGACAAGATGCAAAAGACATTTCCCTTCTGAAGGAAATCTAAAGATCCTCACTATGATAGGCGAGTACTTGCCTCTTATCTTTCTTAATGAATGATTTCCTGTTGCAATTCTTTGTTTTTTTTTTCTTTTAATTTTTGTTTAATGTTTATTTATTTTTGAGACAGACAGACACAGAATGCGAGTGGGTTGGGGCAGAGAGAGAGAGAGGCACAGAATCCAAAGCAGGCTCCGGGTTCTGAGCTGTCAGCACAGAGCCCGAAGCGGGGCTCAAACTCACAAGCTGTGAGATCATGACCTGAGCCGAAGTCGGACGCTCAACCGACTGAGCCACCCAGGCGCCCCATCCTGTTGCAATTCTTTGTAAGGGTACACCTGTTAGTAGATTTTGCTTTCAAGCCATGTCCAAATGGCCCCAGTGACAACAGAGAATCTAAGGGATATCTTTGATGTTTGCTCTTTGGTGTCTCTCTGGCAACCTAAAATCTTGGAAGGTTGCAGGCTAATTTTGTTGCTGTTGGTTTTAATTTTCATTCCAGTATAATGAACATACTGTGTTATATTAGTTTCAGGTGTACAATATAGTGATTCAACAATTCCATACATTAGTCTGCAGGTTGGTTTTTAACATAGAGGATTTATAAGCCAATATAATTTTTTACCTATTCACAAATATTTTCACCTATGTTTTCAGAGCTTTCTGGTTTCATCTGTAGAGATAGTATCATAGGGTGGCCATGTGTAAAAAGCTATGGAGTAAAAAACCATTTCATACTGATCTGTTAGATTATAGCTCGTATGTATTTCTCACAAAATCCTGGAGCACAATCAAACTCCCTATTTCGTTATGGAGTAAGAGTGCAGTTTGGAAAAGAAAAGAGGGAGACTCATAATACAGAGTATAAAAGCCACAAGCTTTCAAGTCCTGAATTGCTTCTGACCTCTTTTCCCTTGCTATACCAAAGAGATATGCAAATATTTTCCATTCTGCTGATGAGTACAGTGGTAATGAATTAATGTTGGCAAGATCTTTTGAAAGGAGAATGTAGAGTTTATTAAGGAAGCAAGAAAGAGAAGACCAGAGAAAGCGCTCTTGGTTGGCTAGATTTTATAATGTTACATAACATGTTTTTTGCACCATGGAAGAGGCTAGATGACCTTAAAAAGAATTTGTTCGTTTTCTTGTTTGTTTTGAAGTCTTCCTGTTACTTGACAATAGCAAAAAGCAGTCTGACTTAGCAATTACTTAAAATGTCTGAAGGGTCAAGCATCTGGGAGAATGGGAGCCAAATGATGTAACCCCCACTACTTTGTGTTCACCTTTCATTCAGCAAGCATTTACTGTATACACGGTGGGTGTCAGCAAACTTCTAGACTGTATGGGAGATACAAAGATGCCTAAGAAGTCAATACCTTTCACTAAGGAGTTGATAATTTAGTAGAGGAGGTAAACTATACGTATACTAATATCTGCAATGCTAGACAATGTAATGTTTGGGACGTTTTGTGGGGAGCTGGCCTTTAAGCGAGCAATGTACAGGATGAGATCTTCCAGGTAGGGGTAGGCCTTGGTAAAAACGTGGCCAAACCACTTCCTCTGCGAAGTTTTCTCTGACCTTCTTCCCTCCCGGGCCCCAAACAGAAGTAGACTTGTGTGCCCCTTCTGCCTTACGGCATACTGTAATTTGTACCGACTTTCATTGTGACAATTATATTCTAGTTGTTGTTTACAAGTCTGTCTCTCCAGGAAACTAGAAAAAGTCCTTTAGGGCAGGAGCCATGTCTTTTCATGTTTGTTTTCCTAACATTTAGCAGGGTTTCTGATACAGGATACCTACTGAGTAGCTATTTGAGGGAGAAGGGAAGTAAATTACAGAATATGTTCAGGGGTGTGAACAGTGAGTGGGTGAGTACTACAATTTGGCTGGAATCGAAGACGCATGAAAGAGAGCAGTGAGAGTTAAAGCTACAAAACTAGGTTGGAAAGTGGGTCCCACACCATCAAGTGTTGGTGAGTAAGTGGAACAGTGGAAAGTCTTCTGTGCCGCTGCTTCGGCTGTAAGTTGGTGCAACCATTCTGGGGAACAATTTATCAACATCTAATAAAGTCAAAGATGCTCATATTTTGTGACCCAGAAATTCTAATTCTAGAGAAACGTTTGTTCCTGTATACAAAGAGACAGATATATTCATTGCTAAAAGTTGGAAACAAACTCAATGTCCGTCAGCAGGAGAATGGATAACTATAGATCTATCAATAATGAATAACTATAATTTTAGCTACATATGTTATATTAATATTAGTTACATATAATGAATAACTACAGCTATATCAATATGGGTGAGTATTACAAATGTAATATTGAGTGGAGAAGAAACCCAAGGCTGCAGGAGAATTTCTATGTTATCTTTTATGTAAAGAGTAAAATAGCAGTAAAATGCCTGGGAAGAATGAATAGTAAATTCAGGAAGTTAGGGAAGGAGATGTAATCCAGGGAGTTTATATCAGGGCCTTGACTCTGTTGAGGTAGAGTCTGTGTATTCATAATTCATGTAGCACTCACATGTTAGACCAATAGGCAAAACAAATTTAATTACATTTATTTGAAATCTAGGAATGTAAGGAACTTGGAGGGTCTAAGTTAAAATTAGATTATATTATTTGTTTTAATATGTCAGTAAGTAAAATGAAAATCCTTGGAATCGAAAATATTATTTTGACAGCACTCAAAATAATAGGAAGAGATCTGGATTATCCTCAGCCCCCCTAACCTCATCCTAGGTACTCTTAGTAGATATTTATGCTTTTGCCAATGAATTTCTCAAACCATTTAAAAATATGTAAAAAGAACAAAGAACACACAGTATTCAACAGATACATCAATGCAACAAATAAAGTATTTACACTATGGGGGCACCTGGGTGGATCAGTCGGTCAGGTATTCAACTCTTGATTTTGGCTCAGGTCATGATCTTGCAGTTGTGATATCGAACCCTGCATTGGGCTCCATGCTGAGTATGGAGACTTCTTAAGATTCATCTGCCCCTTTCCCCCACTCACTCTCCCCCCACCCCATCTCATTCTAAAATTTAAAAAAAAAAAGCATTTACATGTATTAAAAAAGTATTTACTATGTATTAAAAGAACATTTTTATTTCTCTTCCACTAGCTTCTCTTAGAGAAATGAATTTTCTGAATTTATTACCTACCGTACTAGCTAATTTTCTGTCAACTCGATTGGGCCGTAGGATGCCCAGATATATGGTTAAACATTATTCTGAGTGTCTCTGTGAGGATTTTTTTTAATGAGATTAACATTTGGCTCAGTAAACTGAGTAAGAAAGAATGCCCTCTCCAGTGTGGGTGGGCCTCCATCCAATCTGCTAAAAGCCTAAAGAGAATAAAAGGCTGAGTAAGAAAGAATTCTTTCTTTCTTCCTGACTGTCTTCAAGCTAGGGCATGGGTCTTCTCCCTCCTTTGGACTCTGACTCAGACTTGGACCGGAACTATACCATCAACTCTCCTGGGTCTTTAGCTCCCTGACTGCAGCTCTTGACTTTTGTGGATCTTGGCTTTTCAGCCTCCATAATCACATGAGCCAATTCCTTATAGTAAATCTATCTATCCATTGACAGACAGGCAGACAGATAAAAGATAAAGATGGATATCCCATTGGTTCTTTCTCTGGAGAACCCATACTAAAACACTTACTATATAAAAGAGGATTTTACTTTACTTTCGTAAGCTTAGTTTGCTGACATTTCAAAACTCTTCAATTTAGTGTCTGCATTTGGTGAATCGCAAAGTGTTCTGAAATGCAATTCAGAGCCTGTCCTAAGAAGGAAGTGTAGTGTGCAGAAAGGGCTCATGCTTGGGAATCAGACTGACATGGGTTGAATTCTGGTTGTGCCATTTATTAGCAGTGTGACTTTAGACAAGTTATTTACTCTCCTGAGATTCATGTTCCTTATTTGAAAATAGGGCCAGTAGCTTATGTCTCACCAGGCTGTTATGAGTATCAATAGCACCAGCATAGTGCCAGGCCCGTAAATACTCAAAGTTAGTTCCTTATAATGTGATGCTGAACAGAAGGACATTGCTTGGCCATCTGATCAACAAGCCAGCTTGTAAGAATGTGGGTTGGGGCTTGAGGGGTGGGTTGAAGGGGAATGGTAAAGTCAAACCAGCTTACCTCAATATACCTCAATGTAAAGCTGATGTCCAGGCTAAGTTGAATATTTTCTCCCTGCCAAAAAAAAAAAAAATGTGGATTATCACCCATTCATCATTAAAGATGTCATTATAATACCTCTATTATCATTGTACTTTTCCTTTATAATTCTTAGAAGCCCATGGATACTAGCTTCGAGGAAGAGGATGAGGTCTAGCAGTTGACTGTTACTCTACATACAAATGAAGAAACTGAGATTCAGGTCGTATTTTACCTAAAAGAATACGGTAAGTCAGGCCCTAAGTTCAAATATCTCTCCAGGCCCTTAGGGAGCCAGTGATGTCGGGTCCTTTGTAAAATTATATGCAAGGTGCAGTGAGGGTGAAAAATAAAGAGAAGATACTGGTCTACCCTCAACCTAAGAATAAAGAGAGGATAAAACTTGTGGAAAATATGTACAAACATATCCTATTAGGAATATACTTATTTATTTGTTTGTTTGTTGGGAGGTGGAGAGGGGTAGATGGGGGGGGGGGCGGTGGAGAGAGGAGAGAGAGAGAGAGAGAGAGAGAGAGAGAGAGAGAGAGAGAGAGAGAGAATCTCAAGTAAGCTCCAGGTCCAATGTGGGCTCATTCCCATGACCCTAGGATCATGACCTGAGCTGAAATCAAGAGTCAGATGCTCAACTGACTAAGCTACTCAGGCGTCCCAAGATTATACATATTTATGATTGTAATTCCTTCAAGTCTTTGCTCAAATCTTACTTTCTCAGTGCCACCTACCTTGATCACTGTAAATACTGCAGCCTACCTGCCTGCCCATTACTTTTGATTTTCCATTTCTTGATGTACTTTTTTGTAAACATGTATATATATACATACATCTTTCTTGAGAGTGAGACAGAGAGAGAGAGAGTGTGGGGAGGGGGGCAGAGAGAGAAGGGGACAGAGGATGCAAAGTGGGCTCTGTGCTGACAGCAGAGAGCCCTATGTGGGGCTTGAATTCATGAACCATGAGATCATGACCTAAGCTGAAGTTGGATGCTTAACAAACTGAGTCACTCAGGCACCCCTCTTGATGTACTTTTTACCTCACCTATATAATCGCTATTATATAATGTATACATTTACGTTTAATTTTTATTATTTCTCCATCCACACACACACTAGTGTGTAAACTCCGCAAGTGCAAGGATATTCTGTTTTGTTCCCAGGTGTTTAAACAGTACCTAACATATATGAGGCACTCAATAAATATGTGTGGGATAAATAGGCTCTGAGAAACTGTAGGAGTTTCAAGATAAGGAAGACGTTTTAAACACTTGCCTTTGCTCCCTCCCCAAACTCTAGTAAAACAACAGTAAGGAGGGTTTTTTGTTTTGTTTTGTTTTTTAATGCATAAGCCCAGAAGGTCAAAAAGAACAGAAAAAAGGACCACAGTAAGACTTTGGAAGCTGGAAAGCAGGTGGATGAATAATTACTGTCTTAATAGAACCTAGAAAGCTGAAGCTTAAGCAGGCAGTGAGGATATCCAAGAAGCAATGTGATTTACACTAAAAAACCCAAAAAGGTTCAAGATTTGGTGGTACCAGCTACCTTTGGAAGTGGGGGGGGGGGGGCGGGGAGGAGGAGATGGTGTGAAGGGGTGGCTAAGTACAGGGTAATTGTTCTGTGTTAGAAGATCCCCCAACTCCAGGCAAAACACTGGAGGCTTATTCATTGGTAGGAATGTAATCAAGGATCTCTTGACAGGGGAACACCAGATTCATTTAAAAGCAGCGTTACTGTATTTGTTCATATCCAACCAGGAGACAGAAACTACGCAGTATCATACAAAAAAGTAGGGGTTATGTAGAATATACACTGAAGCTTAGATACCTCGTTCTCTTCTCTTCTTTCAGCTTCTAATATGCTGGCAGCCAGGCTGAACTACTCAGACAGGAGATTGAAGGAAGCCTCTTTGCAAACTCTGACAGCTTAAAGGAAAAACATAGGATATAGTATTGGGAATGACTCAAAGAAGCAGTCCGATCAGGAACACAAAGATTTGCTTGCATTGAATGTGCTCTATCACACGCTCAGAGCCTCTGATTGGCTTTTTGGTGCTCCACTATCTACACAAATACATCGCGAAAGATCATCAGTTATTTGCGGAAACAGATTTGCCAAAACAAAAAATAGGGGGGAAAAAAAAGCTGGAGGACAAGAGACTACGCAGGGAGAAGAAAAATATTCCTGAAAACTATCATTAATATTCTCAAAGAAAACAGAGAAAAGATTGCATCCATGGAACAGGACAAGATGCAATAAAAAGGAAAATTCCAAAAGAACTTGTGCCCATTAAAGTATGATAGCAGATCTTAAAAACTCAATACAAGGTTTGTAAGACGACATTGAGGAAACCTCCTGGAAAACTAAGCAAGAGAAAAAGACATGGAAAGTAAAAGAGAAAGATTTAAAAAAATAGAGCATAAATTCTGAAGATTTGAGAGAGAGAGAGAGAGAGAGAGAGAGAGAGAAAACAGAGAAGGACATAATTAATCAAAAAATTTCTCAGAACGGAAGGACAAGCATTTCTAGATTGAAAGAGTCCACCAAGTCCTTGACACTGAATGAAAATGGATCCATACCAAGGCATATCATCATGAAATTTTGGAAAATGGAAGACAAAGAGAATACTTAAGAACAGTCTTTTTCATGAGACTAATAGAGAAGGGGCTTCTCCAAAGTAAGAAGAAACCAAGAAAAGGAAACACAAAGGATCCAGGAGCAGGGAATCCTAAGTAGGAGAGCAGAAAAGGGACTCTAGAATGATGCTGAAAAGAATTCACCAAACAAGAGCTAGGCAGCAGGCTTGGAGAGCAGCCAGTCCAGGCTGGAGCAGGTGAGAAGGTTCCAGGAGGGATCTCTTTAATAAGATGAAATTGATAGAATGCCCAAGTAACCAAATATATTTAGAACAGATATAGACAACTGGTGGGGAATTTGGGTTGAATTAATGATAAGTGCCTAGAAAACTAAAAGAAAAAAAAAAAGACAATCATTAGGTTCAGAGAAAACAGAGTTGTGCAGGAGAGAAATCATGGATGTATTGCATGGCTCATGTGTGAACGATATTTCCATAGTCATGGTAATATCAATACTGAATATTGATATAGCCAAAAATTAAAACACAACTGTACTGGGAGAACAGGAAAAGTGAAGCATGCCCACGCCCATGTGACCGAATGGGTATATGGTGGTGGGAGTAGCTGTGATGGTGAAGAAGGTGAAATTCTCATCTTCCATGGTGGGAGTCAATAAATAACACACAAAAAAGTTTTAAAATCAATAAGTAGCCGTAGAAGCATGGTAAGAAGAGGTGGATGAGGTATTGTTATTTTCAAAATAAGCCTTATGGGGTGCCTGGGTGGCTTGGTTGGCTGAGCTTCTGACTCTTGATTTCAGCTCAGGTCGTGAACCCAGGGTCATGGGATAGAGCCCCACATCAGGCTCTGGGCTGAGCATGAAGCCTGTTGAAGATTCTCTCTCTCTCCCTCTCTGCCCCTCTCCCTTGCTTGCATGCTGTCTCTTTCTCTCTCCCAAAATAAAATAAAAGTAAAAAATAAAAAAATTCAAAATAAGCCTTACAAAACTATTTGACTCTTTATGTATAAGCACACCTTACACATAAAGTAAAAACAAAATGCAAAGAAACTCTTGAGACTTTTTAAGTGAACAGAGCCCATTAGAACATTCCTCCCTCCTACCACCACCAACTCTACCATCACAACATTGTCTTATCTCATATGTCACCAACCTCCCCCCAATTCTGCTACCACCTCAACACCCAAACCAGCACACTAAGAGAGGAAAGGGAGACACTGGTTGAGTCTAGGATCTGCTTTGCCAAGATCTTGTTAGGGGCCCTGGGTCGTTTTTAACCTGTTCATATTATATAACTTTAGGCAACTTAAAGGTTTTCTACTGAAGTTACAAAGATCAAAACTAGATTGTTTCTCCTAATATATTTCATCTTCCTTACATTTCACTGCGGAACCTGATTTCAAAACCCTTGAACTCTAAATGCACCCTCTATTCTTTCCTTCTCTAGGTTTTCCTCCTTTAGAGGCAAGAATGACCTCAGGGTCCATCTGCTCTTGGCAAATGCACTTACCAAGTCTTTAACACTTGTGTAACAGACTATTTTTGTCACCCTTTCACCTCACGTTGTTGCCTTCACCCTGGATACAAGGCAGAGGTACTATTAGCTATAGTTATTTTTTTGTACAGAGTATTACCCGTTACCTACCAAATTCTAAAGTATGTTCCCTCTCTCTTTCACGGAGTATTCTCCTGGCTCTGATTCTAAATCTGGTAGCTGACATAAATAAGGGAACTGTTCAGAGGACACAGTCAGGGTGACCCTGGTAGATCAGGTGAGCCCATCCATTCACTGTATAGTACTCGAAGGAGAAGAATATCTCATTTTAGATTAGTTGAAAACAAAACAAAACAAAACCTTTCACACTGTCCTTGGCTCTGACTTAGACAACACTCTTATTTGCAGTAGGGAAAGCGTGCTTATCCTATTTTCTTTAAAAAAAATTTTTTTTTAATCTTTATTTTTGAGAGAGAGAGAGACAGAGTGTGAACGGGGGAGGAACAGAGAGAGAGGAAGACACAGAATCCGATTTAAAAAAATTTTTTTAATCTTTCGCTTATCCTATTTTCAATTAAAGCTTGAACAGATATTTAATATCTGGGGAGAAAGAATTAGGATTTGAAAAGCTCTCAATAGGTTCCAAAGTTAGGAATAACAAATAAACCAGAAATAATTTTAAAGTCCCATATGTATGTTCAAAAAACTAATTTCACATGCATAGCATGTGGAAGATTTAGCTAAACAGTTCAAATAAAAAAGACTAGGAGCTAGTTGCAAGCTTAACCATCTGACAGCAGGAAGTGGCTGAGGAATGAATGCCAAAAAAGTAAATTCTTGGGGCACCTGGGTGGCTCAGTTGGTTAAGCGTCCGACTTTGGCTCAGGTCATGATCTCGCAGTTTGTGGGTTTGAGCCCCGCGTCAGGCTCTGTGCTGACAGCTCAAAGCCTGGAGCCTGCTTCAGATTCTGTGTCTCCCTTTGTCACTCTGCCTTTCCCTGGCTCATGATCTCTCTCTCTCTTTCTCTCAAGAATAAATGAACATTAAAAAAAAAAATGTAAAAGAAAATGTAAAAAAAAAAAAAAAAAAAGTAAATTCTTCCCTTTCTACTTCCCTGAGAACACAGGTGAGATTGTTTATACTATAGCAGCCCATTCACCAATAAATATTACTGACGATCTGCCATATGGTAGTATGAGGAAAGTGCTGTGACAGGTAAAGAACAAGAGGAAGGACTCAAGGATCTTTCCATAGGCTGACAGATAACATATACAAAAGAAGTGATGGCAGTAATGATGGCCTATATTTGAAGAGTGCTTTAGTTTATCATATCCAACCATTTATATCCTTTCCTTTGAAACTTAGAGTTGCATTATGAGGTGGTAAGTCAAATACGATCAGCATTTTAAAGATGAGAAACTGAAGCTCAGAGAAGTAAATCACTGAATCTCAAACATGTTGCTCTCAGGACCTGTTTATGTTCTTAAAATTATTGAGATATCTCAGACCATATACAAAGATTAAATCAACATGGATCAAAGATCTAAATGTAAGAGCTAAAACTCTAAAACTCTTCAAAGAAAAGTTATGGGTAAATCCTTGTGACCTTGGATCAGGCAACGATTTTGTAGATATGACATCAAAAGTACAAGTAACAAAAGAAAAAAAGGAAGTTGGATGTCATCAAAATTTTAAAATCTGTGCTTCAAAAGATACCATCTAGAAAGTGAAAATACAACCCACAAGATGAGAGGAATATTTGCATATTATATATCTGATAAGAGACTAGTACCCAGAATATATAAAGAACTCTTATAATTCAATAATTTTTTTAAAAATAAGACTCCAGTTTTAAAATGGGCAAAGAGTGTGAATAGACATTTCTCCAAAGATACACAAATGGCCAATAAACATATGAAAAGATGCTCAATATCATAAGTCATTAGGAAAATGCCAGTCAAAACCAATGTGAGATACCACTTCTCATTAGGACCGTCATAATCAAAAAGACAGACAATAACAAGTGTTGGTAAGGATGCAGAGAAATTGGAACCCTCATACCCTGCCGGTGGGAATGTAAAATGGTGCTGCTGCTTTGAAAAACTATCTGGCAGTTCCTCAGGGTTAAACATAGAACTGCCATATGAGCCAGCAATTCTCCTAGATATATGTCCAAAAGAATCGAACACATATGTACACACAAAACCTTATACATGACTGTTCACAGCAGTATTATTCATAATAGCCCAAAAAGTAGAAACAACCCAATATCCATTGACTGATGAATGGACAACCAAAATTCATGGTATATCCATAAAATGGAATATTATTCAGTGGTAAAAAGAATGAGGTACTGATACATGCTACAACATGGATGAACCTTGAAAACATTATGCTACGTGAAAGAAGCCAGACACAAAGGACTGCATAGTGTATGATCCTGTTCATACGAAATATCCAGAATAGGGAAATCTATAGAGACAGAAAGTAAAATAGAGAGCAGTTGTCCAAAACTATAGTGTGGGAGTCATTGGAGGATATGAGGAATGACTGCTAGTGGGTTCCTTTAGGATAATGAAAGTATTCTAAAATTGATTATGATGATGATTGCACAACGCTGTGAATATACTAAAAGCCATTGAACTATATACTTTAAATGGGCGAATATTATGGTATATGGATTGTATCTCAGTAAAGCCATTATAAAAAAATTGAGGATCAAGAGTTTTTGTTTATGAAGTTTATATCTATTAAACATTCCCTCTATTAAAAATTAAAACATAAACATTTAAAATATTTATTTTTGCAATAACAATATGCCTATTACATGTGAACATAAATAACAAATTTTTATGAAAAATAGCTCTATTTTCCAAAACAAAAATAATGTATTGAGAATAGTGTTACTGTTTTACATTTTTATTAGTCTCTGTAATGTCTGACTTAATAGTGTATAGCTAGATTCTCAAATCAGTTGCCATATGTTTGGTTGAAGTATATGAAGAAAATCTAACCTCACAGATATGTAATTGAAAAAGGGAGGAGTATTTTAATAGCTTTTTAAAAGATCATTGTTGATATTCTTCTTTGATACTACACTAAAACTCAACAAGTAAGAGTTTCTTTTTTTTTTTTTTTAATGTTTATTTATTTTTGAGACAGAGAGAGACAGAGCATGAACAGGGGAGGGTCAGAGAGAGGGAGACACAGAATCTGAAACAGGCTCCAGGCTCTGAGCAGTCAGCACAGAACATGACATGGGGCTTGAACTCACGGACCGCAAGATCATGACCTGAGCCGAAGTCGGACGCTCAACCGACTGAGCCACCCAGGCGCCCCAACAAGTAAGAGTTTCTTAAAGGTTAGTTGTAAGCTAGACTCTGAAACCACATGAATGAACTTCATTTTCTGTTATGTAAGAATCTACTGGTCTCTCTCGCATTTTGAATGCAACTTTTATCCATGCATGATTTTATAACATTATGCTTTGGTCATTTGCAAAATATTCATTCCCTGAGTTATGCCAATCTTCCAAAATATTGACAAATTTTATTCTATAATATCAAAAAAAATCACACTTGTTAATATCACCACTGATTTCATCAAATGAGTCTTTAATTATTGGGAAGCTGTCAAACTCAGTGCCACATGCAAGTTTTCCAAGACTCTAATTTTTTTCTTGAAAGCTCAGATTCTACCATTGGAACGAATATTTTGAGTTCTGGAAGTAACGAATTCAATTTACTAATGTTCAAGAAAATGTCTGCTAAATACTCAAGTCTGAACATCCATAGTTTGTCAGTCATTCTTTCAAGTAAAACTGATGTTATAATGAATAGTGGTTAATTCAGCTCACAACTAAAATGATTACAGTAATGCTTTTCATCAAGACAACACTGGTTTGGTTTTTTTTTAATGTTTATTTATTTATTTTGAGAGAGAAAGAGTGAGCACACGTGCGCATGGGCAAGCAGGGGAAGGGGCAGAAAGAAAGGAGAGAGAGAATCCTAAGTAGGCTCCTCACTGTCAGTGAGTGTCAGAAGCTCAATCTCATGAACTGTGAAATCATGACCTGAGCCCGAAATCAGGAGTCACCACGCTTAACCAACCGAGCCACCCAGGCACCCCCCAACCGCTGTTCTTTGATACACAGCAGAAGTGTTTGATGTGTACTTTCTGTCTTGTGACACAGAATTTTTAAAAGACACGTTCTCAATGGTCAACATTTAATACAAGTAACAATTTTTACTCTGTTGTCAAAAACGCTTTTTTTAAAAGTAGGCTTCACATCCAATGCGGAGTACAATGCTGAGCCCGAACCCACGGCCCCAAGATCAAGACCTGATCTGAGATCAAGAGTCAGATGCTCAACCGACTTGAGCCACCCAGGTGCCTCTTAAAAACACTTTTAAATGAAACTTAACTCCCCCCAAGTGCATGGCAGTGGGGAAAGCAATGACCATTAGTAGGATGTGGAGCTACTGCCTTTATTCCTATCAAGGTGCAAAGAGTTTACCCACCATTGGGTACAAATGTCAACATGATGGTGACAAAAGGCAAATGAAGTCTTAATATTATCATTTTGGTCTCACAGATCCCACTGCAAGTTTCTGGGGGGATCTTCAGAGATCCATGGATCGCATGTTGAGAACCTCTGTGTCAAATGCTTCTTCCGCTTATGCATATATTAAGTAGTGAAACAGATACGTGAAAGTAGGACCCCTGGACTCCTCATCTGAGAGTGTCTCCATTATTAGAAAATCGAAGTGAGTGACACCAATATGAAGTATAATGTGAACTCATATAACAAATACAGTTGATCAAATACAGTGGTGATCAAATACAGTTGACCATTGAAAAATATGGCCTTGAACTGTACAGGTGCACTTATATGCAGTTTTTTTTTTAAATACATAAATACAGTACAGAACTAGAAATATATTTTCTCTTCCTTGTGATTTTCCCAGTAACATTTTCTTTTTCCTAGCTTACCTGATTATGAGAATACAGTATGGAATACATATAACATACAAAATATGTGTGAATCAACGTTTATGTTATCATTAAGGCTTCTGATCAACAGTAGTCTATAATTAGTTAACTTTTGGGGGAGTCAAAAGTTACAGCAGATTTTCTACTGCATGGGGGTGGATGCCCCTAACCCCTACATTGTTCAAGGGTCAACTTTAATTAAACTGCTACCAGAGATCTAGTTAAAAACGCAATTAGTAATTATCAGCCAGATATGGTCACTTTAAACTCATCTAGTCCAGGTCATAAAGGTAGCTTAAATAGAGGTGCTTAAGATCATGAAGAGAAGGGATATGGCTAAGCAGGTAAAAAGAGACAAGGTTGACATCCATTCCACGGACTAAAAATAACAAAACTTAACTCCTATCATCTTTGGAAAGGGCTTTCGTGTACTTGAAATCATAGAGTCAAAAACTAGGTGGAACCTAAGAGGTCATCCATACAGGAAGCTCCTCACAGCATCTCCCTCTGACAGGGCAAACAAATCCGGTGAGGGGTGGCTTCCTTCTCCTTAGACCTCATAACCGTTCAAGTTACTTTTACTTAAAATTGGCCCCACCCCCTGGTCCCCACAAACCACACTCTCATTCCCACATAGTTTCACTCCTTTATCCCACCCTCCAGAACAATAAGCAATAGGTCTGTTTCCTCTTTTGCGACATATTTTAAGTTAGGTACCAAGTCCCTTCTTCTATACCAAGTACCCTCTTCCATTTTTTCAGTCTAAAAGTACTCCTAAAAGCACTCAGTTTCTTCCACTTTCTTTTTCGTCTGGACCCATGCCAGAGTGTGTATTTGTTGATGGAGGGTTTTGTTTTGGAGGGCCTAGTGTGGTCTCATCCTTCTAGGCCTTGTTTCCAATATCTCCTCCTCCATGCAATGGTCCTGGGTTACCCTGCTCTTCTCCCCTGACTGAGCCTTTCTGGTATTCCAGGCACTGTGCCATTTAATTCCCAGAGCAACCCCATGAACGGTACCATCAATGGTTCCCACTCCCACCCCTCCTTTTTAAGGCATTACAGTTTGAGAATTTTCGTAATTGTGCACAGCTGTGTAACTACCACCCGGGTCAAGATCCAGAACAGCTCCATCACCCTAAAAGTGCCCTCATGCCCTTTTGTAGTCACATATGTATTTTTTTTTAATTTTTTAAAATGTTTATTTATTTTTGAGAGAGAGAGAGAGAGACAAAGAGCATGAGCAGAGGAGGGGCAGAGAGAGAGGGAGACACAGAATTCGAAGCAGGCTCCAGGCTCTGAGCTGTCAGCACAGAGCCTGACATGGGGCTCAAACTCAAGAACCATGTGATCATGACCTAGGCCAAAGTTGGATGCTTAACCGACTGAGCCACCCAGGCGCCCCCACATATGTACTTTTCTAATGGGATAATTTTGTATGTACTATTTGTTAATTTGAATGTTTCTCTTAACAAGATGTATTAAACATATTCTGACGGCAGTTCGTATAGTTTTAAAATGTAATTTTAATGTCTGCATCATAGTCCCATAAATTGTTTCATAATTTATTTAACCAATGTCCTTTTGTCAGATACCTAGTTTTTACAATGTCCTACTCCCTCTTCCTGCAATTATTTCTTTCATGGCTGATATTCCTTAGTCTGTTTTGCTAACTCTGTGTCCTCTTTCTACCTGTTAAGTGTTGGTGCTTCCCAAGACTCTGTCGTTGAATCTTCGTACCTGTAATCCCTTCCTAGGTGATCAATTTCCTTTCTAGTTTCACCATACACTCTTTGGATCTCCTCTCTTTTTCTGAACACCAAGACCCTTCTTCCCTACTGTCTGCTGGGTATTATTTCCAGGTGGATATTCTTCTCATAACTCAAGCTATACACGTCAAAAATTGAACTCCTATTCCCTTTCCCGAATCTGCTTCTTTCTCTCCCTTTCTCCCCCTCTGCCCTCTGAGTGGAGGTGCTAACCTTTGCAGTCACTGAGGAGAGGAACCTGAAAGTCATCTTTGACTCTCTCTTATCTCACATTTCCAATCAATTAAATGCTATTGATTCGACTCCAAAATGCTTCTCAGCTTGTGCCCTTCCTATCCATTTCCACTAGGACTATCCTGGTTTTTAGGTTCCATGACCTGCTAACTAATCCTCCAGCCCCTAATCTGATCCTCCTTTGATCTGCTCTTTATGGTTACCACCAGTTAACTTTCTGAAACATGGAGATTATTTTCCTCTCCCGCCTGAAAACACCTGATGGCTGCCTATCGCTTACAGAAGCAAGCCTAAACTTTCCAGGCCGGATATCAAGCCCTCCTTTCCATGGTTCCTTCCCACTCTCCCACCCCTCCTTTATGCTCGGGTTACATCACCCCTGAGCTGTTCCGGAGCACGCGCTTCTGCTCTACTCTACCCGGTAACTACTCAACATTTAGTCCGTTTTGCTGTTTCTTTGCTCCCTGCCGCCTCTTACGCGACAGGTGTTTGCAGTATTGCAAATGAGATCAAAACGTGCTCTGCCCACAGACCTTTCCGGGTTAGCAAAGGCTCACATCACCTCAAAGGCAAACCCTAGATTAAGAGCCCATCAGGACAGCCCTGAGGTAGGGAGGGGCTAGCAGGGAGGAAGGGGAAAATCTCTCTTTACATCTCCTCGCAGCCGAGATGCATTGGAGCTGTGCTGGTAAGGAACAGTGTTCTCCATCCCTCTGTAAAACTCTCCTCGACTTCTAAAGTGCAAGATGTCTTGCCAACTGAACGGTATTTTCGGTATTTTTTCCCCATTCCTGAGAAGGGCAGACTGAGGTCTACGAGAGCAGGGCTCTGAGTCAGGCTCCCCTCCCCAAAAAAGGAGACAGCCGGCCTGCAATTCAAAGAGAGAGAGGCTGTAAGGATAGCACCTCCTGATTGGAGCAGACAGAGTCAGACAAGCTTGGGGGTTGCTGATTGGCTCCGGCTTGATCAGGCGCTGTTGGGCTGTTGTAAATGTAAATAGCTCTGTGACCGGCAGTAACCCCGAGGGGAGGGGGTGGAGAGGGAGGCTCTTCCTCTCTCCATTCATGTCTGCTACCAGCCAGGCCCAGACAGGCAGGCTCTTTAGTAGAGGGGGCTGGGCAGGACAAGCCTGGGGGCTGTGTCTTCGGAGATCTTAAGCTAGAGCTAAGAGTTAAGACCAGCCCGCGGGTCTGATCCAGGGCTGACAGCTTCCACACAGAGATGCTTCTTTTCCGCACTCAGCTTTGACTGTTTAAGAGGGCTTAATGGAATGTTCCGTGCGAGGCCGAAGGTGTTGGAGGGCGCTGAAGGGTGGTTTTATGGGGGTAGCCTAAATGGCTGTAGTGGGTGTGCCTCAGGGAGATGGGAGCCTGTCCTTGCCTGTTTCTGTTCACAGTCCTATTTGTGGAAAAGGCAAGAGTGGGGGCACAGCTTCAGGCCAGAGAGGTTTCTGATGCTCAGTGTTCCTGGATGATAGCCTTTCCACTGGAAGTGCAGCTTTTCTCCCACCATCTCTCTACTCCAGGGGGAAAGGGAAGTCTGTGGGGACTGGCTTTCTGGGAAGTAGGGACGAGGAAAGGAACAGACCGGCACATGGTAAGAATAAAGGGCGACCTTCACACATTGCTGATGGAAATGTCAAATGCTGCAGCCACTGTGGGAGACAGTGTGGTGCTTCCACAAAAAGTTAAACACAGAATTGCCCTGCGGCCCAACAACTCCACTCCTGGGTACATACACAAATGAATGGAAAACAGGTACTCCAGTACTTAATAGCCAAAAGGTGGAAACCACTCTAATGTTCATCAACATATGAAGGGAGAAACCAACTGTGCTGTCTGCATACAATGGAATATTATTTGGCAGTGAAGAGGGATGAGGTCCTGATTCAGGCTACAATGTGCATTATGCTAAAAGAAGGAAGCCAGACACAGAAGGTCCCGTATTGTAGGATTCCCTTTATGTGACATATCCTGAATAGGTAAATTGATAGACACAGAAGGCAGATTGGTGGTTCCAGGGGCTGGGGGGAGGGGAGAAGATGGAGACCGTTTAACAAGTACAAAGCCTTCTTTTGCCGTGATGAAAAGGTTTTGGAAATAGTTACGGGTGGTGGTTGCACAACATGGTGAATGGGCTAAATACCACTGAACTGTTCCATTTATAACTCATTGTAGGGTCTAATCCCTGGAGGGTCTTGTTTTTGTTTTTGTTTTTAATGTTTGTTTATTTTTGAGAGAGAGACGGAGCACAAGCTGGGGAGGGGCAGAGAGAGCAGGAGACATAGAATCTGAAGCAGGCTCCAGGCTCCGATCTGTCAGCACAGAGTCTGACTGGGTGGGGGGCTCCAACTCACGAACCCTGAGATCATGACCTGAACTGAAGTCAGATGCTCAACCGAACGAGCCACCCAGGCGCCCCTGAATTGTTCCCTTTAAAATGGTTAATTTTATGGCCTGTGAATTTTACTTCAATTTAAAAACATATACAGCACAAAACCGACAAACAAAAAGACTATAGGGTGAATGCTTACTGCTGTCCGGAGTGCTCTAAGAAAGGAATAGGACTATTAATGAGCAATTTGGCGCCCTCCCCCACCTTTCACTTTCACTTTCCTCTCATTGCTCATTTCCTCCGGTTTGTCACACAGTTTTTTAAAGCTTGACACGGTCCTGGCTACTCTCTGCTCCTGTGGGAAATGGCCGGGAGGGAGAGGGCCCCTTTGGGCCCTCTGAGACCGTCCCCGCCTGGCCAGAGAACCACCGTGAGTCAGCACAGCAGACACTTGGCCTTTGTGAGCCATCTGTGGCTTGGGTGTAGCAGGCAGGGGAGGGCCAGGCCCCCTCCCGAAAAGGGGAGGGCTCTGCCTCCAGCAACCCCAGTATAGCATCTCAGTTCCCTGGAGCCTGCAATTAAGGCCTGTGGTATTTGCCCCCGAAGTTGGTGAACAAGAATCAGCACTTTGCCTGCCGGCCCGCGGAACACAAAGTTAACTACAGGTCACAATACAGCTCAGGCTCCCTGTGACATAGCAACGGTTCGTGGCAGAGGCAGAATTTAAACCAAGACATGTGACCTTTCGATAATTTTATCAACCAGATATTCTCAAAGAAGAAGATGCCCTTGAGGATCTCAAAACCTGACAGGAGGTGGGGAGTATGGTTTGGAAACGCGTAGATGCAATGTTACATATGTCTCTAATGTTTGGGAGAGCTTCACTCAGGTGTAGTTGAAATGGGTCATGAGGTGGAGTGAGATTCTTCTGGAACAGAAGACCCATCTGCAGTTTGACTTCGCATCAGTTAAGCTCCCTGCCATTCTAACTAGGCTTTGCCTCTGAGTGTAACTGAATATCACGGGGCATATACGTGAATATATGCGATTGATGCACATGGGCTTTGGTGTATCATCTACTCCACACCCAATATAGAGTAGTTAATGACCTCCAGTTCTGGAGCTGGATCGCAGAACCATTGATCACTCTCTTACAGCTCAACTTCTCTCCAAGTGATTCCAATGACCTTGTCAGTAAAATCGGGGCAGTGATAGCACCTGCTTCTGATACAGGGCGATGACGCATTCTCAAGCCCTCCGTACGACGCCTGGTTGTGTGGTAAGTGTTGTTGTTTCTATCATTGTGTGCATAGGTCTGGTGGACTCAGAGCTTAGGTTTCCCGCATCAAAATGTTGTTAGATGTGTACTTATGCACTGGCCTCAACCCCTTTACCGAATGTGGAACGTGGTGCATGGTATGTGGATTTTTCCAAGGGCTTTGGTTTAGCAAGACTATCCTCCTAGTCTGCTTAGTTTATAGCAGCTGCCTTTTCTCATGTGACTGGTGTCCTGTCTCCCTGTAGTTTGAGGACAGAGATCATATCATTCTATAATTAAGAAAATGTAGAGTGTTTCTTTTCGTTACACTTGAGTTTGAATCTCAGCTTTTTACAACTAATGGTAAAAACATTAAAACACAATTTTTTCTTGGACTTTTTTATTGAGATATAATTCATCTACCATAAAAACTGCGCTTTAAAGTGCATGATTCAGTGGTTCCCTGCATATTCACAGAGTTGTGCAACCACCACGACAATCTAACGCTAGATCATTTCATCATCCCCCTCCCTCCAAAAAAGAAAAAAAAAAAACCCATGCCTACTAGCAGTCACCTGAATTTCCTACCCCAGCCTCTGGCAACCACCAGTCTGTTTTTGTCTCCGGAGTTGCCCGTGCTGCATTTCACACAGATGGGATTGTATGGGGCATGGTCTTCTGTGTCCGGCTACTTTTCCTCAGACTAATGTTTTCAGAGTTTATCCGTGTTGCAGAGGCATTGGTAATTCTTTTTGGGGGGCTGAACACTATCTCATCATATGGCTGTGCCACCTTGTGCTTATTCATCTCTCGGACATTTGAGTTGTTTCTATCTTTTGGCGATTGTGTAGTATGTAATGCTGGTATGAACTTTCAAGTACAAGCTTTTGTGCGGACATACGTTTTCAATACTCGTGGATACAGACGCCTAAGCATAAAGTTGCTGGATCATACAGTAGCTATGTTGTAACCTTTTGAGGGACTGCCAAACTGTTTTCCACAGCAGCTGCATAATTTTAGATTCCCCCCCTAGCAATAAGTGAAGATTCCAATTTTTCTGTGTCCTCATCAGCACTTGCTATTAACTGTCTATTTCATGATAGCCACCCTAGGGAGTGTGACTATATCTTTTTGTGGTTTTGATTGGCATTTCTTGAGAGCCAATACTGAACATCTTTTTGTGCATTTGTTGGTCATCCGTGTATCTCCTTTGCAGAAACGTCTGTTCAAATACTTGGCCTATTTTAAAATTGGGTTGTCTTTTTATTGTTAAGTTGCAAGAGGTTTGTTTGTTTGTTTTTAAGTAAGCTCCACGCCCAACGTGGAACTTAGACCCACAACCCCAAGATCAAGAGGTGCATGCTCCACTGACTGAGCCAGCCAGGCGCTTCAAAGCACAGATTTTTATTTATTTATCTAAAAAAAAATTTTTTTTAATGTTTATTTATTTTTGAGACAGAGAGAAACAGAGCATGAACAGGAGAGGGTCAGTGAGAGAGGGAGACACAGAATCTGAAGCAGGCTCCGGGCTCCGAGCTGTCGGTACAGAGCCCGATGTGGGGCTCGAACTCACCGACTGTGAGATCATGACCTGAGCCAAAGTCAGAAGCTCAACCGACTGAGCCACCCAGGCGCCCCCAAAGCACAGATTTTTAAATTTGGATGAAGTCCAATTTAGTTTTTTATTGTTATTTAGGCTTTTGGTATCATATCTAAGAAACCATTGCCTAATTCAAGGTTATAGAGATTTACACTTTTGTTTTCTCTTAAGAGTTTTATAGTTTTAGCTGATCCATTTTGAATTAATATTTATACATGATGTGAGGTAGTAGGTCAACCACATTCTTTTGCATGTAGATAGCCAGCTGTCCCAACACCATTTGTTGAAAAAACTATTCTTTCTCATTGAATTGTCTAAGCATCTTTGTCAAAAGTCAGTTGACTATAAATATATGGGTTTATTTCTATACTCTCAATTCTATTCTATTGATGTCCTTATGCTGGCACTAACACTGTCTTGTTTGGACTATTCTGGGTCCCTTGAATTTCCATATGAATTTTAGGATAAGCTTGTCAATTTCTGTTTAAAAAGGCAATTGGAATTTTGATAAGAATTGCATTGACTCTGCAGATAAATTTGGGGAGTATTACTAACTTATATCTTCCATTTCATGAACATGAGAGATTTCTCTCCATTTATTTAGGTCTTCTTTAATTTCTTTCTTTCTTATTTCTTTCTTTCTTTCCTTCTTTCTTTCTTTCAAGATTTTGTTTCTAAGTAATCTCTGCACCCAACGTGGGGCTCAAAGTCACAACCCCGAGATCAAGAGTCACATGCCCTACAGGCTGAGCCAGTTGGGCTTCCCTTCTTTAATTTCTCTCAATAACATTTTGTAGTTAACAATGTACCATTCTTATGTGTGTGCTTCGTTAGATTTATTTCTATTTATCTTATTCTTTTTGATGCTGTTATAAGTGGAATTCTTTTCTTGTGTATTATTCTTTGCTAGTTTATAGAAATACAATTGATTTTTGTGTATCACTCTAGTATTCCGCAACCTTGCTGAATTTGTTTTTTAGTTCTAATAGTTTTTTTCTGTGTGGATTCTTTAGGACTTCTTTTATATACAAAATCAAAATCCTGTCATTTCCATACAGAGATGGATTTACTTCTTCCTTTCCAATCTGGATGCTTTTCTTTCTTTCTGTGCCCCGGTGAATACTTTTAGGGACTGTCTTGGTTCTTCCTCTAGAGAAGAGAGAGAAAATTCTTGTTCATTGGACACCAGGAGCCTTATTTACATGTTCTTCTCCATTATTATCTTATCCTTCGTCCCATGGTTAGATCTGGATTATTAACTAGAGCCTTAACCTCTTAACATGTCAAGAAGAGTTCATTACCTTGCCCCTTAGGAGCTCATTATTTACAACTCACCCTTACAGTTAAGTTCATTACTTATTCCTTTTCTCTCTCAATCTTGAATTCAGTTCTCTCAACTGAACATATTGATCAAGCTCGAAGAGCTCTCTCCTTTCTTTCCTTTCTTCCTTCTTGGAACTTTCGCAGATAGGAATCAGAAAACTGCCACAGGGTGAAATAGCAAATACACAAAATACAGATTGCCTGGAAGAAGCATAGTAGCTCGTTCAATTAGGACAACCAGGTAGAAGAGAGGAGGAAAGGAAAAGAAGGTAGCAGAGCTTACTGAGGATAAATTTTTTTAATTGGACACCAGTTAATGGGAAACAAAGCCAATACTTAGAAGGAACAGAACAAGTATAGAACAACCGAAATAATAGTCCAGCCTAAACATTTTAAAGGGAAAGGGGTGGAAAGCCAGATATGGTGAAGAAAATGCCACTATCCACTTAAGTTATTAAGGTCTGGCAAGGTCTCAGTGAATATAGACTTGATTTTGCCTGCTCAGAATTACTCTGAGAGAATCTCGCTTCCCGTCCTAAGTAAGGGTAACCCTGTCCTAAGGGCTTGCCATCCTAAGCAACTTACGGTAACAAGCAAGGGGAGCTGGTTCTGGGGAACTCAGAAGCCTGGGTGTTGTCAAGGTGGCTCCTATGGGAAGACGGAGCTTCTTCAAACTTCGGGAAAGTCCACATTCTCTTTTCCATGAGGATTCTCAGATAAGTGGTAAAGGCTAAAGGCTTTTCCACCTTAAGATCACAGAGCCCTATTCTGGGAGTTTCCTAACCTTGCCTTGGATTGTTTTTCCTTTCTTCCTGCTGCCGTTAATCAGCATGTTCAGGAAGCCACTTAATTCCCGGGAGGCCCACATTTCTTCACCTTTCTTGGAGGAATGACCCGGACTGCCCGGCCTAGGTTGCAAGGTAAAAAACAGCTTTCCCAGAGATGCTTCTCCTGTTGTTCTCTTCCTCTCTGAGTATCTCTGTCTTGGGTCCGTGTGATCGTGTGGCACGCAAGAGACCTGGCATTTCCCCAGGCCAAAGTGCCAGCTGGTGTAAATGTGTTTGACTTAATGGCAACAGACTCCTGGTTTCCTGCTGCCAAGGCGGCGTTTAACCTAAAGTTACCCTTAGGAAGGGCAGGGCGGGTTACTGGGGTGAGTCAACCAGTGTAGCGTCTACTTCTTTTTTACTCTTAAAGGGACAGGGACAGGGTATAGGCAGCGTGGTAAACAATCGATTAAAACTACCCAAGCGATAAGTGTACGGGTCAGCAGATCTAAACTAAAGTCCCAGGAAACTTTGAATCACAGCCAAAAATCGCCCAGACACAGTACAATCAGATTCACTTCACTTTTATTATGAACAAACACAATTTCAGATCAGTACAACTAAGCTTCAGAGTTGATATTAATAGAAATTATTCCAAAATTATTCTTAGGTCACAAATAACTACTATCCCACATAAAAAGGGGGAAATCCCACCCAATCAAGGAAAAGGTATCCTGTGTATTGTTTCCACGGCAATGAGTTTATGCATTCTCAAATGTTGTCTGGCTAGTTATCCACCACTTATCCAATGGATTTACTCAATCTCCCAGAGAGAACCAGATCGATTAATGATAGCATCCAGGACCCACGGTTCATGGTGGACACAAGTTCATGGTGGATACTGCTACTATAAAAATACTCAGGACTTAAAAGAATTCCTCTGCTGAAGGATCCCAAAATGCTTTAAAAAAGCATTAGTCACACCTCAAAACTGCCCTTTGAGGTAGGTCAGTATTATTATCCCATTTTAACAGAAGGAAAACTGAGGCACATTATAGTTAAGTGACTTGCCTAGGGTCACGTAGCAAGTCAGTGGCACAGTGGTAGGAGAGGCCCTGGCCTTAGCCACCCGCGAAACATTGACATCTTGTTTTCTTTAACCTTTCACGCTGACCCATTTGAGCTAGACTTACAGAGAATACACTCAGGATACTAGCAAACCAAGGAGGAAAAGTTTCCATTTTAAATGCTACAACCATCTTTTCATCTAAAAAAAAAAAATTATAAATCAAATACATTCAAATTACTTCCACCCTCCATCAAATGTGGGCATTTAATACAAATAGCCCTAAGAAAAGATTCCAAAATAAAGCCCAGAAGGGAATCCTGCAAATAACTATACTGATAATTCTCCAGCCAGGCCCCCTTTTCTACCAGCCACTTTTTGCAGGCTCTCAGGTGCAAAGGAACTCCACAGAGGAAGTGAGAGCAGGGCTCATATGCAACACTGATTAGAAAAGATGTAAGGCACCCAAATAAGTTGTCAGCACACCCACAAAGCGAGGACTGTTAGAACTTCAGACTTGAGTTTCTGGGACATTAATGTGTCAATTGAACTCAGCTTTAGAATCTTGAAAAAAGTGTTTCTTACTCAGCAGACACCCTTCTACCTACACATTCTCCTATATACTGGGGCCCTCAGCTTGAGGACCCTGTCCAGCCTTGTGTAGGTCATGCTGTGGATCAGATCCCTGCGACATAATTCGAACAGAAAGATAACCTTGTTTTTGATCAGAATTTATAAAGCAGGCATCTGATAACCTGTGGAATTAAAACTACCCAAGGGATAAGTACACAGGTCAGCAGATCTAAACTACGGTGATCTTCCAGTAGATTCTTTTCTACTGAGAGGAAGAGCTCAAAAGACAAGGATGCCTTTAGTCCAGGTTAACCCCTGTAGCCTCTGTCTATTTGATGAATACAGGAAGAAAGGCCCTCTTCCCTTCCACTATTAGGGCTCAACAGTGCACAGAACATTTGGTATTGTACATTTCCAATCTTTCACAGAGTACAGCCAGGCTTTTGCATTGATGACTTAGGTACAGGGACAGAAATAGTCCAAGGTTCTCAAAACACCGATGATTTTTTGCAGACCTCTCCTATACTACTGTTTGCCCTAGGCTGTGGGGTGGGGAATGCTGGTTAGTTTACTGAACAGAGACGCTGTTCAGCCAAGTTCATGGCATCTCAGATCCCAAGTCTCGGCTTTGCAGTACACCCTGGCTCCAGGGAACGGGGCCTCCTTTTGAGTGAGGCACTTTGGAACTTCCCTTTGCTTCTTGTGCTTCCCAGTGAAGACTAGGCTCCCTCCCACTTCTACAAGCATTGCACTGTCCACTGGGAGCAGACTCGGGCTGGGCAGGCTTACTGAGCGAGCAGGGGGCAGCTAGCATGCTCTCTCGTGTTCTGATCCAGACAGAGGAGGATAAAAACAAACCCTTCTTTGCCCGATGGCTGGCTCACTGGTACCACATGAGCATTTGGCCTGGCTGTGCCTGAGCCAGGGATGTTTCTGGTAAGGTTTGCCAGCTTTGTCTTGAGTCATCAGTGTGGTAGGGGAGCACAGAGGTGTAGATGGAGAGACTCTGGAGGCCAAGTGAGAGTGGCAGCTAGCTCAACTTTATAAAGAGAAACAGTGGTTCAGTGGCCCTGAGCATTCTGTCTGCAGGAAGGGGAGCTTCCTGGTGAGCAATAGCCATCACTGCCTCTGAGTATCTACAAAAGAGCCTTCCTGCCCAGAGAAAGAAGAAAACAGCAGGGAGGAGATAGAACCTGTAGGAGAAAATGGACAGCTAGGGTAGAGCCAGGAATCAATAACCACAGTAGTTAAGAGATTCCTACCTCGCCTTCCCCCGGCCCAGGCAGTCCTATACTTTAGACTAAAATTTTAACAGAGAAGGAATGGATGAAATGGTTCAACACTGAGGGGAGAAGCCTTCTAGTTTTTATTCATTCCAAGGAGAAATTGGCATTCATGAATGAGCCTAACATTTAACTTGTTTGTATAACCACCTTCCAAATCAGGACATCCAATGACTTACTCAGTAACCTTCTGAATCCCCTGGCAAGGTGTTCTCAGAGCCCTTCTTTTGTAAAGTTATCTCTTAGGAACTGCCAACAGACCTTGCCCCGGAACCTCTCCATCTCCTGTCCAGCAGTGAGAGGAAAGCAGACAACCCACCTCATTTCTCCTCTTTTTCAAGCATCCCTCTTTCAGAGGGAGGCACTCTAAGTGAATTATTTCAACATTCCAAGCAAAGGATGTATGTATGTATATTTTTATGTTGGACCCAACCCCACCTCTTAAAATCCTTCCTTCTGTGGAAGGTGGCTGTGCTCACCACTATGCCACAAACATGTTCCTTTTTTGGATGTCTGGAAACGCTTGAGCCACCTTATTACTATGATGGGAGCTGACCAATGTCCCGGAGATGGCAGAGCAGAAAGCTGAAAGAATTTTGATGATTCCGTGATCCGCTAGATTCACCGATTCTGGACACAAGCAACCTCAAGATTTCTTGTCATATGGAATAAGAAATCTTGTTGTTATTAAAAAAAAAAAAAAAAAAAAAAAAAAAATCCTTCCCCAGCAGAGACCACTTTTACTACAAACTAAATGCTTCTTCTTTATCCTCAGACTAAACTACAGTGGGACATTGCCAAGCTCTATGCCCATTCCCCATTCAGAGTCAGGAGAGAGAGGAGGCATGCCATCTGGTGGGGCTCCAAGTCCCCACCAGGCAAGCAACTGTGTGTCCAATCACAGCAGGAGCTTCTTGCCTTGATTCCCACCTCACCCCATCTTTACTTTTCTCAATCATACCATACACGCGAACTCTCTCCCCTGACAATTTACCTGCTTTAGAAGCTTTGTGCCCAATAAAGTTATTTTCCATTCCAACTCGCAAAAGCCTGGGCTGAAGACAATTAACGGGGGCCTTCCCAGAAGATTTTATCATAGCTCTGGCGTGAGCCACCCATCCTGAGTCTCAGGACAGCTCAAGGAAAGAGTTATGTGGGGCAAAGCCCACAAGCTCTGGGCTACAGAACGGTTGTCTAGGCTTTGGAAGTTGGACGCCCACCAATGAATGACGAGCTGCTTGCCTGGGAGGCAACGAGCGAGGAGAGGAAGGGAAGGGATACGAACAAAGCAAAGAAAATGACGATGGACTAGAAGAGAGGGAAGAGAAGAGCAAAAATAAGAATATCAGCTTAGTGTCGTGAAGGCAGAGTTGTTGGCTTTCAATTTTAAAAGAATACTGTACTGGAGTGGGTTAATGTCATCCTCTTTAGCATCCTGGTAGCATTATTCAGTAGTTAATAAACAGAACATTAAACCTCTGCCCGGCTGGCTTTCGGAAAAGGAACCCGAGGGACCCAAAACTCAGCCACTCTTGTAGCTTCCGTCTCCAGTTCTTTTAATCCTGGCCAGGATGGCGGCCTTGGATACTTTCTTCCGGTCGTAAGCCAGGCCGAGGAAAGCCATGCAGTCGATGAAGAATGTGGTGAAGTTGATGTGCCAGCGGTACTCACTGGCAGAGTAGTCATAGGGAAAGGAGTGGTGGTAGTTGTGGAAGCCCTCCCCTGGAACAGAAGCAATGAGAGTTATGGGGCCACGCTGTGAGCTGCAGTCTTCGTGGTCTCCGCGCGCTGGTTGCCTAGCAGAGGGCCTCAAACCCCTCAGAAACTTGCTATTGCTGAATGAACCAATGAACCCAGGCTCTTCGCCTCTGAACCCAATTGTTTCCCTCAGAGGCGCTGGGGAGCCCTGATCCCCCAAGCCTTTCTAGGAGCCTTTGTCAGAGAAGGACCGGCAATTTCTCCCAGAGGATAAGCTAACTAGAGAGAAATCGCTATGGCTGGGAATGGATTTCAGATTGGAAGATTCCAGAGCCTCGCTAAATATTGGTCTGAGCCGCTACAGGCTCTTTGTGTGCATGTGCATGTGTCAGCGTGGGGAGAGGACAGAGTCGAGAATGAAGGACTTCTGCTGTGCTTCTTCCAGAGATGAGCAAAGGACCACACCTTTCGCCACGGCATTAGCGCCACCTCGAAGGGGGGAAGATATTGACAGAATTGGGCGGTAACAGCCCAAAGGCAGAAGAAAAAAGGCCCAGTGCAGGGGCCCGAATTTCCTCAGTCACTACTGGTTTACAATGGACTGTTCCGGCTTCTAGTACTCTGAGCTTTGACCCTGGTGTAGGGTGATGCTGATAAAACAGAATCTCTCTGAGGGAGTAAGAATTAAAATGCTTATGGGGCACCCGGGTGGCTCAGTCGGTTAAGCGACCGACTCTCGGCTTTGGCTCAGGTCAGGATCTCACGGTTGGTGGGATCAGGCCCTGTGTCGGGCTCTGCGTTGACAGTGAGGAGCCTGTGTGGAATTCTCTCTCTCTGTTTCTCTCCTTCTCTCTCCCTCTCTCTCTGCTCCTCCCCTGCTCGCTCTCTCTCTCTCTCTCTCTCAAAATAAATAAATAAACTTAAAAGGAAAAAGTCTTAAAATGCTTATTCCCTCTAACCTCTGAGATTCTGAGATGAGCAGGTCACTTTGCTGGACAGAAGAAAAACAAAGCAATTCCGGTTTTAGGAGAATTTCGGGAACAGGTAAAGCTTTGGAAACTCCACAGAGAGTGAGCCCTCCAACCTCTGGCAGGACTCTTCCTTCCGGATCATATTCAACAGTAACAATACTGACCCTTAGAAAGCTGGGGGAAAGCTGGGAAAGACTGGCTAATAAAAGAGCACACTCTGAGCCCTTTGAAGATAAAAGAACCCTAGTAGAGCAGTAATGATATTAATAACAAGCAAGTGAAGGAAGTCCTGCAAAGTAAATGACACCATCCAGGGCAAGTCAAGGTATGTCCTCTCTCTGTGACACCTGATTATCCACAGTGTGAACTGAGTAGGAGGCTGGGCTCGCCACAAGGCCGAACGTACTGACAAGATTACCAATTTCCATAAATGGTTTTGTACCAAGGCTCTGTACAAGCACCAACCAGGCCTCCGGTTATCAGATTTAAAACTAAACCAGATACACACATAGCCAAGAGGCCAAGAAACAGAGGAAGGCCCATGGATGGAACAGGGAGAGCACTCTGCAACTGGGGCAGCAAGACAGAGCCCAAGCAAGGCTCAAAGAAGGAGGGCAGATTTGGCAGAGAGAAAAAGAGCATGTGACTGTGGGGGAGGTAACTCAAGAAGAAAAAGGTTAGAACGGCAGAAAAATAAGCCCCAGGAGAACAAAGGCCAGAGGTGAAAAGGGAGGAGTGCAACAGGTCGGAGAAACGAATGAGAGCCAAGACAAAGTAAGATACTGGCAGCCACTCTGAAGTCGTGCTCAGCAAGAGGCTGCAGTTGGGGAAGCTCGCCATAGACCCAGCGCCAGGAGAGGACAAGTGTCATTCCAGAAACTTCCATTTCTGTGAAAGTCTCAGACTTGCATCGCCTAGGTGACTGATTTCAAACATGGTTCAGAGTATGAGCGGGCGCACTGGTAGACGGTGCCTGCGAGGCGCGGGAGGCGCATGAAAGTTCCGAAGAGATGGGAAAAAAACGCCCTAGTACCGATAGTAAAGATGATGAGGATTGAGAATCTAATGGGAGGTTTTAAAGCGAAAAAGTGAAGGTTAGGCCACAGTGGGCGCAAATATGTGGAACAGTGAAGTTGCCTAGATATACCAGATGACCAGTAGCATTGATCATTGGTGAGGAAGAGGTCACGGGGTCTGCTTCAGGAAAATAAATTCCAGGCCTCGGTCAAGGTCTATATTTAGTTGAAAACAGTGATGGGAAAAAAAGGGGGGGGGGCAGGGAGTCAGATGGTTAGAAGCCTGTTGTCTTAGCCCCTGGCTATTAAGACTGGAATGATAGAAATACATTCATGAATAGTCAGCATTAGATCAGTGAGCAGGTACTAGTGATCAAACTAACCACTTTACTCATGGTTCCCTAAGCCATGTTGTGGGGAAGGTGTGTTCCTAGCACAGAGGAGAAGCAGGAGAGAGAAAGATAAAGGGCAAGAGATAGGACTGATGAGTGGTGGCGAAGGGTCACCAACAATTGCTTTGATGCCCTTCATGTTGGCATCACCAAAGAATAAGGCATGGCACATGCTTCAGATGTGGCCTCCCTGAATACAGCAAGAAGACAAAATAGAAGTTGGTGCAATTAAATTACAAGGACTTAGTCTACATTGTATATTGCACGTTTACATATAACACCCTAGGCTTACCGCCCACCCAAATGATCCTGTTGGCCCGTTTATGCATTCCCTGCCCCAAGCAAGACCTGCAATCCAGCCCAGAGGTGACTGGAAAAAGGAAAACCCAAAGGGGCTCACTATACATAGCATTTGGGAATGTTCTGGAATGTGAAATCAAGTGCATTGTTGTTTTTTTACCCTCTTCTTCCCACAGAAAATCTGTTGCCTGACTCTGAAAAGTTGTCTAATATATTGACCCTTAGTTTTGTAGTGGAATCCCAGACAGAAAGAAGTCCTAAAACAGGTTACTCTGGTTTTTCTGGCTCCTAGCCTAACACCCTAACCGGCGGACCACTCGAAGGGGTCTTGCTGAGGACTGCTGACTTACCTACAGCTCCCAGGGAAACCAGGATATTCTCTCGGGGGCTAATGGTGGTGTCATAAGGGCGATATCCGTAGAGGTGGGCAGCGCTGTTCACCAGCCAGGTGGCATTGAGCACAATGGCGTAACGCAAGAAAGTGGCAACGCACAAGCTGTGTATAAAAGTTTCACCCCAGAAATACCAGGGCACAAGAGTGGGCAGGATGAAGCACATCAACAGGATGCCGGGTTTGTAGTACCTACATTGAGAGACCATACGCTGAGTCAGAGGAGAGAGGACTCCCAGATCTGCCTGATTTTCCCCACTGTCACTGGTGGGGCTCTTTCCTTCTATGGGGTACAACATAGCAGAAGTCAAAGCAAGAGGGAACGGGGTGGGGAAATGTTCTGAGAATGTCTCCGGGGTTAGAAAATGAGGTAATGGCAGGTGAACTGACTTTTCTAGGATCACACCAGTAGGAACCGGTGGAGCAAGGATTGGAATGCTTGTCTCCAGCGTCTGCATCCAATGTTCTTTTTGACTGTAGCCTAATATCACCTTGGTAAGACAGGTGACGTCCCAATTACCAACTTAATAAACTCAGTCCTCCTTCCCAGGCTGTTTTTCCCTTCTGCCTTGTAGGCTCCTTTCTCTTTCCTGTCCATGGTTTCTGAGAGTCTGTGCTCTGTGTCTTGCCTCCACATCCTGCTGCCCACCCCTCTCATCATTCCTCTCCTTCCTGAGCCAGGCACAGAGCGTCCTTGACGCCCGCAGGCCCTCTGGAGGCTCCGTGCCATTCTTCACTCTCTCCAATGTAGGCTACGCCATTGACATTTCTAGGGAACTGGTTTCCTGCTTCTCTTCAGTGGCCAGTGTTCTCTACTCTCCTATCATTAGTATTCCCTGCATCAAACTTTGCATTCCTGCCATGTTAACTGGATCCCTGTTAACTCCTTACTTGTGGTCCTGCTTCTCAGCTCTCTGACTCAATGGATTTTTTTTCGACTATCCCGAGAGTGACCTTTCTAAAGAACACCTCCGGTCATGCCACATTGCTGTGCAAAAAACTTGTAATGGTTTCCCGTTGCCTATTGAATTAAGTCCTACTTTTGCTTTTAAGGCTCTACAAGAATAGTGTCAGCCTCTCTTTCTAGTCTTATTGCCACCACACCCTGTGCTTCAAGCAAAAGGACTTTGTGGCTGGAATGTGCTTTCATGCTTTAGCTCCTTCTCTTCTTTGTGTTTGTACTTTCCCTTCCCACACACACCTGTGAAAATCTCTATCCATCAGGGGATTCCAAAGCTATCTTCTGCATTAACCCTTCCCCCATGCCCCCCACTACACAACCTCCCTCTCCTTTGGGCCCCTCATTGGTATAGAAAACATCTTGCATGTGTCATGGCTGTCCAGATCTTTGGCTTTCCCTCCACCTCCCAACAGGCTACAAACTCCTTGAAGGCAAGGACTGTGACACAGTCATCATTGTATCTGTGAATGTCCTAGGCCAATAAGCATTTGTTGAATCTAATTGGTTTAATTAAGAGAGCTCTGAGAGAAAGAACAACAGTCCACGGGCAGGGGCCTGTGGGCCGTTAAGTATGAGGGTTTTAAGTTAAATTCGGAACGTGCAAACTCACTAAATTACTCAGCTTCGGTTTATAAGCCCTAGGGGAAAAAAGGGGGCTCCCCAAACACGAGATGCCCAGCCCCCTTATCCCCTCACTCACCTTCTCTGGAACATCACCAGCTTCTCAGCTTTTAGGTCAGACAAGTCTAGCAAACCACCCTTCTCTTTGACGGCTGGGTGTTTGCGTACGAGCAGCCAACCCACATGAGAGAAGAAAAAGCCACGTCGGGAATTGTGAGGATCAGCATCTGTTTCTGAAAACTTGTGGTGAGCACGGTGATCTCGGGCCCATTCAAACACGTCATTCTGAAGGGACAGAGAAGAGGAATGTAGGCCTGATGAGAAATACCCTCTGAGAGGACTTCCACTGGATAGGCAACTTTAAGAGCCCATGGCTCTCAGCTCCACCTCACAAAATGCCCAGGGGTTTGGGTATCAAAGGGGTCATGGAGTTGCCTCCTCTTGTCCCCCAGCTTGCCCCTGAAGCTTCGGTGGAAGGGCAATTTAAAGTCCCCGGACCACAAACAGGACTAGCTTCTTCTTGCAGGTTATATGGTGGACAGAACGGAGGCAGATCACACAGAACTCAGAGAGTTTCATTCGAAAAGCACATTGCAATTCTTCAAGCAAGAAAAATGCTGGAAAAGGTCCTCACGGGGCGCCAAACCCCTGGGCATGGAGATCACGAGGGAGGCAGCCTTGCATCCCAGGTCTCGGCCGGTGGATGAAGCTTCAGAGAGCTCCGTTCTGACGCCTTGCCACATAGACGATGGCCAGGCAAAGAAATCACGATCTTGACTCCATTTCCAAATGACCTGTGGGCTCCCCTAGGATTCTTTTCATCCCTTAAAGAATGTGCCAGAATCTCTTCCTTTGCCCCACAAAGACAACATCAGGAACCATCAGTGCTGTGACGGAAATGATTATACAACTGTGGCAAGTACCTGGGATGCTGCCATGAAGGAGAGGATCAGTTTGCTTTCTTTCCTTTTTCCTCTTGCTCCAAGCTAAGCCCCGCACCACAGGCTATCTTTTGTCCATTGCTTCCACTTAATAACTGGGAGTTCCCTTTCCCCAGTTCCCTGTATTCTATCTCTGCCATGAACTCTTTGCCTCAACAAACTTCAATATTTGACTTAGCCAGACTGGCAGCCCAAGATAGGACCAAAATGTCGGTCTACCTAACTTGTCAGTGACACCATTTCCTCATCTGTAAGACGGGGGTAATCACACCGACCTTCTAAGATCGTTGTGAGGGTTTCATGAGGTAATCCACGTCAAGGGCCTAGAATAGTCAGGCACATAATCAGCGCTACAAAGTATTTGCTCATATACCCGGGAACACAGAGTCCAAGAGTCTGAAATATCAGCTTCAATCCCATTATGGTGGAATCCTAAAATATTCGCCTAAAATGGCGAATTTATTGTCCAGTGTCTGCCCAGGAACACAGGGTCAGCTCCTTATGCACTGCGGCCCCTTATGATAAGGCCCCCAACAGCTAAGACTGTGTGACAACAGAGGGACCTTAGGATCAAAAATAATCCCATGATGCTGAGACTATTTCCTATGTAGCTCCTACTCCCTTTTCCAATGTGGACTTAGGGACTGGGCCTGCACTGGAGGTGACCCTACAGGGGAGAGGAAATTGAGGTGCTGTCCAGGTATAGCTCCTCTCCAGGCACTGAGCTCCTCCATTCTGTCCCTGGACCATCAGAAGAGTGGAGGGAAAAGAGCTGAGCAGAGCCAGCTCCTTACCTGGAATGCCATCGTGTTCGCAATGATCAGGAAGAACCGCAGGGGCAGCCGAGCTTTGTAAGTCCGGTGACTCCATAGGCGATGAGCTCCCGCTGTTATGCCCAGGGCGCTGATCACATAGTAGAAGAACCCTGCCGAGAGAAGTCAGTGTGGATAGTCACTAATCTGGGAAGACATTCACATGACATTCTCCAGACTGGTCCGTGTGTTCTTTAGGCTTCGGGTGAGGATCTGTTTTACCCTAAACTCCAGGGATGCCTTGGTCTCCCATGCCCCTTCCGTTTTACAAACTGAAAACTACCATCACCTCCCATCCTCTGGAACGAGCCAAATCCCAGGCACTTCAGAAAGGCCAGGCAGAGAAGAGGGTTCTTATCACTCAGCCACTTGTCATTCTCCATCATGAAGGACATTATCCCAGATCCCATTTCCTTTGACCTTCAGTTAAACTTTTCCAAAGTTTTAAGGACCACAGACGACTCCTGCAAAGTTTAGGACCTATAAGCAAGGGTGGTATTAAAATGTTTGACAGCCAGTATGGTCTACGCATTAACCAGTTCAAGGGACCCTGGATTCTAGAGGACACTCACAGGGCTCTGAACCGTGGCTATTTACCAACTAGTATAAAAACATTTCAATATTTTAGCAGGCAGTGGGGCCATATCGGGGGAAAACCCGCCCTGCACATAAGTCATATCCGCACAGTGTCTGAAGCTTTGCCAAGGCTTTTATGCTCTCTGATTCATCGGATACCTTGAATGGGATCTAATATCCTCACTTTGCAGTTACGTGTACTTTGCAGTACGCGGTGAGAGGCTGAGTGGGCTCGAAACCAAGTTGTCTGTCAACAAGCAGCTTGTGTCCCGGCTATACTGTACTCTCCACAGCCCCACGGTTCCTGTGTCCCTCCTTTGCCATGTGCCTCAGTCAGTCCCTGCTCCCTCTGGCAAGGCTAATTCTAGGTAGTGGTGGGATGGCCTCCAAGCTACCGGTGGAATACCCCAACACTGTCCTGCCTCACCTTCCCGGAGGCCTGCAGGACATAACCTCTAGATTATACAGAGATATAATCTCCAACTGGGAAGTGGGTTTCTGCGTATAGCCATCTTCCGCCTTCCTGGAGGCCTGCAGGATATAATCTCTAGATTATACAGAGATATAATCTCGAGCTGAAAAGTGGGTTTCTGGGTATACCCATCTTCCTCTGCTCTAGGAGGCAGGGGCTGAGGCCTTGGTAGAGCGGTGACGGTTGACAATGTTTCATTCCTAGGAAAACTGCTAGAAACAATAGATCCTCAGTGGCCACGGAACTTAGTTGCAGTTGGAGACACTGCACATTGTAACAAATTGTCCTGTGTTCTCCTCCAGCCATAGATACCAGTTTCCTAAATAACCCCCTTCCTCCCCTATCCTATCTTCCTCCACCCTCTCCTGTTCCTCCTACAGGATCTGGAGGAGAGCCATGGGGCCAGAGTCTGTCCCAGTGAAAGCTCTACCCATAGTCTCTCTGAGCTGGGATTGGGGCTTCAGGTGATTTGCTGGCTTTAAGCCATGTGGTGTGTTCTTTCCAGATGTATAGTAGCTGCCTGCAACTGCGTCTGAAAAAGTGACAGTTGAGCCACAGCCGACCAGTCACCAATGAGGAAGAAAAATGGCTCTGGGCATGAAAGCAAAAGCACTCAGCTCAGAACCAAGGAAGCTGCTAGGGCTTTTGCATGCCACAGAGGACCTGGCAAGTTGACTCAGAAAGCACATAAGACGCTAGTATTAACAGGGGCATTGGGAAAAGAGCCCATCCACTCTGGTGCCTTTTTCTATCAGTATCTCTAAAGCCTATCTAATAGAAAGCCTTAAGTCCATTGGAGATTCATTTCTTCATGAATGTCCAACTCGTCAGCCTAAGGAAAGTCTCATAGCTTTGACTCTAAGAAAGATTTGAGAAGTTTTGCCCCTTGGCCAGTATTGCCGAGGTATCTCTTCAGCCCTAAGGGCTCTTCTGAGATGCTTGGAACCATGAGAAATACTGGAATCACTACGAGTTGCTAATTTAACACTGTCCTTAGGGATAAAACAAAAGGAGAAGCCAAGCTCCTAAACTCTGAAGGTGGCCCTCTGACCCTCCCTTCACCCCTCTTGTTCCTTGAGACAGAGAAGTTCTGACTTCCTAGATACAGCTGGTCATCCCATCAACTAAGCCATCCACCACGTGGCCCGGGGGCGGGTGTGTGTGTGTGTGTGTGTGTGTGTGTGTGTAAATCACCATCCAGTCTCTGTGTGCCATATTTCTCTGTCCATAGGTACAGTACACACCCATGGGCAGAGCCCCCAAAAGGCAGCATTGTTCCCCCTGCACCAGCAGCCAAGGGCAAGGAGCAATCAGCAATTGTCTGGCCAAGCTCCGGGCCTCACGAGGCCTACAGGGAGTTCTGAGGTTAGAGGGGGCTAGGTGACAAAACTACCTGTGAAGATCCTCTACTGGGAAGAAGGAGCGGAGAGAAGAATCCATAGTCTCCCTGGGGGATCCTTCAACCTGCTCTTGACCTCTCACACTACAGCTGAAGTTCTGCTGGGTTCTCAGAGGGGTACAGAACACATGTCCCCTCCCCTCCCAAGCATAAGGGCCCTTCCTGGTCTGCAGATGAACTGATTTCCTGCGCCCGGCCAGCCCCAGGAGTGACACACATGTAACCCAAAGAGCACTACCTTCCTAATCCCAAAAAAGTCCTGTTTGTCCCACTTTGTATCTGGAAAAATTGAGATCCCAAAGAGAGGGGATCTACCCAGTTGCATTTCTCTGTGGCACTGAGATTTCCCAAGACAAAGCTTCAGGGACCGGGTCCCACCACCTTTACACCAAGAGGTCCGTGGCGGGGATCAGCTAAAACTTGGCCTACCAGCCCTTCGACACAACTCTCAGCCAAGAGTGCAGCTGTCGGCAGGCATCCCACACCCAAGACTGCTCTGGAAACCCTAAAGTTGTGTTTTGGAGGGGAGTTCTGGCTCACTACCCTCAGAGAGGGGCAACGTGGAGCCCCTGGGGCACTGGAGCCCTCTGCTCTCCCTTTCCCCTTCCCAGGTCAGGCTTTTGGTGGCAGAGGTGAAAATGCCTGCAAAGCACATGTGTGTATCCAGGGGGCAGGGCGCTGCCATCAGCCCATCCCCGTGGATCCCTGAAAAAGCTGAGCTAAGGGCAGGTTAGGGACAAACCGGAAACCATCTCCCTCGCTGCGGCAGCCTCAAGGCTGGGGCTGCTCAGGGTTCTCTTGCCTGGCCTGGCTGTCCCTGGCAAGGAGGGACTTCCTGACATCAAGAGAGAGGGGCCAGAGCATGCCAGATGGGCACTGGACATGAAACATTTCCTCCGTCATATTTCATTCTCAGAACATTTTCATTTGGTGGCATGCTCAGTTCCCTGCAGACGTCCATGGAGTCGCAGCAACATCTGTGTGACCTGCTTCATACAGGAGCTTTCTTCGTCTATTTAACAAAGAAGCCTGGTCGGGCCAAGGGCCGAGGCAAAATTATTTTGTAGATAACCTCTTCTCTGTTCCTCCCTCTTCTACTAACTCTTTTCCTGAGCGGGTTCTCTTGCTTTCCTAGGACTGTGCTCAGCATATTCCCTCTAAAGCTGCTGGTCTAGTCCCATGTTCCCATGCCTCCCAGGTTGTGGCCTTGATCCTTTCGTGGCCGGCAGGGCTAGGACAGGCAGCCAAGCAAATGACTTGAAACAGAAATGCTCTTTCAGGGAGACCTGACTCTTTGGCCCAGGTCAACTTATTTCAAAGCCTGCAGCACCCGGTCTCAGGGCTCCCTCCCCAACCCCCAAATTAAAGGACCCCCAGCATCGTCACTCCTGCATCCCGATCCCCCTAGGCTCCATTCTCAGCCCACCATTCTTGAGTCACAAGAGACATGGCTGGGAAAACCTGGGCCTGGAGGGGCTGTTGCCTCTGCTCTATGCAAGATCCTACCTTATTAGAGGAGTGGGGAGAAGCCAGGGTACGGGGTCAGAAGGACAAGGGAATCTCTTACCCCAGATCCAGGTGTAGACCTTGCAGGTGGGAACCAATATGATCCCATAGAGGGCTCCTAAGTGTAGCAGAGACATAAGGATGATGTTTCTCCAAACATACTGAAGCTTGGGCCTTGGGCCCTCGGGATCTTTGTAGCTTGGGTCGTAGATGTCATCTTTCATTTCAGGGCGGATGTCTTCTTCCAAGTATGGGGAAGGCTTCTCCAACTTGCACCCTCCATTCTGCAGAATCCTGGAGGGAGGCGCTGTGATGGTGGTGGTAGTTGTGTAGGAGCTAGAGATCTGGAGGGGAGAGGAAGCAGAGTCAGGAGGGAGAAGAGGACACGTGCGTGCACGTAGCCTTTGCCACTTCACTCTAATCAAGGGGGGGGGGAGGGGAGGGAGGGTGGCGTAGGGACAGACCCTGCGCCCAAAGCCCACGTTAACTGAAGAGTCCGGGGTACCTCTGATGGAAGAGAGGGAAGCCCCCAGGACCTGTGCAAATAGATCATGGAAGGTGGTGGAACCTCAAGGTGAAGATGCGATAGTAAGGAGGAGAAAAACACTCGCACCCTTAAGAACACACAAAGGAAAACCCACATGCATATATAGACATCAAAGTCCCGGCACGACCAGGTTTTTCTTTAAAGCTTAAGAAACAAAAGTTGGGGAACCAAGTCCTCAAATTACAATCCACATTCCCAACAAACTGAAGGCAGTACAACTCGCAAAAGATGACTATACAGTCCACGGAGATCTCAACGCTCTCGTCCACCCAGCGCCTGCGAACCCGCAGCGTGCGGGCAATTACTTGGAGCTCACCTCCTCTTGCAGCAAGTGGGCCGGCATCTGGGCTCTCTGATGCGGGGATCACTTTCCCGGGGCTGAGACTGCAGAGCGGAGTTCCGGATAGCCGGAACAGAGGGTAGACTTCGGTTCCCGAGCCCGCGTTTGCGTGGTGACCCGCGGCGCTGCGCCCCGAACCCCTCTCTGCGCGGTGCGCGCCGGATCGGTGTCGGGATCCGATCTGCAGTACGTGGCTCTACCCGGGATGGGAATTTAAAGGCTAGAGCTGGCAGTGGATGTCCCGTATTTCCTCAGACCCCTTTTATTCGCTGCCAAGAAGGGGCAAAGTGCGCGGAGTTGGCTCGCCGTGGGAGACCCGCCTGGGCGGGAGAGGGGAGGAGACAGGGCTGAGGCGTGCTGCGGGATGGAGACGCACAAACAGGATACTGCAGACACACCGCGGCTCCGCGGCTGCAGCCCAGGCCCCTGCCCCTGCCCCCGGGGAAATGCTAATGTGCTTCTGTAGAATCTGGCGCGTCATTGGCCGAAGGGAATTTGGTGCCACCTCGTCCAGCCGTTGCCATTGGCTGGGCGCAATCTGCTGTTCCCTCTGCCGCGAGCTACTCGCTCCCCCTCCCGTCTCTTTCTCCTTCTCCGCTCCTCTTCCCCCGGCCGCTGGCCCGGTGCCCGGCACCCTGCGGGCTCGGAGGCGCTCGGGAGCTTTCCCTCCGCACGCGGGAGAGGACCCGGTCTGGGAGTGGGGGGTGGCTACCCGCCCGGGACTGGCCCCCGACCGCGGGCGAACGCCTGGGCACCGGGGAAGTTTCCCTGGCAACAGTGGGGAAGCCCCGGGGCCGACCACTCCGCGCAGCTCGGTCCTGTCTTCGCGCGCCCAGAGACGCGTGGGAGGCGAGACGTGGCTTCAGAGCTGGGGTCCCGGGCAAAGGGAGCCGGCGGGGTCCCGCGTGGCTCCCCGGCGGGCGCGGGGCCGGGGGCCGCTGCGGAACAATGGTCCTGCCCCGCCCACCAGCCCCGCCGAGCGAACCCGAGCCTGCGGAACCCGCGGGGTCTCGGGGCGGGCGGCCCGCACACATGCCTGCACATCCACGTGTGTGTGTGTGTGTGTGTGTGTGTGTGTGCGTGCGCGCGCGTGTGTGCGTGTGTACCTGCACGCGCGCAGGGTGTTCCGCCTTGGAGCGCGCTCAGCAGGGGACAGTCACTGCCAGGCACCGCGGTGGAGGGTGGGGGTGGGGGGGTAGGAATCCCATCCCTCTGTGCTGCGCACAGGCCTCTATGCCTCTGGGATGTTTTGGTGAGACTTGAGCCAGGTTGTAATTCGGGGTTCTCCTCCAAGGAAAAAGGCAGAGAGCGCACGCTTTCGCTTTCACACAGACACAGGCCAGAGGACTGGTGTGTGCAACACGAGTAACCAACAGGTGTTGCATTATTACTGCAAGCCACTTCGCAAGGATCATTTTATGTCATCCTTACTGCGACTCCATGAGGCGGGCTGTGCGTTCAGCTGAGATAAGGGGAGGTTAGGTCGCTTGCCTCTGGTCACAGCAGCCAGGAGTTGAGCCTTTCAGAAGCGTGATGCTAGAGCCCAAAGTCTAAGTCCCTGCCCAGAATCCTGCGTCCCTGAGACGCTCTGACCTCCCTGCCCTGTCCCTCATGCCCCCTGTCTTTCTGGGCCTGTGGGAGGCTGACCATGAGAGCAAGCCCAGGACCAGGCAGGCCATGCATTCCTCCCAGCCTCCTTCCACAGCCAGGCCTCCCGGAATCCTGTCCCAGGATCCTTCCTCTGGGAAGAGGAGAGCACAAGGGGCTGGTGCCAGCCATTGGCTTCCCAGCAAGAGAGGCACCTGGGATTGCCTGGGAGGAGGACTGAGGAGCTCCCTTGTTGGCCACTGGTCTCGGGGTCAGGCCACCTCCCTGGCCAGTCACCGGCACCTGCATTCCAGTCGTGGCTCCCTGGCCGGTGCAAAAGTTTTGAATGAGACTGGCTGCCTCCCTTAGGAGCAGCGGGTCTTGTCATGGCTGGGAAGTGCTGGGCGTGTAGAAGGGAAGTCTGTGCACATGCTGCTCCTCGGGCTTGCTCTGCACCGTCTACTCAATTCCTCTACCAACCACAGGGTCACTCTTCCAGGGAGAAGATCCAGAGTTCCTTTAGGGCTGTACCTTTCATTGTGCGTGAGGGTGGCTCTCTAACCTGGAGACCAATTTTCCTTCTCCTTAACTGCCTAAGTATATTTGACCTTTCTTCCAGATCCTGGACTTCAACTAGATCATTCATTTTCTGCCAGAGAAAGCAAGGGAAGGCCTGCCAAGAAAAAAGTAGAACTGGGGTATTGTATTTCTCTCTAAAGATAAGATGCTGCCCTATGGGGGAACCTTTGGGAATCTAGGGAAGGTCTAGATTAAGGAGTTTCAGGGAGAAATGGTCAGATCCCATGTCATTGTTGATAAATATAATGGAAAGGTGACCTCTGGTTCCCTAGCTTGGGCTTTTCCCTGAAGTTCATCTGGGGCGTGTCACATGGAATCGAGTGTGTCACCCCCAATTTTAAAACTCTGCCCACAAAATATGACCGCACAGTAGGAGTAATATGGGGAAATCTTGGGCCTTGTTGTTAAGAAGTATTAGTAGCAAGTAAATTGGAAGTTATATATAAGTATGTGATCAATCTTTGGATACAGTAGAGTTTATGTATTGACTTAGATGATAGATATTTAGTATCTAAGAGAAAGCACAAGTAAGCTTGGGAGGTAGAGATTGGAGGTACAAATTTTCCTCTATGCAAAGGGGCACAAAGTACCATGGCAGTTTTAACATTTCACTTTGATTTTTCAACTCAAGAGAACAAGAAGAAACAGACCTCTGTAGTCATGTAGATAAATGTCGACCACAGGAAGTCACAGATAATGGTCTCCCTGTTCCTTCAGCCCTTCCCAAGTGTTCTGGCATCTGGTTCTTATAGGCATGGAATTGTTCATAATCAGGACCTGGTTAGGAATGCTATCTGTGTTTGCAGATGTCCTTGGTTCACTCCCATTTCTCTGGGTATCCTGGTACTCTGAGCCTGGAAATCCTGAGGTTCTCTTATCCAGCACAGCCTGGTAATTATATGGACCCAGAGGAGTATTTCAGTGCAACAATGTGCCACCAGTGTACTTGTCCTTCAGACACAGACTTGGAAAATCGTCACCACTTTTGACATAAACCTGATGAGAACATGATTTAGAATCAAATGATATTTCTCTTTTTTTTTAAGTTTATTTATTTTGAGAGAAAGCCAGAACATGTGAGCATGAACTGGGGAGGGGCAGAGAGACAGGGAGAGGGAGAGAAACCCAGGCAGGCTCTGCACCATCAGCACAGAGCCCGATGGCAGGCTTGAGCTCAAGAAGCTTGAGATCATGACCTGAGCCAAAATCAACAGTTGGTCTCTTAACCTACTGAGCCACCCAGGTGCCCCAGAATTAAACGATATGTCAAACCACCGCTCCATTCTCCTTTGTTAGCATTAGAATTTAGGGGTGCTTGAACTGGAAAAAAAAAAAAAAAAAGCTACCTCAAGTTAATCATCTGAGAATATTTTTAAAATATTAAAAAAAATTTTTTTTAAGTTAATTTATTTATTTTGAGAGAGAGAGAGAGAGAGAGAGAGCACAAGTGAGGTAGGGGCAGAGAGAGAGAATCCCAAGGAGGCTTCACACTGCCCGAGTGGAGCCCAGTTTCGGGCTCACAAACCATGAGGTCATGACCTGAGCCGAAATCAAGAGCCTGACAGTTAACTTACTGAGCCACCAGGGGCCCCCATCTGAGAATATGTTTATTCTATTTCCCTAACTGGGATGTTGTTTCTCCTTTAAGCAGAGGGACTGGGTCTGCACTCCTGAGGGACTGGTCACAGTCTGGCTCTCAGATGACAGTGGTCAAACCAACACACTGACTTGTATTTTAAGCTTATTTCTCGGTCAAGGGGCTTTAGTCAGCAAAAGAAACAAATTGTCCCAACAGTTATGACAACAACAGCCTTTATATACAAAGGGCTCATACAGACTGATAAGCTTAGCTGAGACTCTAAATGGTAAAGGAGCAAAGGAATGGAGCAGGCATTTGATAAGGGAGGACAGATAGATGCAAACACTTTGAAACTGTTACACTTCGCTAACCATTCAACACAAAGTAAGAATAATATGTATTCATCAGTACTAAAGACTTGAGAATATTCAATATTATTGGGGGGGATGAGATGAGGTAAGTATTCTCTTAGATTGCTGGTAGGAGGATCAATCGATTCACACATATTCACCATAGTATTTTTTATAATATTTTATAAATGTTTTTAAATGTTTACTTTTTTGAGAGAGAAAGAGAAAGAGAGAGAGACAGAGACAGAGACAGAATCCGAAGCAGGCTCCAGGCTCTGAGCTGTGAGCACAGAGCCCAACGCAGGGCTTGAACTCGCGAACCGTGAGATCATGACCTGAGCCGAAGTTGGATGCTTAACTGACTGAGCCACCCAGGCGCCCCGGTATTGTTTATAATTTGTAATACTAAAAATAATGTTATAAAACAGAATATTGCAAAAACTGTCAGTGATGCTACAGCTTTATGTATTCAACACCGACAAGAATACTGTGTAAGAAGCGTTTCTATTGATATAGAAAAATGTTCATGCTATAATGTTAATGAGGGAGGACAAAACGTATATATTTATGAGATCTCAACTATGTAAAATATTATTTTAGAAAGGAGGAAAAAGTGTTAGGCTGAGATCCTACTTCTGAAATTTACTGAGGCACCTGGTAACCTTGGGCGATTTACTTCGTTCTGTGAACTTCAATTTCCTCATTTGTAAAAGGGGGATAATCTTTGTTTTGCAGAATTGTTGTGAATATTAAATAACATATTAAGGTGATTAATACTCTGTTGGAGGGGCACCTGGGTGGCTCAGTCAATTGAGCATCTGACTTTGGCTCGGGTCCTGATTTCGCGGTTCGCGGGTTTCGGGCCCCACATGGGGCTCCGTGCTGACAACTCCGAGCCTGGAGCCTGCTTCGGATTCTGTGTCTCCCTCTCACTCTGCCCCTCCCCTGCTCACACTCTGACTCTCTCTCAAAAATAAATAAACATAAAAAAATACTCTAGTGGACACAAAATCAGGTGCAATTATTATTTTATTTATATCTAGGCTCCATAATTTTAGTATTCAAAGCGCTCCATGGTTTGACCATGAACTTCCCATGCCAGCCTTAATTCCCACTCCCTGTTTGGTGCATCTTACACCTCCCTCAAACTACACTTGCTGATTTCTAAACATGCTCCATCTTCCCAGCTTTTTCTTCCCCTCTGCTCTTCCTGCCCAAATGTTAGTCATTTCTCAAGGCAAATTCAAGTTCCATCCCTTTCTTAAAGCCTCCCCTGATCTTCACTATTGCAGGATATGCTTGCTTTCTCTCTCGCTCTCTTTCTCTCGCCTGGGGCCTCCAGAGAGCACCATCATTTTTGGCACTTCTTCCAAAGTAAGAATAATTACCTGCATGTAACCTATCTCTCCTATCAAAGTCCAAGCTCCTTGAGACAAGGCTTTTGCTTCATTCTTTCATTGGGCCTAATAGGAAGGAAACGAATAGGAAACCTTAAGCACTGAGCTGGTTGCTAAGAGTAAGGGAGTTAGTTAACTGTGCATGGAGGTCATACTGTTGTGTCAGAAGGAAGTACTAAGAGGGCTCAGTACTGCTGTTAAAGCCTGAATGTGGGGGCAGGGGGATGGGAGGGATAAATCTCTCAGCTCCAAAATAAAAATCTCTTGGAAAACTTGATAGAAGGAAACCTCCCCAATCTAATAAAAAAGGTCCACAGAAGGACTACATCTAATATTATACTTAATGGGGGAATATTAAATCTCTTTTCTCTAAGATAGGGGAAACAGGCAAACACGTCCACTCTCACCACTTCTATTCAACATTGTGCTTAAAATCCTAGCTAGTACAATAGGCAAGAAAAAGACATTGGTAGGCGAACTCAGAAAGGTCAAGGATACAAAGTCAATATAAAAAAAATAATTTCATTCTATATACTATTAAAACCAATCGGAGAAGGGCACCAGGGTGGCTCAGAAGCTTAAGCATCCGACGTCAGCTCAGGTCATGATCTCACGCTTCCTGAGTTCAAGCCCTACATCGGGCTCTGTGCTGACAATGCAGAGCCTGTTTTGGATTCTCTCTCTCCCTTCCTCTGCCCCTTCTCTCTCTCCCTCTCTCTCTCTCAAAATAAGTAAATAAACTTAAAAAAGAAACAATTGGAGAATAAAATTTAAAATCTATTCTTTGAAATAGCATCGAAAATATCACATATAAAAGAATAAATCTAACAAAATATTTGCAGGATCTCTACACTGAAAATTAGAAAACATTTATGAGAGAAATTCAAAAGCTCCTAAAGAATTGGGGAGAAAAAAAAAAAGAAATAATACATACAATGTTCATGGATGGGAACACTCAATGTTGTTCTATAGATTAACGTATTCCCTATAAAAATCCAAAAGGTGTCTTTGAGGAAATAGATAAGCTGATTATAAAAGTAAGCAAAAATATAAAGGGTTTACGGAATAGCTAAAAACAATCTTGAAAAAGAATAAAGTTGGAAGAATTGAGCTATTTTATTTCAATAAAAGCTTACTGTAAGCTTACTGTAAAGCTAGAGTAGTCAAGATTGTGGTATTAGCAAAAGTAGAAACTATTTAGATCAATGTTCTATTTAGATCAATGACATGAACTTGCAACTTCATAAATACACCAACACATATATAGTTAACTGATTTTTCACAAAGCTCCCAGGTCAATACAATGTGGAAGGGAAAGTCTGTTTAACAGATATTCTGGCAACAACTGGATATAGAATAAATGCGCCTCACCCATACACAAAAATTAATTTGAGAGGGATCAGAGCTAAATGCAAAACCCATAGCATTAAAGCATGTGTATAAAGCCATAGGAAAATACCTTTGTGACTCTGAAGTAGGAAAAGATTCTTTAGATAGGACACAAAAAGCAATAATCATAAGAAAAAAATGGATAAATTAGACTTCATGAAAGTTAAAGTTTTCTGGTATCAAAAAAAAAAAAAAATTAAGAAAACAAATAGGCTGGGGCACCTGAGTGGCTCAGTCGGTTGAGTGTCCCACTTCAGCTCAGGTCGTGATCTCACGGTTGGTGGGTTCAAGGCCTGAGTTGGGCTCTGTGCTGACAGCTTGGAGCCTGGAGCCTGCTTCAGATTCTTTCTCCCTCTGTCTCTGTCCCTCCTTGGCTTGCATTCTGTATCTCTCTCTCTCTCTCTCAAAAATAAATAAACATTAAAAAAATTAAAAAAAAAAAAAAGAAAACAAATAGACAAGCCAGAAAATGGGTACATCTACTATAACACTTAAAAAGATAAACAAGTTAATAAGGAAAATGGCAAAAGATTTTGAATAGGCATCTCACAAAAGAAGATATAACAATGAGCAATAAGCACATTAAATTGCTCAATATCTTAGATATTACACCTAAGGCATAAACAACAAAAGAAAAAATAGATAATTTGGACTTTGTTAAGATCAAAAACTTTTGTGCTTTAGAGGATATTATCAAGAAAGCAAAAAGACAACCTACAGATTGGGAGAAAATGTTTGCATATCACATATCTGATAAGGGACTTACACCTTACTTACACCTCCATAATAAAAAGATAAGAGACCCAATTAAAAATTGAATAGACATTTCTCCAGTGAAGATTCACAAATGCCCTATAAGCACAAGAAAAGATGCTCGATATCCGTAGCCAGCAGGGAAATGCAAGTCAAAACCACAGTGAGATACTTTATATTAGAATGCCTTTTTAAAAAAGACATATAATAACAAGCGTTGGTGAGGATGTGGGGAAACTGGAACCCTCATACACCGCTGGTGGGAATGTAGAATGGGGCAGCCACTTTTGAAAACATTTTGGCAGTCCTCAATGTCAAACCTGGAGTTACCAACTGATTTAGCAATTCCCCTCAGGTATGCACTCAAGAGAAATGAAAATATGTCCCCGTAAAAACTTGTACCCAAATATTCATAGCAGCATTATTCATTGTAGAAAAGGTGGAAACAACCCAAATGTCCATCAAATGACTAATAGATAAATAAGATGTGGTGTATTTTTACAAAGGAGTACAGGCATACCTCATAGATGTTGTAGGTTCAATTCCAGACCTCTCCAATAAAGCAGATATTGCAATAAAGCAAGTCAGAAAACTTTGTGGTTTCCCAGTGCCTATAAAAGTTATGTTTACACAACATTGTAGTCTATTAAGTATGTGATAGCATTATGTCTAAAAATGTACATATCTTCATTAAAGAAAACTTTATGGCTGGGGCACCTGGGTGGCTCAGTTGGTTGAGCGTCCGACTTCGGCTCAGGTCATGATCTCACAGTTTGTGGGTTTGGGCCCTGCGTCGGGCTCTGTGCTGACAGCTCAGAGCCTGGAGCCTGTTTCAGATTCGGTGTCTCCCTCTCTCTCTGTCCCTCCCCTGTTCACCCTCTGTCTCCGTCTTAAGAATAAATAAACATTAAAAAATTAAAAAAAAAAAAGAATTCTTTATGGCTAAAAAGTGCTAACTGTCACCTGAGCTTTCAGCACCTCATAATCTTTTTGCTGGTGGAAGGTTTTGCCTCCACGTTGATGGCTGCTGACTGATCAGGTGGGTGCTGAAGGCTGGAGTGGCTGTGACAATTTCTTAAAATAAGACAACAATGAAGTTTGCTGCATCAACTGACTCTTCCCTTTATGAATGATTTCTCTGTAGCAAATGATGCCGTTTGATAGCATTTTACCCACAGGAGAGCTTCTTTCAAAATTGGAGTCAGTCCTCTCAAACCCTGCCACTGCTTCATCAACTGAGTTTGGGTAATATTCTAAATCCTTTGTTGTCATTTCTCTCTTTTTTTTAAAGTTTATTTACTTTTGAGAGAGAGAGAGAGAGAGAGAGAGAGAGGGCAAGCAGGGGAGGGGCAGAGAGAGAGAGGGAGACAGAGGATCTGTAGCGGGATCCTGATGTGGGGCAGGGAGCAGAGAGCCTGACGTGGGGTTCTAATTCATGAGCCTTGAGATCATGACTTGAGTTGAAGTTGGACACTTAACTGACTGAGCCACTCAGGCGCCCCCACTCTGTTGTCATTTCAACAGTCTTTATAGCATTTTCCCCACGAGTTGTTTCCCCTTCAAGGAACCACTTTCTTTACTCACCAGTAAGAAACAATTTCTCACGGGTTAAATTTTTATCATGAGATTGGGGCAACTCAGTCCCATCTTCAGGCTCTACTTCTAATTCTACCGCCCTTGCTATTCCCACCATATCTGCAGTTACTTCCCTACTGAAGTCTTGAGCCCTTCAAAGGCATCCAGGAGGACTGGCATCAACTTCTAACAACTTTCTGTTAATGTTGAAATTTTGACCTCTTCCCATGAATCGTGAGTGTTCTTAATGGCACCTAGAATGGTGAATCTTTTCCAGAGGATTTTCATCCGACTTTGCCCAGATCCATTAGAAGAATCACTACCTCTGGTGGCCATAACCTTATGACTCAGAAGTCAAAATACCTTGAGTCAACCTTTTGACTCAGAAGTCAAAATAATTCCTTGATTCATGGGCCACAGGAGGGATGCTGTGTTAGCAGGCCTGAAAACATCTCCATCAGAACCCTTGGGTGACCAGGTGCCTTATCAATGAGCAGTAATTTTTTGAAAGGAATCTTTTTTTTTTTCTGAACAGTAAGTCTCAACAGTGGGCATAAAGTATTCAGTAAACCATGTTTTAAATAGATGTGCTTTTATCCAGGCTTTGTTGTTCCACTCTAGAGCAAGGCAGAATAGATTTAGCATCATTTTCAAGGGCCCTAGGATTTTCAGAATGGTCAATGAGCATTGGCTTCCACTTAAAGTCACCAGCTGCATTAGCACCTGACAAGAGAGTCAGCTTGTCCTTTGGAGCTTTGAAGCCAGGCATTGACTTCTCTCTAGTTATGAAATCCTAAATGGCATCTTCTTGCAATATAAGGCTGTTTGCCTACACAGAAAGTCTGTTGTTTAGTGATAATTCACCTTCATGAATGAGCTGAGCTGGATCTTCTGGAGAACTTGCTGCAGGTTCTACATCAGCACTTGCTGCTTCACCTTGCACTTTGACGTTGTCGAGATGACTTCTTTCATCAAACCTCATGAACCAGCCTCTGCTAGCTCTAAACGTTTCTTTTGTAGCTTCATCACCATTTCATAGCCTTCATAGATTGAAAAGAGTCCGAGTCTTTTTTTTTTTAATTTTTTAATGTTTACTTATTTCAGAGAGACACACACACACACACACACGCACACACACACACACACACAGAGCATGAAGGGGAAGGGGCAGAGAGAGGGAGACACAGAGTCTGAAGCAGGCTGCAGGCTCTGAGCTGTCAGCACAGAGCCCGATGTGGGGCCTGAACCCACAAATCGTGAGATCATGACCTGAGCTGAAGTTGGACACGAAACCAACTGAGCCACCCAGGTGCCCTGAAAAAAGTCAGAGTCTTGCTCCGGATTAGGCTTGAGTTTAAAAGAATGTGTGGCTGGTTTGATCTTCTGTGCAGATGAGTAAAACTTTCTCCCTATCAATAATAATAAGTCTGTTTCACTTTTTGTCATTTGTGTGTTCACTGGACAGCATTTAGGTTTTCCTTCAAGACCTTTTCCTTTGCACTCATAACTTGGCTATTTCATAGAAGAGGCCTCGATTTCAGCCTATCTCTGGCTTTCAACATGCCTTCCACACTATGCTTTATCATTTCTGCCTTTCGATTTCAGGTGAAAGACATGTGACATTTCCTTTCACTTGAACATGTAGGGGTCATTGTTTAGGTATTAACTGACCTAATTTCAAAATTGTTGTGTGTCAGGGAACAGGGAAGCCTGAGAAGAGGGAGAGAAAGGAGGGAATGGCCAGTGGAACAGGCAGAATGTATGTTATTTATCAATTAAAACCATGTAGTTTGGCACCCCAAAATAATCACAATAGTAACATCAAAGATCACTGATCACAGATCACTGTAACCAATATAATAATAATGAAAAACTTTGAAATCTTATGAGAATATACAAAATGTGACATAGACAAAAGAAGTGAACAGATGCTGTTGGAAAAAAAAAATGACACCGATAGACTTGTTCCACAAAATTGCCACAAACCTTCAATTTGTAAACAACAATTTGTAAAAAAGTGAAGCATGGAGCACCTGGGTGGCGACCCAGTTAAGCATCTGACTCTTGATTTCAGCTCAGGTCACAATCTCGCAGTTTGTGAGTTCAAGCCCCACATCGGACTTTGCTCTGGCAGTGTAGAGCCTGCTTAGGATTCTCCATCACCATCTCTCTCTGCGCCGCACCCCACCCCAAATAAATAAACGTTTAAAAAGTGAAGCATAATAAAATGAAGTACGCTCGTATTATTTAGCAACAATAATAATGAGGTCCTGGTACATGCCGACCTAAATGAGTATCAGATACATAATGTTAACTAAGAGGAACCAGTCACAAAAGACCACATCCTATTATCCAAAATACATGAAATGTCCAGAATGGGGAAATCTATAAAAATGGAGTAGATTGATGGTTGCCTAAGGCTTGGAGAGGGTATGAGGGAGATTGAAGAAGGGGTGATGGCTAAGGAGTGCACCTCCCCCCCTTTATGGGGTAATGAAAATGTTCTAAAATTGATTTTGCTGATGGATGTACAACATCGTGAATATAGTAAAAGGCGCCAGATGTACAACTTACAGGGATAAATGGTGTGGGCTGTAAATCAGATCTCAATAAAATGATTTTTCAAAAAGCTACAGTGAGATAACACTACATCCTTACTAGAGTGACTACGTTTAAAAAGACTGAGAACAGTAGGTCTTGGCGAGCATGTAGGAAGCCAGAACTCTCGTGCATTGCTGGGGGAAACATGAAATGGTACAACTACCTCAGAAAATGGTTGGGCAGTTTTTGATAAAGGTGAACGTCCATCCATCCTAAGATCCAGTAATTCCACTCCTAGGAATGTCCTCAAGTGAAACAAAAACCCGTGTCCACAAGAAAATCCACTGTGGCCTCATTCATTGTTGCCTCAGATGGGAAACACCTAAAAAGTTCACCAGTTGGAGACCAGATAAACAACTTATGGGCCATTCATCCAGTAGACAGATCAGAATCGAAAAGAATGAACCACAGATACATGCAGCAACATGGATGATTGTCAAAAACATGCTCAACAAAGAAGGTGGCCACTGAAAGGACATGACAGCCTATTCCCTTCATAGGAAATCCAGGAACAGGAAAGACTAGTCTCCAGTGAAAAAGGCAGAATGAGGTTGCCCAGGATAGGAGGATTTGATCTGGAAATGGGCCAGGGGGAAGATTTTGGTCACTGAAATGTTCTACGTCTTGTTTTGGGTGCTTGTTATCTGAGTACATACAATTGTCAAGATCATCAAACTGAACACTGATGAGGTGCACACTTCAGGGTGTGGTATTTTCCCTCAGCTTAGCTAGGAAGGGTTGGGCCCCCGAGTACGAGCCCAGGAAAGGGAGTCCTAAAATCTGCTTGCTTCATTCATACACTCAGAATACCTTACATATTTAGTGTGCCCCCGCTATACAGAGCAGGCACTGTTATGGAAAGCTAGTATCAAGGGTGAATTAGGTCCATGTTCTTGCCCTTATGGAGCTTACATTCTGCTGGGAGGGACAAGTAACAAAATAAACAGATATAAAGGTCAGATGGAGAAAGAAAGGATAAGGGGATTTAAAATAAATTGTTCTACTAAATGCAGAAATTTTGCACATTATGGGCATCATCTTTGCTCAACAGGCACCCAAAGCCCCTCTTTTCTCTCTCCCTCTGCCCTGCCCTTTCTTCCTTCTTTCCTTCCTTCTTTCTTTCCTTCCTTCCTTCTTTCTTTCCTTCCTTCCTTCTTTCTTTCCTTCCTTCCTTCTTTCCTTCCTTCCTTCCTTCCTTCCTTCCTTCCTTCCTTCCTTCCTTCTTTCCTTCCTTTCTTCCTTCTTTCCTTCGTACATCCCTACACCCCATGTCCCTACCTCTCTACCTTCCTCTCTACCTTCTAATTACTGTCCTCTTACCCTTTAAGCCTGGTGATTCCGTGTTTGGGCCTTACAAATTTCCTAGCTGAGTTCTCACCAGCCTATGACATTCCTGGCTCCCCTCTGGGGCACAAATATTGTAATCAAGTCTCACCCTCATGGGTGGGCAGGGCCCAGAGTAGGCAGAACCTCCATCAGGAGATGTTGATTTCTAGATTGCACATAGTTGCAAGGGGACAGCCTGAGGGCAGAGCTCACCAGAGCACCTGAGTGTCTCCACCTGACCTCTCAAACTTCCTGACCTCTGCCAAGGATAAGGATCTTTCTGAGGAATTCTGTGCCCTCGTTCTTATTTGATTTTCTTTCCATCAGGGGCCTGGCAGCTGAACCCTCTCCAGCACTTGTCCTGTTGCATTTGTTTGACGTCTGTCTCACAGGGACACCTGGTAGAAGGCTGGGCAGTCAGAGCACTCTCCTGCCTCTTCCCACTGCTGAGAGGGCAAAGAGGTTGATTGGCCTGTACAATTCCTCTCCCCCACAAAGAAAGGACATGACCCCAAGCAGGTCACTGTCAAAGGAGATGAGAGAGATCTCTGTGCCTCTGGGATGGGCAGGCACTTCTCAGAGTGGCGTCAGCCTCTCTTTAATGACCTCGTGGCCCCAGTCATGGCTTTGGGTTTCCCAGTGTAAGGAACCCAGTGACGGTGGGGCAGACTTCCGTGGGAAGCCATGATGTTCCTGGAAGGGGAGGTCTTCCGGGCATGGGGGGTTGGGGTCAGAGGGGGGTGGCCCTCTCCCAGAGCTTTCCTGGGCTTTCAGGAATAAGCAGCCTTATGGCTTTTCTCTGTCTCACCTCCTGTGGCTGTGAGTCACTCTCGGCTGCAAGTTCAGCTGCCACATCTGTCAAGACAGTCCCTCTGTTGACTCTGACAAGGCCTGAAATACATGGGCACACACCGTGTGCTGGTCTCTGCTTCCTGGACTCGTGTTGAGGACTCCACGTCCTGGCCATCGTGATACTGACCCTGCATTGCATTGTGGCTGATCCCAATCACACCCTTCGTAGGTTTCAGTTTCTTTCCCTAGCCCACGGTAGGCAAGGGGGTGACACAGTAGTCACAAGCTGACACTTGGGAGGATGGAAACTAACAAGTTTCCGGAGACTGTTTCTTTCTTCCCACTCTACTCCCAGCTTCATCTTTGATTGGTTCTCTCAATGCTTTGTCCCTCAGTTTCTCTTCTGTGAAGTGGGGGCAAGCAGACTTTGATCATCATGTGCTTCCCTCTCAGGTGGGAAGTCAATAGATCCAGCTCTGGCCTCCCAGGTGTTTGGGGAAAGGGTGAGAGCCCCTGTGATAGGCTTTCTGTATGTGAGTGACCCTCATCCCAGGAGAGCTTGTGAGTCTCTTGAATGCTGACTCATCACCTGGACAAGCCCCAGCACTGGGAACAGATTAGGCCTCCCTTTTGTCTTTTCTTGACCTGTTCGGGGAGAGGGAGCTTGGAGACACATCCACAGAGTTATGGCACATTAGGCTGCAGAAAGAAAGAGAAAGATGGAGTTGCAGCTTTGTGATTGGGTCCAGTCTTTGTGGAACACCTACTCTGTGGGTCTGTGACTGTCCCCAGCCAGATGTCAAATGGGGGTGGTGGGTTGGGGGGAGGTATGCTCGCAGATCTTCATGCAACCTGGACAGCGCGCTTGACGTTCCCTTCCTTTTGCCCTTCCGGGCGCCCTGCAAGAAGAGGCCAGCAACATCCATAAGGCTCTGAGCCTGGAGATACAAGACCCACAGAAGGACTGGCTGGGCACCACAGGGGCACTGGGGGAACTCATGACTGTCTCCTGGCCTAGCTGCCCTCTGGCTCTGGCCTTCTTACCTTCTCCTTCCTCACCCTTTAACACTTTAAAACACAGATCTAAGTCAACTCTGGGTGCACATTAAGTAAAGACAACACATTGCCTTACCTAAGTCTCTACCCCACGAGTCACAAAAACTAGGCCTATCTGTTCCCCCATGACTGACAGGTACTGGACCCAAGGCTTCTCCCAGCTGCTGTGGCTTCAGCCCTTCTAGGTCCTGAGATTAACGTGTCAGCTTGCTCAAATAAACAAGCACACTGAGACAAGTTGTGATCCAACCAGCCCCACATATCTGTCCATCCACACTGCTCATGGCATCATGCAGCAAGGCTGGAGGCCAGCACTGTACACAGTTTCCTCACAACTCTGACCTCAGGCTTTCCCATGGTTACACAGTATGGAGAATGGATGGAAGCCAGTTCCTGCAGCTGGCCCAGCACACATGTGCCCTAGCTAGTTCTCTGTGTTGAGAGACGGGGAAGGACCCCTTGAGCTTTGGAATCCTCCCTGCCCTTGGCCCAAGCTGACTCACAGGCAGCAGACAACCGGTAGAGCTAGTGTGAGTGGACCCCCCTCTTCCTTCCCAGAGGAGAGGGGACCAGGCTTGTCTGCCCTTCTGGACCCTGTCCTGGCACCACTGGGTTCTAGAAGTGCTTGAGAGAAATAAGGGCTGGGGCCCCCATACCTCCATGACTATACTGGTTCACTCACTCAGTGAATGTTTATGGAACAACCACATGGTCCCAGGCATAGTAGCAAGTGCTGAGGTCATAAGGAGCTCCTGACCTTGGGGAGTCACCATAGTGGAGGAGATCCCTGTGTGTAAACTATGATGGAGCTAAACCCAGGGTGAGAAGAGGCACACACCAGATCTGTTTGGGAGAATCAGGGAAGGATTCCTGGAGGATATGGTGTTCCTATATGCCAGGGCATTGGGTGAGTTTGGAAGCACCAAGGGAAAGAATCTCTAAACTGACACTTCCCTGACTAGGACCCTCCAACTTGGTGCCTTCCAGACTCCAAGCTAGAGAGATGTGCACAGGTCCTCTGCTCAGTGATCCTGGTGGAGAGGAGGCAGTGCACTTTTCCCACCAGCATCCTGTCTTACCAGATGTATGTGTATCCACACTATCTGTAGAGCCATGACTTAACTCTCTCCAGCCCTTCTCCAGGAGGTTCTCCCCTGTAAGCACAGGGCTACAGGAATGTGTGTGTGTGTGTGTGTGTGTGTGTGTGTGTGTGTGTGTGTGTGTGTGTATTTTCCCATGCTCTAGTGTGCAGGTGTACTTACTAGGGAAGGGTCCTCTAACAGATTATTACTACCTATCTCTGAGTCCTGGGCATATGTCTGCAGAACACATAGTGTGACCAGGAACAGTTAATGTCTTTGGGTTGAATGGGTGACCTGGGGACCATCAAGCTGGGTAAGCGAAACCTAGGGACCGGGATCAGGGCCAGAGATTTCACTGATTGCTTGGTAGAAGTGAGGCCTGAGGACAAAGATCACAGGACAGAGGCCAGGGCACGAGATTCTCCAGCCATCGCCATTGGCTGGACGCAATCTGCTGTTCCCTCTGCCTCGAGCTACTCGCACCCCCTCCAGTCTCTTTCTCCTTCTCAGCTCCTCTTCCCCGGCCACTGGCCCGGTGCCCGGCACCCTGCGGGCTCGGAGGCGCTCGGGAGCTTTCCCTCCGCACGCGGGAGAGGACCCGGTCCGGGAGTGGGGGGTGGCTACCCGCCCGGGACTGGCCCCCGACCGCGGGCGAACGCCTGGGCACCGGGGAAGTTTCCCTGGCAACAGTGGGGAAGCCCCGGGGCCGACCACTCCGCGCAGCTCGGTCCTGTCTTCGCGCGCCCAGAGACGCGTGGAAGGCGAGACGTGGCTTCAGAGCTGGGGTCCCGGGCAAAGGGAGCCGGCGGGGTCCCGCGTGGCTCCCCGGCGGGCGCGGGGCCGGGGGCCGCTGCGGAACAATGGTCCTGCCCCGCCCACCAGCCCCGCCGAGCGAACCCGAGCCTGCGGAACCCGCGGGGTCTCGGGGCGGGCGGCCCGCACACATGCCTGCACATCCACGTGTGTGTGTGTGTGTGTGTGTGTGTGTGTGTGTGTGTGTGTGTGCGCGCGCGTGTGTGCGTGTGTACCTGCACGCGCGCAGGGTGTTCCGCCTTGGAGCGCGCTCAGCAGGGGACAGTCACTGCCAGGCACCGCGGTGGAGGGTGGGGGTGGGGGGGGGGGTAGGAATCCCATCCCTCTGTGCTGCGCACAGGCCTCTATGCCTCTGGGATGTTTTGGTGAGACTTGAGCCAGGTTGTAATTCGGGGTTCTCCTCCAAGGAAAAAGGCAGAGAGCGCACGCTTTCGCTTTCACACAGACACAGGCGAGAGGACTGGTGTGTGCAACACGAGTAACCAACAGGTGTTGCATTATTACTGCAAGCCACTTCGCAAGGATCATTTTATGTCATCCTTACTGCGACTCCATGAGGCGGGCTGTGCGTTCAGCTGAGATAAGGGGAGGTTAAGTCGCTTGCCTCTGGTCACAGCAGCCAGGAGTTGAGCCTTTCAGAAGCGTGATGCTAGAGCCCAAAGTCTAAGTCCCTGCCCAGAATCCTGCGTCCCTGAGACGCTCTGACCTCCCTGCCCTGTCCCTCATGCCCCCTGTCTTTCTGGGCCTGTGGGAGGCTGACCATGAGAGCAAGCCCAGGACCAGGCAGGCCATGCATTCCTCCCAGCCTCCTTTCACAGCCAGGCCTCCCGGAATCCTGTCCCAGGATCCTTCCTCTGGGAAGAGGAGAGCACAAGGGGCTGGTGCCAGCCATTGGCTTCCCAGCAAGAGAGGCACCTGGGATTGCCTGGGAGGAGGACTGAGGAGCTCCCTTGTTGGCCACTGGTCTCGGGGTCAGGCCACCTCCCTGGCCAGTCACCGGCACCTGCATTCCAGTCGTGGCTCCCTGGCCGGTGCGAAAGTTTTGAATGAGACTGACTGGCTGCCTCCCTTAGGAGCAGCGGGTCTTGTCATGACTGCGAAGTGCTGGGCGTGTAGAAGGGAAGTCTGTGCACATGCTGCTCCTCGGGCTTGCTCTGCACCGTCTACTCAATTCCTCTACCAACCACAGGGTCACTCTTCCAGGGAGAAGATCCAGAGTTCCTTTAGGGCTGTACCCTTCGTTGTGCGTAAGGATGGCTCTCTAACATGGAGCCATCATGTTCCATCTTCCCAACTTTTCTTCCCCTCTACTCGACCTGTCCAAATCGTAGTTAATATTCAAGGCAAATTCAACTCCATCCCATTCTTAAAGCTTTCCCTGAACTTCACCACTGCTGGATATGCTTTCCCTCCTCCATGGGGCCTCCAGAGAATGTACTGCAAAATCTATGGCCCTTCTTACACAGACTTAAGAATAATTACCTTCAAGAATCTCACCTCTCTTACCAAACTCCAAGCTCCCTGAGACAAAGTCTTAATGTCATCATTCGACTCTTTCATTGGCTCTAGTAGGAGGGAAATGTATAGGAAACCTCAGGCACTGAGCTGGTTGTTTGAATAAAGGGAAATTAGTGTGCATTTCGGTTGTACTGATGTGGTGAAGGAAATAGTAAGAGGGCTCAGTACTGTTGTTAAAGCTAGGGGTGGGATTCAAGGTAGAAATCTCTTAGAGCGCTGGGAGTAGTAGGAAACTTCATTAACCTGATAAGGAACACCTGCAAAAACCCTGTAGCTAATATGATGAAGTATTAGATCCTTTTTTCTTAAGATGTGGGAAAAGGCAAGCATGTCTGCTCTTACCTCTTCCGTGCAACACTGCATTAAAAATCCTAGCTGGTGTATAGCAAGAAAAAGAAATGAAATTCTTAAACATAGGAAAAGAAAAACTGTTATTATTTGCAGGAGACATAATTTACATATGAAAAACTCTATGAAATTTATTCCCCAAAAGCCAAAATTGGCGAGAGAATTCAGAAAGGTCAAAGATACAAAGTCAAGATAAAAAAATAATTCCCTGCTGTGTACTCTAAAAGAGCAATTGGAAAGCAATATATTTTAAATATATTTTTAAAAATAACATCATGAATATCATAAAGAAAGGAATAAATCTTAAAAAATATTTGCAGGATATCTGCACTGAAAACAACAAAACCTTTATGATAGAAATTAAAAGTTTTTAAAGAACCAGAGGGAATATAATAAACAGGTATACATTGTGTCTTGGATGAAAAAACTCAAATGTTCTATAGGTTAATCTCTATAAAAATCCAACATGTTTTTTTTTTAATAAAAAGTATATAGATCAGCTGATTCTAAATGGAAATGGAAATGCAAACTGCCTAGAATAGCAAAAACAGTCTTGAAAAAGAAGAACAAAGTTGGAGGAATAAAACTATATTATTTCAGGAGTAACTGTAAAGCTCGAGTAGTCAAGACACTGTCGTATTAGCAAAATTAGAGACAAATAGATCAATAAAATGAACTAGAAATTTTAGAAATACACCAACACATATATGGTTAAGTGATTTTTTGCCAAGCTCCCAGGTCAATACAATATGGAGGGGAAAGTCTCTTTAGCAAATATTGCTATAACAACTGTATATCCATACAGAATAAATGAACCTCAACCTCTAACTCACTCTATGCCCCTAATTAATTTGATCATAGTATTAAATGCAAAACCCACAACCACAAAGCTTGTGTATAAAGCCACAGAAGAATATCTTTGTGACCTGTGGTAGAAAAAGATTTTTTGGACAGAACACAAAAAGCAATAATTATATGAAAAGATAGATAAATTAGATGTCATGAAAGCTAAAATTCTCTGGTATCAAAAAAATATTAAGCCTGGGTAGCTCAGTCGGTTGAGCATCCAATTTTGACTCAGGTCATGATTTCATGGTTCATGAGTCCGGCCCTGCATTGGGCTTGGGGCTGTTAGTGCAGAGACCCCTTCAGATCCTCTGTCCCTCTCTCTGTGTGCCTCCCACACTCACGCTGTCTCTCTGAAAATAAACATTAAAAAAAAAAGAAAGAAAGAAAACAAATAAAACAAATAGACAAGCCAGAGAATGGGAACATATATTACAGCACTTAAAAAGATAAACAACTCAATAAAAAAAGTGGCAAAATATTTGAATAGACATTTCACAAAAGAAGACATAAAAATGACCAATAAACCCATCAAAATTGTTCAACATCACTAGTATTAGATATCACCCCTAAGGCATAAACAAACAAAAGAAAAAATAGAAGAGCGCCAGGTTGCTCAGTCGGTTACATGCCCGCCAGACTCTTGATTTTGGCTCAGGTCATGATCTCGTGGTTTGTGAGTTTGAGCCTGGCATTGGGTTCTGTAATGACAGTGCTGAGCCTGCTTGGGATTCTCTTTCTCCCTCTCTCTCTCTGACCTTTCCCCCACTTGTGTGTATGTGCACTCATATTTACTTTCAGTAAATAAACTTAAAAAAAAGAAAAGAAAAAATAAATAATTTGGACTTTGTCAAGATTAAAAACTTTTGTGTTTCAGAGGATATTATCAAGGAAGTGAAAAGACAACCCACAGAATGGGAGAAAATGTTTGCATATTATATATCTGATAAGGGACTTACACCTGGAACACGCAAAGACCTCTTACAACTCCATAATAAAAAGACAAGTGACCCAACTAAAATTTGAATAGATATTCTCCAATGAAGATTCACAAATGGCCTATAAGCACAAGAAAAGATGCTCAATATCACTATATTATCCATCAGGGAAATGCAAGTCAAAACCACATTGAGATACTTTATACCCATTAGGATAGTTTTTTTAAAAAGATAGGGTGCCTGGGTGGCTCAGTTGGTTACGCGACTGACTCTTGATTTTGGCTCAGGTCATGGTCTCACCATCTTGATCTGAAGATCATGAGATCAAGCCCCACACATCGGGCTCTGAGATGGGAATGGAGGCTGCTCAGAATTCTCTCTCTCCCTCTCCTTCTCCCCCTCCCCCACTCATCTCTCTCTCTCAAAAAAAACAATTAAAAAATAAAAAAGACAGATGATAACAGGTGTTGGTGAGGATGTGGAGATATTGGAATACCCACACACTACTGGAGGGAATGTAAAATGGTGCAGCCACTTTTGAAAACTTTTTGGCAGTTTCTCAAGAAGTTAAACCTGGTGCTGCTGGGTGGCTCAGTTGGTTGAGCACCTGACTCTTGCTTTCGGTTCAGGTCATAATATCACAGTTTGTGGGTTCAAGGCCCACATCAGGCTCTGTGCTGACAGTGGTGAGCTGACCTGGGATTCTCTCTCCCCATCTCTTTCTCTCTGTCCCTCCCCCACTTGAGCCCTCTCTCTCTCTCTCTCTCTCTCTCTCTCAAAATAAATAAAAATAAATATTAAAAAAAGAAAGTCCCTTACTATTACTGTAAAAATATATACACATATATTATATAATATATTACATATATAATGCTAAGTGAGAGAACTCAGAGACCACATCAGGGACACCTGGGTGGCACAGTTGGTTGAGAGTCCAACTTTGTTCCAGATCATGATCTCACAGTTTGTGAGTTCGAGCCCCACATCTGGCTCTGTGCTGACAGTTTAAAGCCTGGAGCCTGCTCCAGATTCTGTGTCTCCCTCTCTCTCTGCTCCTCCACTGCCTGTGCTCTTTCTCTCTCTGTGTCTCAAAAATGAACATTAAAAAAATTTTTTTTCAAGGTCACATCCTATTATCCAAAATAAATGAAATGTCCAGAATGGGGAAATCTATAAAAATGGGGTAGACTGATGGTTGCCTAAGGCTTGGAGAGGGTATGAGGGAGATTGAAGAAGGGGTGATGGCTAAGGAGTGCACCTCCCCCCCTTTATGGGGTAATGAAAATGTTCTAAAATTGATTTTGCTGATGGATGTACAACATCGTGAATATAGTAAAAGGCGCCAGATGTACAACTTACAGGGATAAATGGTGTGGGCTGTAAATCAGATCTCAATAAAATGATTTTTCAAAAAGCTACAGTGAGATAACACTACATCCTTACTAGAGTGACTACGTTTAAAAAGACTGAGAACAGTAGGTCTTGGCGAGCATGTAGGAAGCCAGAACTCTCGTGCATTGCTGGGGGAAACATGAAATGGTACAACTACCTCAGAAAATGGTTGGGCAGTTTTTGATAAAGGTGAACGTCCATCCATCCTAAGATCCAGTAATTCCACTCCTAGGAATGTCCTCAAGTGAAACAAAAACCCGTGTCCACAAGAAAATCCACTGCGGCCTCATTCATTGTTGCCTCAGATGGGAAACACCTAAAAGTTCACCAGTTGGAGACCAGATAAACAACTTATGGGCCATTCATCCAGTAGACAGATCAGAATCGAAAAGAATGAACCACAGATACATGCAGCAACATGGATGATTGTCAAAAACATGCTCAACAAAGAAGGTGGCCACTGAAAGGACATGACAGCCTATTCCCTTCATAGGAAATCCAGGAACAGGAAAGACTAGTCTCCAGTGAAAAAGGCAGAATGAGGTTGCCCAGGATAGGAGGATTTGATCTGGAAATGGGCCAGGGGGAAGATTTTGGTCACTGAAATGTTCTACGTCTTGTTTTGGGTGCTTGTTATCTGAGTACATACAATTGTCAAGATCATCAAACTGAACACTGATGAGGTGCACACTTCAGGGTGTGGTATTTTCCCTCAGCTTAGCTAGGAAGGGTTGGGCCCCCGAGTACGAGCCCAGGAAAGGGAGTCCTAAAATCTGCTTGCTTCATTCATACACTCAGAATACCTTACATATTTAGTGTGCCCCCGCTATACAGAGCAGGCACTGTTATGGAAAGCTAGTATCACTGGTGAATTAGGTCCATGTTCTTGCCCTTATGGAGCTTACATTCTGCTGGGAGGGACAAGTAACAAAATAAACAGATATAAAAGGTCAGTTGGAGAAAGAAAGGATAAGGGGATTTAAAATAAATTGTTCTACTAAATGCAGAAATTTTGCACATTATGGGCATCATCTTTGCTCAAAAGCCCCCAAAGCCCCTCTTTTCTCTCTCCCTCTGCCCTGCCCTTTCTTCCTTCTTTCCTTCCTTCTTTCTTTCCTTCCTTCCTTCTTTCCTTCTTTCCTTCCTTCCTTCCTTCCTTTCTTCCTTCCTTCCTTCCTTCTTTCCTTCCTACCTCCTTACACCCCATGTCCCTACCTCTCCACCTTCCTCTCTAACTTCTAATTACCGTCCCTTGCCCTGTAAGCCTGGTGATTCCATGTTTGGGCCTTACACATTTCCTAGCTGAGTTCTCACCAGCCTATGACTTTCCTGGCTCCCCTCTGGGGCACAAATATTGTAATCAAGTCTCACCCTCATGGGTGGGCTGGGCCCAGAGTAGGCAGAACTTCCATCAGGAGATGTTGATTTCTAGATTGCACATAGTTGCAAGGGGACAGCCTGAGGGCAGAGCTCACCAGAGCACCTGAGTGTCTCCACCTGACCTCTCAAACTTCCTGACCTCTGCCAAGGATAAGGATCTTTCTGAGGAATTCTGTGCCCTCGTTCTTATTTGATTTTCTTTCCATCAGGGGCCTGGCAGCTGAACCCTCTCCAGCACTTGTCCTGTTGCATTTGTTTGACGTCTGTCTCACAGGGACGCCTGGTAGAAGGCTGGGCAGTCAGAGCACTCTCCTGCCTCTTCCCACTGCTGAGAGGGCAAAGAGGTTGATTGGCCTGTACAATTCCTCTCCCCCACAAAGAAAGGACATGACCCCAAGCAGGTCACTGTCAAAGGAGATGAGAGAGATCTCTGTGCCTCTGGGATGGGCAGGCACTTCTCAGAGTGGCGTCAGCCTCTCTTTAATGACCTCGTGGCCCCAGTCATGGCTTTGGGTTTCCCAGTGTAAGGAACCCAGTGACGGTGGGGCAGACTTCCGTGGGAAGCCATGATGTTCCTGGAAGGGGAGGTCTTCCGGGCATGGGGGGTTGGGGTCAGAGGGGGGTGGCCCTCTCCCAGAGCTTTCCTGGGCTTTCAGGAATAAGCAGCCTTATGGCTTTTCTCTGTCTCACCTCCTGTGGCTGTGAGTCACTCTCGGCTGCAAGTTCAGCTGCCACATCTGTCAAGACAGTCCCTCTGTTGACTCTGACAAGGCCTGAAATACATGGGCACACACCGTGTGCTGGTCTCTGCTTCCTGGACTCGTGTTGAGGACTCCACGTCCTGGCCATCGTGATACTGACCCTGCATTGCATTGTGGCTGATCCCAATCACACCCTTCGTAGGTTTCAGTTTCTTTCCCTAGCCCACGGTAGGCAAGGGGGTGACACAGTAGTCACAAGCTGACACTTGGGAGGATGGAAACTAACAAGTTTCCGGAGACTGTTTCTTTCTTCCCACTCCCAGCTTCATCTTTGATTGGTTCTCTCAATGCTTTGTCCCTCAGTTTCTCTTCTGTGAAATGGGGGCAAGCAGACTTTGATCATCATGTGCTTCCCTCTCAGGTGGGAAGTCAATAGATCCAGCTCTGGTCTCCCAGGTGTTTGGGGAAAGGGTGAGAGCCCCTGTGATAGGCTTTCTGTATGTGAGTGACCCTCATCCCAGGAGAGCTTGTGAGTCTCTTGAATGCTGACTCATCACCTGGACAAGCCCCAGCACTGGGAACAGATTAGGCCTCCCTTTTGTCTTTTCTTGACCTGTTCGGGGAGAGGGAGCTTGGAGACACATCCACAGAGTTATGGCACATTAGGCTGCAGAAAGAAAGAGAAAGATGGAGTTGCAGCTTTGTGATTGGGTCCAGTCTTTGTGGAACACCTACTCTGTGGGTCTGTGACTGTCCCCAGCCAGATGTCAAATGGGGGTGGTGGGTTGGGGGGAGGTATGCTCGCAGATCTTCATGCAACCTGGACAGCGTGCTTGACGTTCCCTTCCTTTTGCCCTTCCAGACGCCCTGCAAGAAGAGGCCAGCAACATCCATAAGGCTCTGAGCCTGGAGATACAAGACCCACAGAAGGACTGGCTGGGCACCACAGGGGCACTGGGGGAACTCATGACTGTCTCCTGGCCTAGCTGCCCTCTGGCTCTGGCCTTCTTACCTTCTCCTTCCTCACCCATTAACACTTTAAAACACAGATCTAAGTCAACTCTGGGTGCACATAAGTAAAGACAACCCATTGCCTTACCTAAGTCTCTACCCCATGAGTCACAAAAACTAGGCCCATCTGTTCCCCCATGACTGACAGGTACTGGACCCAAGGCTTGTCCCAGCTGCTGAAGCCACAGGTCAGCTCCTGAAGCTCTAGGTCTTGAGATTAATATGTCAACTTGCCCGAATAAACAAGCACACTGAGACAAGTTGTGATCCAACCAGCCCCACGTGTCTGTCCATCCACACTGCTCATGGCATCATGCAGCAATGCGGGAGGCCAGCACTGTACACAGTGTCCTTAGAACTCTGACCTCAGGCTTTCCCATTGGACACGCTCAGTGTGGAGAATGGATGGAAGCCAGCTCTTGCATCTGGCCCAGCACACATGTGCCCTAACTAGCTCTCTGTGTTGAGAGACAGAGGAAGGACCCCTTGAGCTTTGGAATCCTCCCTGCCCTTAGCCCAAGCTGACTCACAGGCAGCAGACAACCGATAGAGCTAGTGTGAGTGGACCCCCCTCTTCCTTCCCAGAGGAGAGGGGACCAGGCTTGTCTGCCCTTCTGGATCCTGTCCTGGCACCACTGGGTTCTAGAAGTGCTTGAGAGAAATAAGGGCTGGGGCCCCCATACCTCCATGACTATACTGGTTCACTCGTTCAGTGAACGTTTATGGAACAACCACATGGTCCCAGGCATAGTAGCAAGTGCTGAGGTCATAAGGAGCTCCTGACCTTGGGGAGTCACCATAGTGGGGGGAGATCCTTATGAGTAACTTATGACGAACTTAACATAGGGTGAGAAGAGGCACACCCCAGACCTTTTTGAGAGAATCTGGGAAGACTTCCTGAAGGAGATGGTGGTGTTAAATCCAATGGGGCCATTAGTGATGAAAGTGTAGGTCAGCAGTTGATGAGTTTATGTGCCCAGAAAAGCACAGATACTCTAATCTGACACCCCACCGACGAGGTCCCTGCAGTGTGTCTTTTGGACTTGTGCTTACATGTTCAGGTGTGCATACCTGGGAAGGGTCTCTACCAGGACATACGATCTATCTCCAGGGCTTTGGGGTATGTCTCCAGATGACATAGTGTGATTGGGAACAGTTAATGTCTTGGGGCATAATATGTGACCTAGGGACTGATTGCCCAGGTATGTAAGACCCAGGGATGAGATCACAGGGCCAGGGCCAGGCTAGAGATTTCTGTGGTGGCCTGACCTCCTGCAGGGCATCTTCCCCCATTCTGGAAAGGCAATCCCACATTTGAGTATTCCATGTAGGATAGACAGCATAGAGGACAGGCAGACACAGGCACAGCACCTGCCACAGCAGAAGAGATGAAGGAAAGTCCTTCTTGCCCTGGTTCTGTGGAGCCAAAGTGGGATGAGGGGGTGGGACTGCCTCTACTGTGGTCTGAGAGAGAGAGAAGTATAACCCCATTTGTTTCTCTAGGTTGCTAAGAGTGCCCTGAGGGTATCACAACTAGTGTTCCAGGATTCCAAACCAGTGCCTCCCTTCCAGGGTCAAAGGTCAGGGTCCAAGCCTTTCTAGCCCTTCCCCTACCCCCCTTTTTTCTCTTCTCCCTTTTTACTCCCTGTCTGTAGCCCGCTGCAGGCCTCTACCAGAACTAAGAAGTGCCCCCCAACCTTCCTTAGTCCTACAACCTTTCCCCATTCGATCTAGCCCCATGCCAGGGAGCGTAGATAGTTTTCCCTCCCATGGCCTTCCCTTTGCCTGATAGTAACCTCTTCCACAGCTGATGTCACCTCTGCTTTGCACTGACACAGCAGCTGAGCTGGGCACAGCAGGACTGCAAGGTCCAGAGGGCAGCTGGCTGTGTTCCGAGCCAAGCTTCCCTCTGTGACTCTTCTACCAGCCTTTTCCAGCCAAGAGTCTGCTGCTCTCCCATTCTGTTTCTCTGAGCCAATGTGTCCACCTGGGGATTTAGTGTTGACCGAGCCACCCATGTGTCTAGCAGAAAGTCAGAGCTGTGCTCTGCATGGGGGAGAATGGAGTCAGAATTCTGGTCCTGCCCCTGGGGAACCCACAGATTTCTAAGAGAAACAGGAGAAAGCACAATAGCCAATTAGGCAAGATAGTATCTGATAATGGCAGAGTGGAAACGTATTAAGTGGGGTACAGGTTCAGGAAATGGAGAAGGACCCTTGCTAATATAGATACCCTAGAACTGGTTAGGGGAACAGGGTAGGCTTGAAACAGACTCATTTATTTTGTGTGTGTGACAATCTATTAATCTATTAATATTTACGCTTATTTTTGGAGTGCCTGGGTGGCTCAGTAGGTCAAGCATCTTACTCTTGATTTTGGCTAGGGTCATGATTTCATGGTTCATAGGCCTGAGTCCCACACCAGGCTCCGAGCTTACAGCGCAGGATTCTCTCTCCCTCTCTCTCTGCCCTTCTCCCCACTCATGCTCTCTGGCTCTCTCTCAAAATAAATAAATAAACATTAAAAAAATTTTTTTACCCCTATATTTAACCTTATTTTGTAAGGCTCAGAAAAGTTGTGCCAGCTCGGGGTTTTGAGGTAGGGGGTGATGTGCTAGGAATAATACACCTGCTGGGTGGGTGGTAGGTACTTCACAGATCATCTAGTAAGCAGTCTTTCCAACCACAGAACAAACATGCTAAGCAGAGAGTGGACAGGAGATTTGATGTGTCCCATCCCTCTTCTGCCCTCCCACCACCTACCACTGCACCCATGGTCCCATCCAGGCTCCATAAACCCTGGAACCTGGGGCCCTGGCCCTAGGCAAATTACAGTCTGGAAGGCCCCGTGGTCACCCAGAGGCACCTGGCTTCCACCTTTCTTCTCCAATGCTCCCTGTAGAGGATGGAAAAGGGAAAATCTCGTGCTTGCCTTCAGCTTTGCCTTTGACACAGAAGGTATAAAATAACGTAATCATGGTGGATTTCCAGGCTATTTCTCTGCTGTTCCCACATCAGGATTTGGCTGGATTCCCTATTAAAGCCTGGAGTTATTGCCTTATATTTGCCTTGAGAATTCTGGATTTGCAATGTCATCTGGCCCAGACGACATTCTTGCAGAATTGTTGGTTTCCCCAGGCCCTCCTGTCAAGCAGCAGCCCAGAAAGCCAACTGTATTCATCCCATCCCTCCCAAGCCTGTGTGGCAACTGAGACCCAGCCAGGGGAGAGAGGAGCCAAACCCAGAACCCCGTATACAGTGTGTCCCTCAGCCCCAAGAGCACTCAGGCAGGCCCACGGGGGCCACTGACACAGTCAGTGGCTATCATGCTGGGTGCCCATTACTCTTCTCCCCATCACCCTCCTTAACAAATCTCAGCTTTCCTTAGACAAATGCCAGCTTCTGCATCCTGAAACCCTAAGAGCTACCTGGCCCTCTGGACCACCTGCAAAGCTACAGTTGCCCTACCATGTACTAGGCCTTGGCTGAGACCAGAACCACGCTGCCAACCACTTAGATGCCTGGGGAGGATCACCTGAGACAGTGGGGACCCCAGGAAAAGGAATGGGGCCTGGTGCTGGCCCACCAGCTTCCTGCCAGGACAGACTGGCACCTGGGCCTGTGGATCAGGGTTAAAGTCAACACACACCTAATCCCATCACTACCTTCAAGTTTCCCTGTTTACAAGCAAGAAGGAGCCAAAGACAGAGGCGTGGAAAAGGTAGGGCTTGCTTGGGAGGATGTTTGTATCTGGATTCATGCAGGAGAGAAGGAACAGAGTCAGATGCAGGGGATGGGAGGAGCTTATTCTCTGGTGGGGGTAGCTAGGAGCTGCCCAGCCAATAATTGAGCTTAGCCAAGATACTAAGGGAGGCCCCTTCCTGGGAGACACAGAATTCCCTCTCCTTGAAGACCTCAACAAACCTTTCTTATGCTAACTGCTAACTATGCGGCAGAAGTGCACCCAATCTTCCTACCCTCTCTCCTTGACTCAGAGGCAGACTTACCTCATGGTCTGACAGCTCTCCTAGCCTTCCTGGGCTCCCCTACTAAACACCTCAGGACCCTCATCTAATCTTGGTGTCTGCTCAGAGGACCCAGATCAACACCGAGGTGTACTAAGTCTCCAGAATGATAAATGCCTATGGATTAGGTAGGACCTGTTAGCAGCGCCTGTCGTGAGCTTTTAGAGTTACCTAGAAGAAAAGAGTAATTAACAGGAAGGAACTGGGGAGAGAAAAGGTCTCTGGACGCTCCCAACTGGTTTGTCTTTTGCGGCCTGAGACAGGGCAAGGGTTCTGCTGTCATCTGGTGGCCATTATAGGCAAAGCACCTTTGCGTCTTCCCTCCGTTCTGTGACTCTGCCCAAGAGGCGTCAGTGGAGAATTTGTTGTGGTGGTGTTTGGGGTCCATTTTCTCCCTCCCTTACAGCATTAATTGTAACTATTGACTTCCAAACCATATTCCCAAATGTTCTACCTTGAAAATTAGTACCATAATTGCATACATCGGTGAATTTACGGAAAACTATGGAATTACACACTTTAAACGGGTGAATAGTATGGTATGTGAATGATACCTCAATAAAGCTGTTTTTAAAAATCAGCATCATAAGAGGAGTTGGAATAAAGTGAGACTTTTCGAACATGACGATGAGGATATTGGTTTCAGTTTCTTCGGATATCCCCAGATACGCAAGAAGTTCACCCAGTAATATTCAATAAACACTTGATAAATTTCTTGTGTAGTTAAATGGAGCCTCTTCATTTATTGCCTCACCACCCACTCTTTAACCTCTGCCTCCCCACTTCTCCAAATCAGGCCTCCGTAGCCTTCTCACTTTCCAAGGTCACCTGAGAGATTCTAGTCTAAACATCTGAAGGCTTTTAATTTATCAGAATCCTTGACCTTTTAGCACTGATACGGTCAATAATCACTCCCTTCTTAAAATACTCCTCCTCTGACTTTTGTGTCTTGAAAACTCTTGGTTGCCTTCCTGTCTCTCTTATGACTCTTTCTCTCCCTTTCTGGCTCCTCTCCTTTCCCCTCAACTCCTTTCTCCCTTCATGCAATCCTTTGGCAATTTCAGCTATTCCTGTGGCTCCAATAAACATGTCTAGCTACATGATCCCCACATCACTCCCACCAGGGTTTATTACTGTCTCAAACTCTAACCCAAATTTTCTGGTGACCTCTCAGATTTCATCATCTGAGTGTCCCATTAACACTTTAGACTCAAACATACCTAAAGCTGAATTTCCTGTTGTAACCTGCTCCTTTTGATCCTTCTCCCCACCCCACCCCCACCCCCACTCCATTATAGCATCATTATCCTTCCAGTTGTAGGGACTTAAGACCTTGGAGCCACCTTTGATTTTGCTCTCCCTTGTACCGTACATCCAGTCAGGGGCCAATCCCCGCAGGTTCTGCCTATGAGATGCCACACATATCTTTCCATTCCTTTCTATTCTTATTTTACAACCATCATTCAGGCTTTCATGCCCTGTCCCTAAACTAGTCCAGCAACCTTCCAACTGATTTCCTTGCTTCCAATCTCCCCCCCCAAATCAGCCCATCTTCTTATCTGATTATTTTTCATAAAATATACCTTTGATTTCATTACTGTTTGGGAGCTTTCTTTGTCTTTCTGTTGCCTGAATAGAATTAAATTTTTATTGTCAGAATGAGTTAAATGTTGGGCATTTGAGACCTTCCATATTCACTCCCAACCCTCTTTCCAGGCTTATTTCCAGGCTTATTCCCCAGTGAGAGTGGTGGGACTGCCCACCTACCTGCCTTTGCATACACCGCTGTCCCTGTGTGGATGACACACAGGAAGTATTCTCGCTGTAGTCAGACAGATCTAACTCAGAAAACAGGTTCCACCATCAGTTGTCTCTCAGATCCTCAATTTCTTCCCCCATAAAATGGAGATAATAAAAACCTACTCCATTGGATTGTGTGAGAATTAACTGACATGATGCACTGTGAGGTGTGTGCCATGTGTATGGTTAATAATGGCAGCTATGCTTTATTTTTGTTCCTTAAAATATTTTTCTTCCTTCAAAGTCCATCTCAATGCCATTTGTTTCAAAATTCATTTCTTGACCCTTCCACTTCCGGACCCACTTTCCTTCCTCAGAACTGCTGTTAGATGCTGTACTTCTCATTACATTACTTCTCATTGTGGCTATTCTCATCTTTGTCACACATTCCACCCATATTCTTCCTCAACTGTAATCTCCAAGGAAGTAGTAATTAATACACAGTCTGGGAGCAAGCGATTGATTGATAAGCAAATCTATTGCATGGAACTTTCATGACTTCCGGCTGATGTGTAGAGCTAGTTTCTATGCATCTGATTAACCATAACTTAATTTACACATAAAATTCGGATTCTGTAGACACATGTGCCAGAATTTTTCACATAACTTGTGATGAGCATTTTCTCATGATATTAAATACTATTCAAAATGTTGATTTCTGCACAACACATCATGTGTATGTCTGCTTTTTTTTTTTAATTTCCTGTCAGTTTTAATGAATGGCAGTAGCATATCACATGCAGTTCTGGGTGGGTTCAGGGTGAGAATTTTCTAATGAACCTTTTCTAATACTAAAACTGTTTCTTTTTGTGTCATCCAACATTCACCTCAAGTTGAGGGAAGAGAAAGCTGGATGGATCCTAAGTTTCTCTTAGGGGGAATCCAAATCTATATCTTCCCTCTTTGCCAGGAGATAGGGCAGGGCAGGAGGATCAAGTTCTAGCCCCCAAAGAAAGAAGGACTAATAAACAACACATTTACTCTGTCCTTTTGAGGCCTGCCTTCCTTTTAAAAGGAACTACATCCTTAACACACAGGTAGTTTTCAACCTTGTATCCTTATTTAATATTTTTTTCTAGTGTTGGATATTTGAGCTTCCTCTTTGTCAGCTTTTAAAAGATTGTTATCAATTATGTTGATAGAAACATCAGGATAGCTTTCTAGATTTAGGGTTACGGGGTGAACAGAATAAAAGAAACATTAAGCTCTTGGTTCCAAATTCCTGTTTGAGAAATTAAAACAAATTTTTTTGAAGTATTGACTGTTACTGAGGTATGATTGGCATGCAAGAAGTTGTACATCCTTAAAGTATACAACCTGATGAGCTTGGAGATAAGTAAACACCTGTAAAACCATCACCTGAGGAAATTTTTAATCAGTTTGTAGTTTTGCCAGCTACTCTACCTCTCATTAATTTCTGCCTCCTTTCCAGGTGTCGAGGTGATCATCAATTTCAGGAATGAAAGAGTGGTTGGATTCCATGTGTTCAGAAGGAATCCAATGCAAGCCTTCAAGCTTAGCTCAACTCTTGTACTGGTGACCACAAGGATTAAAGATTACTGTATGTCGTACCCTTTCTTACAGTTATAACTTTTTCCTTGCTTAACTCCTTTAACTCTCTCTCTAATTTAACTAAGTCTGTTTCCTTGTGTATATTAGCAGTAAAACATTTCTGAATCTCAGAAAACCTTATTTGCTGCCAGGCCAAGAAGGGGAAAGAGAGGTAGAAATCCTGATTCTGTTCCTCATTTGCCTTAGAAATTTGGGTGTCCTGCCATATTTCCTCCTAGCACCCTGTACTTCTCCTTTGCAGCACTTTTTATGATTACAAATCATAAATTATCTGTCTATTTGCTTGATGCCTATCTTCTCTTCCAGAATGTAAGTTCTGTGAGGCACGGGCCCTGATGATCTTATTTGCTGCCTACCCCAGAGTCCCTACTATAGAGTCGGCACTCAATAAATACCTGTGGAATGAGTTATGACGGGAATGAGGACTCAGGATGGACAGATGTGTGTCTCCTGTGATGGGGCCCTCAGAGGCAGGGACAAGGAGGTATGTAGGGTGATTGCCCTGAGACCCTGAAATGATGCTGGCAGAGTGAGCATCTGGGAGATCTGCCCTCGTTCCCAGTCTTCCATCTTCACAACCTCAGGACCTTGTCAACCAAGCCTCCTGTGAAATTTAGTGAGTAGCTCTGAAGGAGAGAACTGTGCCCTCTCAGGTCCTCTTCCCCATAATCCACTTCCTCTCTCATGCCTTTCTTTCCCCTCCACCTCCTACCTTTCTTTCTAGCCTAGTGTCTCCGGCTCACATGGAGCTCTTTCCTCCCGACTCCACCCTCTCTAGCAGGAGGCCTGGCTAATGCTTACCATCCCACACAGAACCCTGCCTGCCACAGCTGGAGCTCTTCCTAGAAGGGATAATGCTGATGGATCACTTCAGGACCATGTGAACATCTGCGTCTGGACTACACTCATGCCAAGGGGTAAGATCACGGCCTCAGACCCAAGTTTCCAGACAACTGAAGACTGACTTCCTTATTTTTATTGATGGCATCATCTCCCACCACCTGGGTTTGGTTGGTTCCATCTACCTGTCCAATCTTCTACAGAAGGCATAGACAAATGGGGATAGATATCCAGGAGGGCTCTCTAGATATGGAAGGAAAGTTGAAGGGCTCATTTCAAAAAGGTTCTCTTTGGAGGGATGGAAGATGCAAAATGTATTCCAGCAGGACATGTTAAATCCAGGAGGTAATGGGAAGGAAGGAAGAGACTGAAATGGGTCATTGTGATGAGGGGAGGCGGGTCTCCTCCAGCCTTCCCCTGTGAGGTCCCTGATGAAATACAACAGAATGCTAGTTTCTTGGCTTTCTGGGCTGGAACAGCTGCAACAGGACTTCATACACCGGAACCTTCCAATGGATCTGGCTTGTCTGTTCTAAGGTATTAAAAAGCTGTGGCTTGTGTTGCAGTGCTGTGGTATTTATTGCACAAAAACAGGGAGGGGAGGACTCCCTTGGGATTAGCCTACTCCTGTCTGTTTGCTTGGTCCACTGTGTTTATTGCTGAAAACTTCAGCTCCTCAAATTTCAATATTTGTGCCATGCAGATGACTAGTGGCATATTGGTGAAGGGTAAGCTCTTAAATTCAGGGTTCTCTTATAAGAAAGTGATCTTCCGTGTCCTCCATTGAGAATCATTGCCACGGTGAGCCACTGTTACTTATGGAACTCTATTATTTATGTTCATTGAGGTGGGAAGAGTCAAGGGTCACTATGTAAAACACAGAAGGTGGTTTGAAGCTTGCTTCTCCCTGTAGAATCTGGACTGTGAGTCATGCCAGGGCTCCTTCTTTAAAATATGAAAGGTGACTTATCCCGGGGGAATTTACATGGAGAACTTATAAGAAGATGGGTCACAGGTTTCCTTCCTATGGCCTTTGCTGTCTCTGGGCTTTTTGTCAGGACCCAGTGGATCTGAGTGGCACTGAAGAGCCTGGCTAGGATGGGCATGGCATGAAAAAGGAGTGTACTCATGGCAGAAATCGTGCAATCCTTTTGCTGGTGTGTGCAATAGGATAGTGTGCAACCACAAAGTGTATCCCAGTGAAGCAATGGGATTGATTCACCAAGTGGGCTAAGAGGCATCATGCTGAAGAGGTATTTTGGGTTCTGATGGACAACCAGGCTTGCCATGTGTTCAAAAATTGCTAAGCGCTGCTCTCGTTCCTGACTACTGTTGTAACACTCTCCAAGTGAAAGGCCATCATTCCTCTCTGTTGGTGTCAGTTGGAATGGAATGGGTGTTGATATGGAGAGTTCTGAGACCCTTGTCTCTCAGAGATAATGACAACAGAGTCCTGACTGAAGGTATCTTCCTTAAACATGAATTTCTTGTGCTGGGCACAAGGATGGATGCCATGGCAAGATAACCAAATTTGTTTTGTGCTTTATAGCACACAGTTCGTAAAGGTTTCTGTATCTACTGTTTTAATCTTAAAACAGTCCTTAAGTTCAGCAGAGCAGGGTTTAGTATGAACACTCTGCAGATACATAAACTAAGTCTCAAAAGGGACTTTCCCAGAACCATACACTTAGTAAGCTGCTGAGCCAAGAGGTCAACCTGGCAGCTTGAGTTTCAAGGTCAAGCCTGTTGGGTTTTGCTAAACTGCTAAGAAGCAGCCTGAGTCACAGGACTCTGATATTGGTTGCCCTTATTAACTGGATCTGGCCACTCAGGAAAAGCCAAGTGCCTTAGAAGCTTGAAGACATTAAGAACGGCTGGACACAAAAGTATCAGGAGATCCCACTTGATTAATATGTTTATGACCTTCTTGAGCAAGACTAAACACCCTAGGAATGCACAGCACCTTTAGAGAAAATTTCTCAAGCTGTGTTGCATAACCTGTACTCCTGAGGGGTATTATGGGTTGATCCACACACATGGGGAGAGGAGACTGAGCAGGGAAAAGCAGTGTTACCTAGGTTGGGTGACTGTGAATAAAGCAGTCCAGCTCTGGTCACAAGGGTGTGGGACCCGTCACATAACGAACCTCCTTGAGTCCATCCGAACCCTTGTTGAATACCTCTCTCAGAATACAAAATTACCCCCAAGGAGTCAGAAACCATCTCCTCTTCCTCTCATCATTTCTTTGAACTACACTGCTAGCTTCCTATTTATCACCTCTGTGCTAATGTTCAGTTTTGCAAGCCAGGGGTCCTTTTGCAATTGTTTGAAGAGCTTGTGGGTGAGAGGCATCAGTTCCTGTTCCTTCACTATCAGCAGATTTTGCACAAATTGGTCAAAACTGGCACACTTCCTTGTCTTTTGTCTTCCCAAAGAAAACAAGCACTTTAGATTATGTCTCATTAACCAATAACATGTAGAGATGAAACTCTTCCTTCTAGGGAAGCTCACAGAGAAGCCATGCAGAGTTAATTCCCTAAAAGTATCTGGGCCTGGGACAGGAGATCCATGCTGCAGACCCAGGGGTAAGATAGCTGCTGTTTTTTCAACCCTTTCTCAGGTGTTGGAGTACACTTATTTATCAAGGACCTGAGGCCAGCCTTGGGTTGTCTGGAATCAGGATCTCTTTATGGGGACACTTAAGACTGGTGACTTCCACCAGATTGGTGTTTTCCTGAGCGGTGAGGTGGACTTCAGTCGAGTGAGCAATAGAGTGGTCCAGATGGGGAGCCAGCAGTTGGAGAGAGAGCAGCCCCCACCCTAGCCATCAAGGAGGATATAACCCCTGCACCTGTGGGGCCAGTGCCATTCTGGACACATGCTTGTAAGGGAGCCCCAGGCAAGTGATCAGAGGTTGGAGCAGAGCAGAGGCAGAGATGTACCTGGGGGCACATGCCAGGGTTTTAATTCAGACATCTGAGATGGAAGAAAGCAGACCAATACTGGGGTGCCTGGGTAGCTCAGACTTTGATGGTTAAGCATCTGACGTTGATTCGGGTCACCATCTCATGTCTTGTGAGTTCAAGCCCCAGATCGGGCTCTGTGCTGACAGCTCAGAGCCTGGAGCCTGCTTTGGATTCTCTGTCTCCCTCTCTCTCTCTGACCCTTCCCCATTGGTGCTCTGTCTCTCTCTCTCAAAAATAAACATGAAAAAAAATTTTAAAAAGCAGACCAGTGCTGATAATTCTCATAGTTCCATTATGTGCTCATGTTTACAGCCCTCGGTCCAGTACCTAGCAGAGTCATAAGATAAAGTTGTCAGCTGAGCTGAGTCCAGATATCTACTCTTCTTAAGGAGTTCCAAATCACACTGTCCTTGCCCTTTGCTCTCTGATACATTCTCCCAATCAGGGCTTAGCCTTTTCCCTAGGCTGAGCTTCATACCTTTGAGAAACACTTTTCTGCCAGTGTAGCTCTCTCATAAGCCATAGGAGGGCAGACCTCAGAGAAAGGATATAGACAGTCTGGACCTCCATAGTGCCCCCCACCATCGCGACCTCATCAGCAGTCAGGACCCTGCCCCTTAAGTGTCTAAAACAGGGGCTCCTCCTGCCTCTTTCCTTTCCCCAGCTGTAGGGCCACCACAGGGGACAGCCCAAGGTGAGACATTAAAGGGGCCTCAGACACCATTGAATGAACCTGGAAGGGGGGCAGCACTTTCCAGTCTCCTGTCCCTGGCCTTGGTCCCTAGCCCAATCCATGTCGGCCCTTTCAGGAGCTTTTAGTGGAAATTAGCCCAGACCCACAACGGAGTCTGCCAGGCATCCTCTTTTGCCAGCTCCTCCCACTGCTCTTTCATCCCCTCTTCTTTCTGACTGGGACCCTCCCCCCCCCCCCAACAGCCACCAGGCCCATCTATAAACAGCCCTCCTCTCCTCCCGGCACACCTCTCTCACTCCTCCTTCCTTCCACCCCATCTCCACACCTCCCTCCCAGTCTTCTCCTTCTCCTGCCAAACCCCTGCCTTCTAGCTCCCTCCCACCCCCCTTTCTCCAAGGTAGAGGAAGAAAGAGCCCCAGACAGGACTGATGGCCATTCTCCACCCCCTTCTGTCTGCTCCCTCCCCACAGCTAGTATAGATTCTCCCTACAAAAGGCAGGAAGCAGAGGCTTTCTGAGACCAGCTGTTCTCTCCCTCTCTTTCCTTTGCCTTCTGCTAACTAGACTGGACTGTTTTGCTCCCTCTTTCTTTAGGTGACAGTGGGTATCTGACGTGCCAGGTCCCCTACCTCATTCCCCGCGAATGCTATGGGAAGTCCCAAGGGGCAAGAGCTCCAAACTATGGGGAGAGGAGCCTGGGACAACCCTGCCTACAGTGGTCCCCGGTCCCCACATGGGACACTGAGGATCTGCACCATCTCCAGTGTGACACCCCCTGAATCCCAGCCCAAAAAGCCTGAAGATGGACCCCAAAAGAAGGCATACAGGACCCTGGTGTCCAACTGCTGCTTCCAGATCTGCCGTGGCATCAGAGGTACCTGGTGGGAGGAGGGTTCTTTCAGGATACTGGAGTTGGAAGAGGGGTCCCAAAAGCTTTGGGGGGAGATGTGATCTAAAGAAGAGGTGGGATGTCAATATCTCTTTGGGCTTTATGAATTGTCCCTTAGAGCCAATGTCCCCAGAACACAGAGGCCAGTCTCATGGTCTCTCAGAGAGAGAGCCTGGTGCAGTCATCTCCATCTCTGGGGACCCAGAAAGGTATGTGGGAGTTAGCTGGAGGGAGGGCATATTTGTGATGATACCCTAGATGGCCCCACCTGAAACAAGGACCTCCTTTCCAGGTCTTCATTCTCTAATACCCAGTGTCTTTTCCACTATCTACCTCAGGGTGTTTGATGAAGGAGGGCAGGCTTGAGTGTGATTAGAGTAGCCAGATTCAGGAAGATAATAATACGGTGATGTGTGAGGAGAGAGCCAGAGTAGAAATAGGAGTAAAGTCCAGGGACTGATGGGCCGGGCAACTGGGAGGAACCCTGCTCTTAGGGATCCTAGATGTCTCTCCTATGTCCCTTAGGACTTTGGGGAACAACCCTGACTGAGAACACAGCTGAAAACCGGGAGCTGTATGTCAAGACCACCCTGCGGGAGCTTTTAGTATACATCGTGTTCCTGGTGGACATCTGTCTCTGTGAGTAACATTTGTCTCTGTGTCTCTGTGAGAAGCATCTATGCATACAACATCTGTGTACACACTTCCGCAGCAACACCCGTGGAGATGGCATCTGTGTGTGAGCAGGTCGTGTCCTGGGATTGATACCTTTTCAGTTAAAGATATTTTTATTAAAAAGAATTTGTCAGGGCATCTGGGAGGCTCAGTCATTTAAGTGTCTGACTCTGGCTCAGGTCATGATCTCCTGGTTCACAAGCTCTGCCCTGACAGTGCAGAGCCTGCTTGGGATTCTTTCTTCCTCTCTCTCTCTCTCTCTCCCTCTGTGTGTGTATGTCCCTCTCTTGCTCATGCTCCTCTCACTCTCAAAATAAATAACAATAAAATTTAAAAGAAATTTTTGTCACTGAGTTCAGGAGAAGAAGGCAGATTGTTAGAAAGCTATTAAAGTTGTTTTGTCAAGCATTATGAGGGGAATACAGTTTTTAAATTCAAGTTCCTGGCACCAATTCAGCCGCCACCATGTTCTTTTGGAAAGTGGAAGTTTTTACCCTTCTGTAAAATGTGGAAAATGGTTCCTTTCTATTTGGAACAAAAATAGTTTGGTGGGTTTTACATGGTTATTATGCTATGTCTGATCCCCGTTTCTTTAGAGGCAGAAGGAAAAAGGTTCAGCAGGCCTTAGAGCTCAGATTCCTGATAAAGGGGTTAAAGATGCCAGTGCTATGGTGGTCAATACAGCTAAGATTCTCCCATGTGAGAGATCACCATGCCACAGACATTGAAGCAAGCTTATCTGAAGTTCTGGGAACTTCCCAAACTGGGAAGGTTTGGTATCTAAGTTGAAAGAACCCAGTGAAAGGATAAAACACTGAGCCATGAAAGGATAGAGTCAAATAATTATAGATAATAACAAAGGTGCACCAAATAGATGGTATAAGGCCTATAGATAGGATGCTTTGTACATAGCCAATGGCTTCTTCAAAAACTTGCACAAGTGAATTTTAGCTAGTTTCATGGAGTTGTGTGTGTACGTGTGTGTTAATTAAACTGAAGTTTGGACCCTACAACTAAGGTGCCTCCATTATTACATGACCTTATACTCCACAGAAAGCTCTGTTCTTTTTAGGATGCATGAATCTTTTGAAAGTGTCTGAAAACATAAGTGTAGATGGAAAATGTCATCATCTTAGAGCCAACTGCATTTATGTGAGCCCTGTAGGAAAACTGAGCAGAAAGCACTTTCTCTGGTTGCACTCTGTTGGGACTTACTCTGTGGGAATAGAAGGGGCAGTTCTGAGTGTTTACCATGGGTCATCAGCACAGAGTGAAAGGAGACAGTGTATGCGGGAAACAACAGTCGACCAAGTGTACGTTCTGTGGGGGCCATTTGATTCCTTTCAGCAAGTGACCATCAGAAATTCATTTGTTGACATATTGATTTTTTGTCTTAACCATCTGTTAGGAAGGAGTGTCCTCTCCTTTTTCATATCCCATGATAGCAGCTGAAACCCGCAGGGAGAGCCTTTCTATATAAATGTCTCTATTTCCAGATTAGCCTCTGGAGCAAGATTGGGAGGTTCCTAGCTCCCCAGAGTCATAGTGAACCATTTCTGACTCCTGTGTATGGAACTGAAGGGGGTTGAAGTTGGGTTTCTGGAAGCCCACTGAGAATATTTAGGGGCATTTTAATGCACCGGTGAATGCTAAATGGTCTGTGACTTGCCAAAGTCTGAGTCATAAACTCAGTCCAATAAGTGCAGAGTCCCTGAGCAGCCAGATTTAGAGGTTGTCCAGTTCAAGGACACAGAAATCCCTTCTCTATGATTCCTCCTGTGGTGCTCTGTCAGGTGGGCAACTAGCCCCACCCTGGGAAATATCCATGGGGATTTCACTATTTCATGGGGCAACCCATTCTACAGCTAGGCAGGTCTATTTCAGGGTGGCTATTGTGTTGTTCTATTAGGATGCTGTCTTCCAGGAGCTTCAATGACATGTGTTTGGAAATCCACCTTTATCAGTGTGCTTTTCCCTGTCAGTTCCTATGGATTCAGATGTTTCAGGACCCATATTTGGTATTAGGGTCAATACTGTGGCATAATGGAAAGATATGAAGGTTGGAGACAGACAAACTGGATTCAAATACCAGCTCTGGCACTTACTGGTTTTATAACTTTGGGCACTTTCTTGTTGCTAGAACAAGGATAATACTATTTATCTTATGGAGATAACATATATAAATAATCTAACCCAATCACTGATAGTAATTATCTTTGTATCATCTAGTGGAATTTCAATATACTCACTTGGTCCTCTAGAGTGGTTATAAAAAAAATACCTCTCAAGAAAGAAGCAAATCTGAAAAGGCTACATATTGGGACACCTGGGTGGCGCAGTCGGTTAAGCGTCGACTTCAGCCAGGTCACGATCTCGCGGTCTGTGAGTTCGAGCCCCGCGTCAGGCTCTGGGCTGATGGCTCGGAGCCTGGAGCCCGTTTCCGATTCTGTGTCTCCCTCTCTCTCTGCCCCTCCCCCGTTCATGCTCTGTCTCTCTCTGTCCCCCCCCCCAAAAAAAAAAAAAAGTTGAAAAGGCTACATATTGTATGATTCTAACTGTGTGACGTTCTGAGAAAGGTAAAGCTATGGAGATAGTAAAAGGATCAGTGGTTTCCAGGGATCCGAGAGGTGAGAGAGATGAGTAGGTGGTGTGCAGAGAATTTTTAAGGCAGTGAAACTGCTCTGTATGATGATATTATAATAGATACCTGTCATTATACATTTGTCCAAACCCATATAATATACAAAACCAAGAGTGAACACTGATATAAAGTATGGACCTCAAATAATGATGTGTCGATGTAGAGTCATCGATTGTAATAAATGTACCACTCTGATGGATGATTTTGATAATGGGGGAGTCTGTCCATATGTGGAGGCAAAGGTATATGGGAAATCTCTGTATCTTCCACTCAGTTTTGCTTTGAACCTAAACCTGCTCTAAAAAAGTAAGGTCTATTTGGTTTGTGGTTGGCTTCACAGATAGGCATATAGGGCTAATATCATTTGAACAGCACCATTTAAGTTAAGGCATTTTCTCCAGAAGACCTCAGTTTATCACTACAACCACATCCTTGTTGTTATTAACAGCACACACACCAACCTTTTACTGAATGAAAGCACTACGCTATGTGCATTATCTTGTTGACTACTCACAGTGATTCTAGGATATTGGTTCCGTCATCACTCCCATTTTATAAATCCAGAAAGGTTTAGATATGTGAAATAGCTTGCCCAGGGCCATACAGCAAGTAAGTGGCAGAAGCAGGGATCCAATTCAGTGACTGTTGGCTTGATTCAGTTATTGAGACTTTTAACCAGAATCTGCTACGGCCTCTCTGCATGTCAATGTGTTACACATTAATTTATTAACACCCATCAACATCTTAGCAAGGAAAACTACCCATCCTACCTTAGGAGAAGCATAATTTTGAGAGAATTCTACCAGCTGGTTATTTTTCTTTCTTTTTATTGTTGTATTTTAAAAATGATATAAAAACATTAAAGGACATTTGAAATATAGGTCACCTATAATTTACCACCACAACCCCATAGATATTGTCACTTATCACCAGTCCTTATCCACATACTTACATATTTTACCTAGTTGTATCATATGGTTCCCTTCACTTACAATTGTATCTTAAATACTTCTTCATGTTCGTAAGCAGTTTTTATATTTTCATTTTAATGACTACAGTCACATCACAATTAACTATAATACTTCTCTTGTTGTCTCAGTATTTGCCAACTATAGGTAAATGTATGTATACTTGGTACTTTTTGCCATTTTTGTTAAATTATTTCCTTTGGAATTTCCAGGGAGGGAGATTACTAGGCCAAAAGATAGGAATACCTTCTTAATCCTTGCTATGTGGTGTTATCTTTGCCTTTGTAAGGGATCATACAAATTTATGATGCCACTAGTACTCTGAGATCAGACCAATTTTGTCACAATCTCACCAACATTGGATATTCTCATTTGTAATTTTTGTTATTAAGTAGGCATAACATGGTACAATTTGCCTTAATTTGCCTTTGATTATCAGTGAGGATGGACAGTTTTCTCAAGCTTTAATTTATTATGTGTATCTACTTTTGTGTAAATTGTTTAAGGAAGGCATGTTTTAAGAGGGACAAGAGAGGGGATGGGGCGTGAAGTTTGGAACATTAGACCCTAGGGGAGGGACCAACCACCAGGAGGCTCATTTCCAGGATTTGGATTCCTGGGGCTAGGAAAAATAGCCTACTTTGGCCTGGGACAGGCCCTCATAATCTATGGTGGGCAGCCATACTGACCACATTCCTTTTCCCATATGCTTTATTCTAGGACCTGGGTGGCGCTAGATACCAGAGCTATTAGGAGTTTCATCAGCGAAAATAGAGCTATCTTTTTTATGCAGGCGGTGTGGGTGAAACATCAGTCTTCCCACAATAACCCTATCAGTTGGGCAGCCTTTTAAGTCTTACAAAGAGCTTTTACGCCTATTATCTCATTTGGTCTTGACAACAATCCTGTAAGGAATAGATATTACTTCCATTTCACAGATTAGGAAGCCGTTATTATTGTCATTATGAATAGTTCAGGAGCGATCAGTAATTCAGAACAGTCCCTGATGGGTGGATTTTGTCCTCTTCCTCTACATAGAAAATGCTGGAGAATGATCTTCTTGCCTCCACTCCTCCCCTCCCACCATCCTGATATTTATGAAAGGGCTTCCAGCGCTTTGTCTTCTTGGCAGGATGGCTGTAGCCTTTTGTTGTTGGAGGAAACATTGAAGGTCTTTGTATGAAAACAATGGCTGTTTGTTTTAGGAGACAGTATTGTTATCTCAAAGGTGCACCTGGGACTGGCCCTGTATAGGAGCGGCTCTGAGACAGGGCACGGCTGGGTCTGGTCACCATGCAGTTGGGGAGGAGGGCACAGACCCTCAATCTTTGGTGACTTGTGCCTCCACACCAACTAATGTCAACTGGATGCTCTTTATTCATCAATGGTTGTAAGGAAATGCCTATCTCTGTTCACTCTGCCTTTTTTGAGTGGATCTCAAGGATCTGTTCATAGATTGGTAGAATCCTGCATTAACAGGAGAAGTTGAAGTAAATTTGGAGTCTAGGAAGAAGATGTCCTTCTTTTTTTCTTTATTGAGATATAATTAACATACAACATTGCATTCATTTTAGGTGTAAAACATGATTTCATATATGTATGTATTGGGAAATGATCTCCACAATTAGTTTAGTTGACACTCGTCACCATAGTTACTTTTTTTCTAATAATGAGGATTTTTAAGATTTAATCTCTTAGCAACCTTCAAATATACAATACCGTATTGTTAACTATAGTCATCATGCTGGACTTATTAATCTTATAATTGGAAGTTTGTACCTTTTGACCACCTTCACTGATTCCACTTCCCCTCTCATCCCCCTGTATCTGACAACCACCAATTTATTCTCTGTATCTATGAGTTTGTTGGATTTTGTTTCTGTTTTTTTGTTTTAGACTCCACATATAAGTGACATCATACAGCATTTGTTTTTCTCTGTCTGACTTACTTCACTTAGTATAATGTCCTTAATGTCCATCCATTATGTTGCAAATAGCAGGATTTCCTTTTTTGGTGGCTGAATAATATTTCATTGTACATGTGTACTGTATTTTCTTTGTCCATTCATCTGTCAATGGCCACTTAGGTTGTTTCCATGTCTTGGCTATTGTAAATAAAGCTGCAAGGAGCATAGGGGTGCGGATATCTGTTTGAGATAGTGATATCATTTTCTTAAGATAAATACCCAGAAGTGGAATTGCTGGACCATATGGTAATTCTAGGTTTTCTTTTTTTAATTTTTTTTAACACCAGAGCATGAGCAGGACAGAGGCAGAGAGAGAGGGAGACACAGAATCCAAAGCAGGTTCCAGGCTCTGAGCTGTCAACACAGAGCCCGATGCGGGGCTTGAACTCAGGAACCGTGAGATCATGACCTGAGCTGAAGTTAGACGCTTAACTGACTGAGCCATCCAGGCTCCCCTGGTAGTTCTAGTTTTAATTTTTTGAGGAACGTCCGTAGGAAATGTCTTTCTTGACTGGACATTCCTAGAATTGGCAAGGAAAGGGACAGAAACATATTGGAGGTTCAGGAAATGTCTGTGGGTGAGCTCTCATACCCTATGTGACTGTAAGGATGGCAGAAGATAATTGGTCACATAGAATCATGACGTTAGTGAAGGTATGATGGTGATGGGAAGAGCATGGGACCTGGAATAAGACGACATGGTTCAAATGACAGTACAACCAGTTATTAGCCATTGCCTTTAGCAAGATAGTTCAAGATACATAAATCCCTGGAAACCCTGATTTCTTTACATATCAGATGATGGTAATGACCACCTCTGTAAGATTGGTGGAAAAGAAGTAAGTACAAATAGAACAGTGCCTGGCATATAGTAGGCTTTTAATAAATACCAGTTTATTTCGTTTATAAGTTAGGAAATAATTGAAATGTAAAGTTTAACCCACTGGAAGCCTGAGATCTGAGAAAAGCCTGAGAAGGCATCAGGATAATGCTTATGAAGGATGGGAAAGACTAGGCCCTCTAGAAACAGTTGCTGGGGATCAAGTTTGGCCATGGCTAGGAAAAGCATGAAATCATGAAATCATGAAAAGCATGATTTCATGCTTTTCCTAGCATGCTCAGTTACCTATGGCCCACCCAGACACAGAAAGTTACAAAGTCCTTCTGGTACTAGGGTGAAGTGATCTGAGCCAGCTCTACCTAAATAAGAGGGATTTAGGCCCACTAGCACACTTTGGGCTATATTTACTGTAGTAGAATTCCCTGGTGCCCCAGAATTCTGAGGGCCTGGATCACTGTTACAAGACTGGTGAGCCTGGACATATCTTGTTGTCCAATGCTAGATGATAACCTGTCATTTAGTTTTCCCCCTCATGAGGCTGTCACTGGTCTCTAGGAATACAGTAGTACATTTAAGTGCCAGTTCTTGGAATCAGGGAAAGGCTTTTTACCTAAAACTATGCTTTGATCAAGTACAAAGAGCAGGCAGCAGTAGCTGATAAAATCTAGCTATTCTAGATTTTTATAAATGAGCTCAGTTTGGGGCACTGCTGGTGTGAGTAGCCAGAGAAAGAACATGTAGCTCTCATTCATAAAGCATGAGTCTGAGTATTGACTCTGCCTCTTGCCAATTGAATGACCCTGAGCAGACCATATAAATTTGAATTTCATGATTCATAGTGTTAAAAAGAAAACCACAGGACCCAAATGGTGTCACTTAGGTTAAGGCCCCACGTCAGTAAATGAAGACTTACTACCTGACCCAATTGCAGTTTCAACCTCCCAAAAATGTAACCTTTAACCAGTTGCCATGGGAATTGCCTGGCCAACACTAGGAAATTTACTGATAGGTCCCTTCTGTTCCGCATAGAAGGGCGATCTTGCCTAAAACAATGGCTTCTTTGCTAATAATTTCCTTTTTCCACTCCCTCTTTAAAAACCTTTCCTTTTCTGAAGCCCTTTGGAGCTCCCCTCTACTTGCTAGATGGGATGCTGCCTGATTCACAGATCAATTAATAAAGCCAATTAGATCTTTAAAATTTACTTGATGGAATTTTGATATTTAACAATAGGAAAACTGCTCGTGGGCAAAGTGGGATAGTTAGACCATGTCTGACAAGCTGTTGGGAGGTATTGCATGAGAAAATGCTTTGAAAACAATGAAACATGGTACACAGGTAAAGGATTATAATAACGCTGGTAATAATTTCCTTATGCTATTCGGTGGTGGCAACAGTAAGTCTATGATTTTAAGTTCAAGTACATCGTTAGACCTGTATGGAGGTTCTAGTCACAGATATAAGGCAAAGGGCAATATTGTCAAAGTTGTGCTCCAAGGACCCTGGGGCCTCCTGAGACCCTTTCAGGGGGTTTGTGAGGTCTTCCCTTACCAAATTACATGTCTGAGAGAGGTCATATTTTCTTCATATATATGTATTTTTTTTTAATTTTTTTTTTCTTTCACATTTATTATTGAGAGAGAGACACAGAGCATGAGCAGGGGAAGGGTAGAGAGAGGGGGAGACACAGAATTTGAAGCAGGCTCCAGGCTCTGAGCTGTCAGCACAGAGCCCGATGCAGGGCTCAAACTCACAAACTGCGAGATCGTGCGTGACCTGAGCCGAAGTCGGTAGCTTAACCAACTGAGCCACCCAGGCGCCCCTCTTCAAATATATTTCAACCAAACAACATACAACAACATGTTGAATTCTGAAGCAGATGTGAGAATCCAGCAGTGTTCTTTAAAGATGGACATTAAACAGGCTTGCAAAAGGGTTAAACAATCCCATTTTCCTCACCAAATTTATTTGTTTTGTTTTAGAAAATAATTGCTTTTCATAAAAATATGTTGTCTATGTTTATGTATATTGGGTTTGTTATTGTTTAAAAATGAATCATTATTATAAATGCTTAAATTTTTCCTCAGTTTTAATTTCTGTAAGGTAATTATTGTCAGATACAACCCAAATTAAAACTTTTTTGAGTTCCTAATAATTTTTAGGAGTCACAAAAGTGTCCTGAGAACAAAATGTTTGACAACCGCTTGTTTAGAGAATGAGTCTCAGTCAAATCATATTGTTTCTCAGCATGGAGTGTTCAACAAATGAAATATTGAGAGCTTATTAGCAAAACATTCAAACTAAGGACAAGATCCTGGCTATTCACACATTCATTCTTTCAAATATTTATGAAGTCCTATTACCTCGGTCAACTATTAAAGGCTTTCAGATACATGAGATACACACTCTGCCTTCAGGGAGCAAGGGAAGCCAACACATAAACCGACAGTGACACACAGATGGAGAGGTGCTCCAGGGTGACAGCAAGGTGGACAGAAGGTTCAGAGAGACCTGGGAACTCTCGCAGGTCTCAGAAGCAAGCAACTATTCAAGTCTGAGGAAACCCAAAGTCATTGCCATTTGTGTGTGTGTGTGTGTGTGTGTGTGTGTGTGTGTGTGTGTTGTTGTTGTTGTTTTGTTTTAACATTACTGGCTCTCAGCCTGGAGTAGGCAGGGGTGGGAGCAAGAGCCAACTGAGGCCTCAGGCTATGAATATGCAAGAGCTTTGCCAGAGTCAGAGTCTGGAAGGGCAATGAAAGGAAAATATAAAACAGTGTTTCTCCTCATTCCATTCCAAAAGAATTCTACCCCTTGCCCCCCAAAACCCTGGGAATATCTTTATTAAAAGTTTAACTAATACATAGTTCTTTGTTAAAAACAAAAGTCAAATAATATGGAAAATGTTAAAGGCCACTATTATTAAACACTATAAATAGTTTGGTGTATATCATTTCAGCCATTTTCCAGGCACTTATATTTGAATTTTAGTGAAATGCACTCGTTTTATATAATCCTCTAGAGAATGCTCTGAGGATTTAACCCTTCCCTCATTTCTAGGTCGCAACTTTCTTCTGCCTACTGTCCATTTTAAGAAACATGAGACATTTGGAATCCAACTTTATATAAATGACCTAATAGAGTTAATTAGAACATGTGAGTAGAAGGAGGAATTGCCCAAGAAGAACAGCAACAATAAGAGGATTTCTTCTTTTTTTCAAGTTAATTATTTATTTGGAGAGAGAGAGAGAGAGGTACATGAGCAAGGGAGGGGCAGAGAGCAAGGGAGAGAGAGAATCCCAAGCAGGCTCCACGTTGTCAGCACAGAACCCAACGTGGGGCTTGGTCCCATGACCATGAGATCATGACCTGAGCTGAAATCAAAGTCAGATGCTCAACTGACTGAGCCATCCAGGCACCCACGTCTTTCCTGAGCCCCTCAGGAAAAGAGGATTTCTTTTTTCTTTTTCTTTTTTTCTAAGAGGATTTCTTAACAGGGCACTTCCTACTGAGAAAAGGAAAAGGATTTTATATACTCAGTAAATAGTTTTAACTAAGAGATCTGTGATTAGACTTGACTTTTCTTAACATCGGAATTTTGTGTTGTCAGTTTGTTGACTTCAACTCTTTTTCTGTAATTTTCCTAGAAAAATTCCTTTTCCAAAGTACCCATCTGACGTGGAGGTATTCATATGAAACATTCACAGGAGTTTATTTCTCTCTCTCGTAACATTCTGAGGTATGAGAAGCCCTGGACTAATATGGGGCTCCACAGTCACGTGGAGCCCAGGTTGCTTCTACCTCACTGCATTGCCATTTTCAACGTATGCCTTCTACCTCATGCTCCAGCTCCTGCTCTTAAGTGCATATTACAGCCATCAGGAAGTAGGAAAGTAGAAAAGGAAAGTACATTCCATCCTTTTAAGGACATGAGCCGGAAGTTGTAAGTGGAAGCCTACTACTGCACTCACATTCCACTGACCAGAACTTGTTCAGGCACCATAACTAGCTGCAAGGGAGGCTGGGTAATGTGGTATTTAGATGGGAGCCATGTGCTTCTAGATAAAATTACATGATCATGTAAGAAGGGGAGGAAAGGTATTGAGGAATGACTAGTAGTCTATGCCAAATAGGGGGAGAACTCTTGCCCATAATTTGACATGGGAGTGGCAACAATTAATGGAACCCAGAGAAGCCAAGGCACTTATAACCTCCCTGATACAAAATCACCAGGGAGGCTGATGAGGCCTGATAGTTTTCCACCATGAGTGGGTATTAAAGTATTTCACTAAACTATTGTGAAACTATTATCAGAGACTGTTGCAGAGGCATAAGAAGTGACAGTTTCAGGGTTCTTTATTTTATTTCACAAGAAAGAAGAATCACCCTGGAGAAGTTAGCATAAAACAAACTTCCCTCCCTCTCAAATTATATGACCAAAGCCAAACTGGATCCAGTGTGCTAAGAAATAGGTAGAGATGTTTCAGAGAGCTTCTCCGCAATCCAGGTGATAAGAGGGGCTCAGGAAGAGGCCATCCAAGTAACCACAGGGTAAATTTATAGGATTGGTAAAGCCCAAGGAACTTCCAACCCTTCAACAATTGGAAGATTGATGGAACAGTGGAGTTCTATCCGCACAACGACTGTCAGGGCTGGGTTTGGGGTGGAGGGAAGAGACCTCCAGATCGCTAGAAAAAATCCTTGCTTTTCCTCACAGCTATCCAGATTAGGAAGGAGTAGTTGTCTTTTGAGTTTCAAAAACTTGAAGGCACAGAGTTTCCAACAGAGGAGTAGTATTGACATATAAAGGAATTATAATTATACACTCGCTGGCAGAAGCACCCCAGCTTTTCAAGGTTCTTTGTCATTTAGTTGGCACTCTCCTGCCCAAGGAGAGGGCTGCTAGAAAATAACAGCTAAGTTCCATTAAATAGTAATTAGGACCAAGGAAGGAGCTCAGTAGCATATGATGGCCTAGATGGCAATCACCTGGGGAGGTAGGCACACAAAGCAACTGCTGACTTCTTGTTACTGCTCTGAGCTGGGAAGGTCTTCCAGCAGTTCAAAAGAGAGGACTTAATATTCAGTCTCTACTATAAATATTGGAATGGATAAAATCAGGTTATTACCCAAGCTCATGATGATGGTGGTGATTAATAATTATTACAGTTATGCTTCTTTAATAATAATAATATATTATGCCCCACCTGAGCCAGCTTACATTAAAGGCACCTGAGCCAGCTCAAAGGCACCTGAGCCAGCTTACATTAAAAAGCACAGGACACGGGAGTGCCTGGGTGTCTCAGTCAGTTAAGCATCCAGCTCTTGATTTCGGCTCAGTCATGATCTCATGGTTGTGGGATTGAGCCCTTCGTTGGGCTCTGCACTGATAGTGTGGAGCCTGCTTAGGATTCTCTCTCTCCCTTTCTCTCTGCCCCTCTCCCACTTGCACTCTCTCTGCCTCTCTCAAAATAAATAAATAAACAGTTTCTCAAAAGCACAGATGCAATAAAATATAGCCCATTAGAACTATATTTTTTTTAATTAAAAAAAAAATTTTTAACGTTTATTTATTTTTGAGATAGACAGACAGAGCATGAACAGGGGAGGGGCAGAGAGAGAGGGAGACACAGAATCTGAAATGGGCTCTAGGCTCTGAGCTGTCAGCACAGAGCCTGACGTGGGGCTCGAACTCATGAACCGTGAGATCATGACCTGAGCCGAAGTCGGATGCTTAACCGACTGAGCCACCCAGGTGCCCCTAGAACTATAATTTAAAAAATTGGCAAAAGAAATGGGAAAACATAGGGGGGAAGACACCTTGTACCAGAAAACTTAAGATGAACAAAAGTACTGCAAATAAGAACAAAGCCTGAGATTCCTGGCACCCAAAGCAAGAAGAAAACATAAACAGGCTGTGCAGTTCTCACTGGTAAGAAAAAGCACACCAGTTAATAAGGAGACCCTAGTTCTGGGAAGAATTGGCTTTGTTGGGTTTTATATGAGACATGGAATATCGTAATGGATAAAAGCAATGTTAAAGACTGAAGCTACTCTTCTTTTGGCTGTCTTTTATATCTGCCTCCTTTAAAATCCATATTAAATTCTCATTCTTACATAATTTTTAGGAGTAGCGATATACTCTACAGACATATGTACACATTTGTGTATGTATATATGTGTATAGGCATATATATCCATATATATATATATATATATATATATATATATATATGCTTATACATACACACATATATGTGTGTGTAAATTTTTATTGTATTCTAGAGACCTGGATTTACCCAGAAATAAAGCTTGGAGAGCCTTGAGGAATTAATTGTAGGTATGTTCCTAGAATATCATCATCAGTCGGTTTAGTCAGTAAGCCTCCTTTAATACAGGGTGATTAATGTATTTTAATTAATGTAGATTTGGCACAAATAAGCTAAAGTCATTGGCTGCTCTCCAGAGATGTTCCAACAGTAGCAGAAGCCTTTCTACCTCTATTTTCTTGGAAATAATGCCATCTTTTTGAAAATGTCATCGTTTCCACATAAGTAAGGATCATGTTACAAGGGAATAAAATGCAGCAAAACTGGCTTAAACCATATGGGATTTATTGTCTAGGTAATGAAAGTCCAAAGGAGGGTAGGGTTCAGGGATGACCCATCCAGTGACTTAATCATCAAAGACCTGTCTATTTCTATTATTCAATTCTGCCAGCTGCACAGATTCATCTTAGGGCTGAATCCTCTGGGACTTTCTCATTCATATCTATTATAAGAGAGAAGGTCTTATAAAAGACTCCAGAAGTCTCTCTTCATGACTTCTTTTTTTTTTAAGTTTATTTATTTATTTTGAGAGAGAGAGAGCCGAGTGGGGGGAGGAGCAGAGAGAGAGAATGAGAGAGAGAATCCCAAGCAGGCTCCATGCTGTCATCACAGAGCCCAACGTGGGGCTTGATCCCATGAACCACGAGATCATGACTTGAGTTGAAATCCAGAGTTGGCTGCTCAACCGAGCCACCGAGGTGCCCCTCTTTGTGATTTCTTGACCTGAAATGTGTTACATGCTCATCCTTTAACCTGTAATGGGGCCAAGGAAGGGGTATTCATGGATTAGTTTAGGTCTAAGCTTCCCACCCAAATCCAAGAGCCAGGGTTGAATTCAGCTTCTAGCAACATTCATGAGATGATCCACAGAGGTGTGATATCTCAAATAAAATCATGGTATTAACCAAGAGAAGATCTTAAGGAAGCAGTCACAAAGTCTAGTACAGCATCCAGCACCTGGAAATTTTAACCTATGACTTGGAAACAAATAGGAGGAAAGATTTTTAAAAATAATTTTATGATTTTTATGTTGTATTATTATTATAGCATTAATTGAACTCCATGGGAATGAAGAGAAATAAAATCCACCTATTACACTACTCGTTCATTGAAAAGTCCATTTTTCCTTCAAGTTTTTACATACCTAGTATTTTTGTAAAGTATTTAATTGTCATGATGACAAAGAAACAATTTTGCATTCTATGTTTATTACCATTTCAAAGGCTTTGTAACACTCCAACAAGTGACTCGATCATATCATAGTTTACGTCAATATTGCCTCTTTGTAGGATATTTAAGTTGTTTACAGTCTTTTGATACTATAAATAACACAGGTAACATTTTTGTACATGTGAGTTTTTCCTTCTTTGGGCTCACCTATGTCAAAGTATGACTCTTCATACAGATTTATATACAATTATCTGCTATTGTTTATACTAGAATGAAAGACTTTGGAGCTTCTTTTAAGATGGTGATGTTTTGAGTTTACTAATAGCTTTTTGCAATTCACCTCCTAACTCAGATATTGGACTCTTTAAATAGAGTTTTCTTATAAGGGCACCTTATAAACTTGCATAATACTAAACATTTGGCTTGATTTTTGGAAGGAGAGTTAGAGTCCCTAATCAGAAGGATTTGAGTGGTAGAGGATATATTAGTGTAATGTAGAGTGATGGCTAAATTCATGGTCTTTGGAGTAAGGCAGACCTGGGTTTGAATAGAAGTTCTACTCACTTGCTGTATGATCTTTGGACAAGTTATTTAACAGCATAAAATGCAGATGGTAGTTCCTACTTTCTGAGGTTTTTTTTAGGCTTATGGGAGACAATGTGTGCAAAGCCCAGTGCATAATGTGTCAGTAATGGCGGTTATTATTATTTAGCAACTGTGAATTTGATCTGAGGCCAAGGTTAAAAGGCATGATATAGTGTATGCAAGAGAACTTAGTTCTGTCCAAGAAGGGGGAAAAAAAATCAGATACTCTGTGCTGGATGGTGAGCCACCACCTGGTCTCTGAATCTTCATAGCATTCTCAAGCAGTCATTGTCCAGTGTCTGAAAATGTCCTGAAGTGAGGCCCTCACTATATCAAAAAGGAAGTAACGTACTGACATATGGACATTCAATATACTTACTCGAATTCTGTCTGATTCCTTCCAGCTCCGACCCATTCCCTTGTCTAGTGTTGCCTTTTGAAACAAACAGAGCAATTCCACTCCTTCACTGGATCTTAAAAGAAGGAACCAGGAAGGCTGCTTGCAGGAGCCCACACCACGTGATCCTCAGTAGGCAGTCCTCACGGACACTGCTGGAGATGAAATGGGTGTGGGTGAAATGATCCATTTCATAATTTGAAAGCACTAGTAGCTAGGATGTTCTGCCTTTTATGGAGCTTACATTTTCCCTCCTGTTACTTCTACGCCTTGAATATAGATAGGTCCTAGGAGCAGAAAAGAATTAGTTTACTAGGGAAGCAGATAGATTTGCATTTGAATCCTGGCTCCATGGGCCAGTTATTTCAGCTATCTGACACTGGAAAATGGGGATAATAATAGCACCAAATACGTAGTGCTATTGTGGAATTAAACGCAATAGGTGTGTCAAAACTTAGCATAGGGCATATAATGGATGTTTTCAGGTAGTAAATAGCTGGTCTTTTATTTCTCTTGATATGGAGAAGGATGGTGGTAAAATGGATATGCTGAGTCCCTGTCAGATTCTGAAATCTCTGAACCAGGTGTTCCACTTAGGCAAGCTGGTTCTTTAAAAGAAAGTCAAATGATTTACCTCAATGGTAATTAATGGGGTCAAGTGGGGGAAAGGAGACACAGGAAAGATCAACAAGTTGTTTTCAATCTTTTTCTCCTACAACATGCTGGAGGGATATGGTCCCCTCCAGTAACTACCAGTGGCTCCCTAGGACAATGGATTCAGTGATTTTCCCTTGGTGGTGAGAAGGGGCTATTCTAAGAGGGCTGTGTAGTTTGTCAAAGCTTTCATATCCCAAAGAGGTTCTGAGAGTCCTTTGGGAAAAATGTTATTTCTTCTTCCCCACTCCCAGTCTTTTTTTTTTTTTTAATGTTTATTTATTTATTTTGAGAGAGAGAGAGCACAAGCAGAGGAGGGACAGAGAGACACACACACACAGAATCTGAAGCAGGCTCCAGGCTCTAAGCTATCAACTCAAACCCATGAACCATGAGATCATGACCTGAGCTGAAAGTTGGGTGCTTAACTAACTGAGCCACTCAGGTACCCTGTACTTCCAGTCTTGAGAATCACAGAAACAGACAATAGGAAACCCCCTGCCTTCTTGACGACGCTATCAAAGACAAATGGGATTATATAGCAAAAGGTCATGGCAGTGGTTCTAGCGCAGTCCCAGAACCAGTAGCACCAGCAATACATGGGAATGTATTGGAAATGAAAATTATTGAGCCCCGGGGCACCTGTGTGGCTCAGTCAGTTAAACATCCGATTCTTGATTTAGGCTCAGGTCATGATCTTACAGATGGTAGGATCAAGCCCCGTGTCAGGCTCCGCACTGTTAGCACAGGGCCTGCTTCGGATTCTCTCTCTTTCTTTCTGCCCCTTTCTTGCTCACACAAACACACACACTCTTTCTCAAAATAAATAAAAATTAAAAAAAGAAAATTCTCATGCCCCATATAGACCTACATCAATCTCTGTTTTAATAAGCCTTCTAAGTAATTCTGATGCATGCTGCAGTTTCCATATCATATTATGAGACATAGGAGCTGAAATCATCACTCAATCTAGCAATCCTGGGCTTCTCCTGCCCTGCTTTTGGGTTTAGATTGCCGCAACCTCTAAGCCTCGTATTCATCTGGTGTTCTGGACGGTTGACATGTTAGGAAAATTGATTTCTACCATCATTTCTACCATCACATTGTGTAAGGGTTGCTGACTTTACTTGCTCCATACATCAGCCAAGGACTGGCTTTGTTTCTCTTACCTGAGACTTTATGAATTTATTCCTCTCTTTGGACTAAATATTCTAGCCTCTTTCCATCTATTAAATAGGAATTATCCTTGACTATTTTATGATATTGCTGGTATGTGTCAAATACGGAGCCCTAACACCTTATTTAGTTTGAAAATTATTCATTTATTTCATTCTACTCTACATGGCAATTTTCCCCCCACTTTTGGTTCAGCCCAACAAACACTTATTGAAAAACTATTAAATACCAGGCACCATGCTAAATGAATGAGTCATAGTCCTTGTCCCCTCAGGAGCATATAGTGGGATGACTAGAAGTGGTTGTTAAGCACCCACTGTGTTCAATGAATTCTAAAGACATCATCTTTTATCTTCATAATATTACAAGAAAGACATTGTATTCCCCCATTCAATTGAGGAATCTGAGACTCAGAGCCCAAGTCTATACTGTAAGTGACAGAGCTAGGATTTGAACCTAGGTCAATCTGGCTTCAAAGCTCATGCTTATTCTACAAGTTCATTCTGAGTGCATACATGATCAGGGTAGGTCAGCATACTATTAAAAGATTCTATTCTGATGGAACTGGAGGGTATTATGCTAAGCGAAATTACTCAGTTACAGAAAGACAAATATCATATGACTTCACTCATATGAGGACTTTAATATACAAAACAGATAAACATAGGGGAAGGGAAGCAAAAATAATATAAAAACAGGGAGGGGGACAAAACATAAGAGACTCTTAAATATGGAGAACAGAGGGTTGCTGGAGGGGTTGTGGAAGGGGGGGGATGGGCTAAATGGGTAAGGGGCATTAAGGAATTTGCTCCTGAAATCATTGTTGCACTATATGCTAACTAACTTGAATGTAAATTTAAAAATTAAATTAAAAAAAGAAAAAAGAAAAAAGATTCTATCCTGTATAATTCAATTTTAAATGTTAAAGATGTACTAAAGAAAGTTCATTCTGGGACATCTTTCTCAATAGAAGTTTTTAAGGATAGAAGCCAATGACCATGTGTTTCACACATGTTGGACTTTGAGTAATGTTTGTTTAATGAATATAAAATGTGTCTTTAGAATAATCAGGGTGATAGATTGATAATATGTTCTACCAAGTATCGATTTGGGCTTTCAAAATAGTAAGCTGAATTTCATAGAGGTGGGTGGGTAAACACCCCTTATCTCCTGAGACAAAGTACAAAATTTGCTGAAGTAAGAATTAACAAGGGAGAGAAGGTATTTGGGTGGGGAGAAGGTAGTGAATAGGCAGCAAACAAAGCTTAAACCTTAATTTAGAAGATTTTTATTATGTATTTACTTATTTTATAAATATTTATTTACTGAGAGAGCGAGTGTGTGTGTGTGTGTGTGTGTGTGTGTGTGTGTTTGAGAGAGAGAGAGAGAGAGAGAGAGAGAGAAGGGGAGAGGCAGAGAGAGAGGGAGAGAGAATCCCAAGCAAACTCCATGCTGAGCGTGGGCAAGGTCATGACCTGAGCAGAAATCAAGAGTCAGATGCTCAACCACCCAGGTGCCCCCAAGAGGTTTTTTAACAACTTCTTGGTCTTTTTTGTTTGCATGTACTTCAATTAAAAAGTTACAAAGAATACTGTTTCTGAGTATCGGTGGGCATTTGACCAGGTAAAACCATTTTTCTCAAAATACATAGTCTTTACTATCTTGGATAATAAGCAGAAATGCTACATCTCCATATGGGGTTGACAACCAGTTCAGAGCAATGTTAATTCTGAGTAGTAATTCTGAGTAGGATTGGAGAATTGGAGAGAAAAAGATACAGCAAGAGCACCACCTAGTGGCCATCTAGAAGTTATATCAATTTAATCAGCCTATGGCATTAGGAAAAGTTCAGCTTACTGATCATTCTTACTCTGTGGTTGGGTTCTCAGCAGACAGAAGCTTCACTTCCAACCGATTTTCCAAGTCCTAAAAAGCTGAGTATGAGTCCTCCAGATACTAAGGGAAGATGATCACAGATTTGAATTAGAGAGGAGTCAAGTTGTTTCTTGGACTTAAAAAGAGCAGAATGAGGGAATGTGAAGCCATAATGCTTCCTTCTTTGCAGATTTCTCCCCTGGAAAGATGTGATGTTGCTTGTGCCTATTTTAGGATCACTCACCAGTCCCTCTTTCCTACAAGACTATGGATGAGCTCCAGGGGTGGTAGGAGCAAGTACGGCCCAAAATTTGAAAAAGAAAATTCTTAAAGAGAAGTGCCCATAAGAGACTGAAAAATCCTACTTTAATTTTTTGATGTAATTACAGACTTACAGAAAAGCTGCAAGAATAATACAAAGAATTCTTATATATACATTTCACCCATATTTCCCAAATGTGTACATTTTACCATGCTTGCATTTCCTTATTGTTCTCTCTCCCAATCTCTCTCTCTCTTTCTCTAGACACACACACACACACACACACACACACACACACACACTATTTGAGAATAAATTGCAGACATAATGCCCTGTTGCTCCTAAATACTTTAATATGTAATTCTAAAAACAAGGACATTCTCTTATGAAAGAAAATTATCATTGATTCAGTACTATCATCTAACGAACAGACTTTATTACAATCTCACCAATTGTTTCACTAATAGCCTTTATAGTACAAGAAAATAAATTATTGTCCAGGATTTAATCCTCGCTAAATGCACATGTTACATTTACTTTTTATGTTTCTTTATTCTTTTTTTCCCGAATATATGAAATTTATTGTCAAATTGGTTTCCATACAACACCCAGTGCTCATCCCAAAAGGTGCCCTCCTCAATACCCATCACCCACCCTCCCCTCCCTCCCACCCCCCCTCAACCCTCAGTTTGTTCTCAGTTTTCAAGAGTCTCTTATGCTTTGGCTCTCTCCCACTCTAACCTCTTTTTTTTTTTTTTTCCTTCCCCTCCCCCATGGGTTTCTGTTAAGTTTCTCAGGATCCACATAAGAGTGAAAACATATGATATCTGTCTTTCTCTGTATGGCTTATTTCACTTAGCATCACACTCTCCAGTTCCATCCACGTTGCTACGAAGGGCCATATTTCATTCTTTCTCATTGCCATGTAGTACTCCATTGTGTATACAAACCACAATTTCTTTATCCATTCATCAGTTGATGGACATTTAGGCTCTTTCCATAATTTGGCTATTGTTGAGAGTGCTGCTATAAACATTGGGGTACAAGTGCCCCTATGCATCAGTACTCCTGTATCCCTTGGGTAAATTCCTAGCAGTGCTATTGCTGGGTCATAGGGTAGGTCTATTTTCAATTTTCTGAGGAACCTCCACACTGTTTTCCAGAGTGGCTGCACCAGTTTGCATTCCCACCAACAGTGCAAGAGGGTTCCCGTTTCTCCACATCCTCTCCAGCATCTATAGTCTCCTGATTTGTTCATTTTGGCCACTCTGATTGGCGTGAGGTGATATCTGAATGTGGTTTTGATTTGTATTTCCCTGATGAGGAGCAACGTTGAGCATCTTTTCATGTGCCTGTTGGCCATCCGGATGTCTTCTTTAGAGAAGTGTCTATTCATGTTTTCTGCCCATTTCTTCACTGGGTTATTTGTTTCTCAGGTGTGGAGTTTGGTGAGCTCTTTATAGATTTTGGATACTAGCCCTTTGTCCGATATGTCATTTGCAAATATCTTTTCCCATTCCATTGGTTGCCTTTTAGTTTTGTTGGTTGTTTCCTTTGCTGTGCAGAAGATTTTTATCTTCATAAGGTCCCAGTAATTCATTTTTGCTTTTAATTCCCTTGCTTGTGGGGAAGTGTCGAGTAAGAGATTGCTATGGCTGAGGTCAGAGAGGTCTTTTCTTGCTTTCTCCTCTAGGGTTTTGATGGTTTCCTGTCTCACATTCAGGTCCTTTATCCATTTTGAGTTTATTTTTGTGAATGGTGTGAGAAAGTGGTCTAGTTTCAATCTTCTGCATGTTGCTGTCCAGTTCTTCCAGCACCATTTGTTAAAGAGACTGTCTTTTTTCCATTGGATGTTCTTTCCTGCTTTGTCAAAGATTAGTTGGCCATATGTTTGTGGGTCTAGTTCTGGGGTTTCTATTCTATTCCATTGGTCTATGTGTCTGTTTTTGTGCCATTCTTTTTTTTTTTTTTTTTTAATATGGAACGACTCTTTAGTTTTTCTTTATCCTGCATGACTTGGCTAAAAAATTAAGTAACAATAAAGTATAATACTAACAAATTAAAAACTATAAAAACAAGAATCCATAAGTTCATGCTGATATATATAAATGAATAAATAAACGAGGAAGAAAGGTAAGTTCTTCCTAGAGAGAATGCTAACTAACAAATGCAGAAGGAATGATGGAATGGGAAAATCAAATCTTGACAACTTTAGTAGTAATAATCAGGCAAAAGTCATTAAAGGATATTAAAACTAGTAGGTGAAAGATTGATGAGTAAAAGGATATTTACATAGTTTCAAAGTGTTTCCCCACAAAATACATATTAATTACAAAGAGAAAAATAATTTTACATTGAAGATAGCTGGAAGATACTGCCTTAACAAGGAATGAAAGTTAGCATCACCAGTAATGATACAATTAGACAATATATGCCTCCTGATAGGAAACTCTGAGAAGAACACCCATATCTTCTTTGGTATGCTTTGCCCAATGTATAACCTGAATTTTTAAACACAAGGAAACATCAGGCAAATCTAGACTGAGGGACAATCTATAAAATAAATAGCTTATACTCGTCAAATTTTATCTTTTAGCTAGAAAACTTGTAGCTTCCCTTGAGAACCCTACTTTAGACTGGGTGTATTTGGTTGGTGGTTGAGGGAGATTCAGTTTCAAGGCAAAAGCCTGGTCTTTTTCTGATGGGTATGCTCTGAGTCCTTCCCTCATGAGATAACTGTGCCCCCTCAGGATGCCCTGGGGCCAGAGGTGCCATGCCTACCTCCCACTCCCATGGCTGTGGAGTCACTGACTCCAAGGTCCAGGACACCAATCTCCATGTAAGGTGTTTGGCCAGGGCCTTGGACTACTCTAGAATTAAAAGGTACTTTTCCAAAGGCATAAATATAGGACAAAGGAAAGGAAGCACTGCCTGATGCAGAAGGTGGAAATATCTTGGCTCTGGGGAATAAGAACTAGGAAGTTAGCTGGTTTGGGAAGAAAAAAGTGGATTTTCAGAATGACAATCTAAAAAACTATTTCTGAGTGGAGTTCAGTCTTTCTAAGGTAAGTTGGGAGGAGAGGAAGAGACCTTATAGTCATAACTCTTCCCTAATAAATTCCCTGGTTTCCCCAATGCCACTATTGCCATGGGATCCCATCTAGATAGCATCTCTGTCCCCAGGGCAATGGGCTTTCCTATCTTCTCTGGGGAATGGATACGGGAACAGTGAGCAGGACACAGCTTCTTGGGTTGGTTTCTAGTGACCTATGGAATGACAAGCTCCAGTGCCTATTATTACACCAAAGTGATGTCTGAGCTCTTCTTACATACCCCGTCAGACACCGGAGTCTCCTTCCAGGCCATCAGCAGCATGGCGGACTTCTGGGATGTGAGTATGAGATACCCTCTACCTCTCCTTTCTCCTTCTCAATGGCCTGAAGCATGAAGCCACAGGCCAGGATTCAGGGATGTCAGACAGTGGACCAGGCCATATCCAGAGACCAGATTATTCTAGAATCAGGCCAAGTCAAAGGGTCAGGCAAGAATCAATGGGTCAGAGTAGAGTTTAGGTAGAGATAGATGAGAAATTGGGATGATGACCAGAGAGTCAAGCTATACTAGTTAGTTAAACTAGTATTGGGAGTTATAGGTAAGGCTGAACTTCAAAATGCATCTCAAACAAAAAGTAGGGCCACGTCAGGTCAAGAAGTGGTCAAAGTTCATGGGTCAGCTGAGGGATCCAACAGAAGTAGACTAGAGATAAGCCAGGGGGTCAAGGAGTGATGGCAAAGGTCATTCCAAGAGTAAAGGTCAAGATGAGGTTAGGTTAGGCCCAACCCAGCTCGTGGTCTAGTTTGCCCAGGGCCCACTACTGGACAGTTTGTATTGGACCAAATGGTACAACAACCAGAGCCTGGGCCATGGCTCCCACTCCTTCATCTACTATGAGAACCTGCTGCTGGGGGTTCCAAGGCTACGGCAGCTGAGGGTCCGCAATGACTCCTGCGTGGTGCATGAAGACTTCCGTGAGGACATTTTGAGCTGCTACGACGTCTACTCTCCAGACAAAGAAGAACAGCTCCCCTTTGGGCCTCTCAATGGCACAGCGTGAGTGAATCCCCCCACCAATGTTGCTAGGCTTGCTTCTCTGAGGCTGACACCATCCCAAGGGTTGGAACGATTTCCACTTCATCTTAAAGAGCCTTGGGGGGATCTGGGGGAGGGACAGGGGAAGCATCTCTCTGAGTCCCATCTGTGACTGTTAGGAGGTCTTGGTTTGGGTCACTCAGGAACAGAGAAGATACATTAGCAAACAAGACCATAGCCTCTGGACTTGTTTCCACACACAGGTCACGGTCACATTTGCACTACCCTGGGGACAGTCCTGGCAGAGAAAGCATTCTTTCTTGTCCAGGTGTTCTTATGGGTATGGAGAATAGCTGAAGCACTGGTACTGCCACACAAGTCATAATTGGAAGAGTCTGACCCTTAGAACTGTAGGGGAAGAAGCAAGGGGTTAAGGGTCAATGGAGAATTAGGAAAGAAAGGGGAAAAGGATGGACAGGATGTGAAGGGGAAGGAAGGAAGAGCACAGGGAGGAAAGTTTGTGGATGGAACAGAGAATCATGAGACAAAGCAGCCAGGTGCACAACCACAAGAGCAGAAAGGGTCTTTTCTGTATTATATGAGCCAGGTGTTTCCCTAGTGGGGACTCCTCAGTCTGAGATCAAAAGTGGGGCATGGGTTTGTCATCCATAGTTTTGGGTGACATCATGAGAAATCAGGACATTTATATTTGAGTTTTAGTTTGGCCACTAACTAGCTGGATTATCTTAGACATTTCTGAGTCTTAGGTTCCTCATCTTCAAAATGTGGATAATATTTACCCTCCATTCTCAAATAGTCGTTAGTATCAAACAAGATGATATGTGTGGAATATATATTATACATGATATGTATATATAATATATATGAAACTGTAATGCCCAGACAATCATCAAGTGTTGCCATTGCCTCAGGAGATCAGCTTTTGGACTGGCTCAGACCTCTCTGCTCAGATGGCTTCTTCTGTGACAGGTGGACATACCACTCGCAGGATGAGCTGGGGGGCTCCTCTCACTGGGGCCGGCTGACAAGCTACAGTGGAGGTGGCTACTATCTGGACCTTCCAGGGTCCCGACAGGCCAGTGCAGAGGCACTCCAGGACCTTCAGGAGGGCCTGTGGCTAGACAGGGGCACTCGGGTGGTCTTCATTGACTTCTCAGTCTACAATGCCAACATCAACCTTTTCTGTGTACTGAGGTGGGTCTCCTTTCCCTGTCTTACCTCCATCCATGGTTCCTGGTTCCCTTCTCTGCTTAAGACCTTTCCTTAAATGTGTACCCTGTGGTGGGCGTGGAGGAGAGGGGATTGGAGGAACTATCCTAGCCCAGGCCTCACCAGGTATCTCCCCTTCCTCCCACAGACTGGTGGTGGAGTTTCCAGCTACAGGAGGTGCCATCCCATCTTGGCAAATCCGCACAGTTAAGCTGATCCGCTATGTCAGTAACTGGGACTTCTTTATCATTGTCTGTGAAACCATCTTCTGCATCTTCATCTTCTACTATGTGGTAGAAGAGATACTGGAGCTCCACATCCACCAGTTTCGTTACCTTAGAAGCATCTGGAACATTCTGGACCTGGTGGTCATCTTGGTGAGGGACAGATATCTTATACTTGGGATATATTAGGAGGAGGAAGGGGATCTACCCTGATAGGGGCTCCAAGTTCTTCCTTTTGGAGTCTCGAGTCCTCCTTATGATTTCCAGTCAAATCACTGTGTGACAACTCCCAGAGCCAGAGGCTGATGTTCCCCCGGCTCAGCCCCTGGGAAAACCCTGTCTCCCACATGCCCTCCCACTCTGACCTGTGAGAGGTTCACTTGATATTCTTTTCCTCTTCTGTCTTTTGCCTTTATTATCTGTCCCTTTGAAACTCCTACCTTTTCTCTTCTCTTCTATTAAAATAGCCTGCCTCTTCATCTTCATCTTCTTCCTATTAACAGGACACAATTTCTTGACCAAGACTAGGAAGTGATGGGAGAAATAAAATTACTTGGCTCCAATTCTCCATGGTCCTTTAAAACCTACCTATTTACCATTGGTCCCAAAGCCTTGTTTCAGGATTTAAGATACTCCCCAATCATCCTATTCACTTCCATTTGAAGCTTAGATAGTCAACAGCTCAGAAGAGAAGGATTTTTTTCCCACCTGACTTACCTACCCCAGCTCTCCCCTAGGACCTTATCATTGAACTTCCCTTGAGAGCCTGACTTCTCTGACACCTCTGACCCCTGTGATGACAGCTCTCTATTGTGGCTGTGGGCTTCCACATATTCCGAACCCTTGAGGTGAACCGGCTGATGGGGAAGCTCCTGCAGCAGCCAAACACGTATGCTGACTTCGAGTTCCTCGCCTTCTGGCAGACACAGTACAACAACATGAATGCTGTGAACCTTTTCTTTGCCTGGATCAAGGTACCTTGGGACCCCTCATCCCCAACAACACCTCAAAGCACTCATTCTCCCTTGTTTAGCACTTGTGTCATTTTCCTTGTCTGGTTTGACAACTCCAGTGGCCTCCATAAGTCCCTGGAGTACACTATTCAAAGATTTTCTCTTTTCTTCCTTTACTGTTTGATTCCACATGGCCTTTGCAGATATTCAAGTACATCAGCTTCAACAAAACCATGACTCAGCTCTCCTCCACGCTGGCCCGCTGTGCCAAGGACATCCTGGGTTTTGCTGTCATGTTCTTCATTGTTTTCTTCGCCTATGCCCAACTCGGCTACCTGCTTTTTGGGACCCAAGTGGAAAACTTCAGCACTTTCATCAAGTGCATGTGTGTGTCCTGCCCTCTTCACTCCCTCCTGGACCCTCTCCCTCCTGCTCTGTGGGTGTGTGTATCCTTGGGGAAGCTAAGTGCATGTGTACAGGTGTGTCTGTGCTTAAAACATCTGTGTGAGAATCTCTGGTGGATGGGTTCAAGTATCTACGCACCTCACTATGTCTCTATCAGGTTGGGCCGGAGGTACAAGAGAGGTCTGTCTGCGTTCACTGAAGAATGGTAGTTAGGAAAGTGGTTTGGGGGTATGAATAGGTGACAGGGTTATGGTTAGGCCCTAGGTGAAGCACAGACCCTGGTCTCTCAGTTTCACTCAGTTCCGGATCATCCTTGGGGACTTTGACTACAACGCTATTGACAATGCCAACCGCATCCTGGGACCTGCCTACTTTGTCACCTATGTCTTCTTTGTCTTCTTCGTGCTCCTGGTGAGGGTCCCTCTGGAAGGTGGGAATTGGGAGCCTGAGGGGTGGAGACATAAAGGACCTACAGCATGAGGTTTTGATCCCCCCATATTCTGTGCTCAGTGTTAAAATGGGTATCTCAAATCAGGGATGGACAGTGAAGTGGGGGGGGGGGGGGCTTCTGGATCACCCGAGAATTGGCTAATGTGCTCAGCATGGCCAGCACAGTCAGGCAGTTTGCAGAGTATAAGAGAATCTTCAGGCTCTCTCAGTAAAACCAAACCCCTATTCTCTAAGAATGGAAAGGGAGAGAAAAGTGCCCCATGGAGAGAAGTAGTTGAACCTGAAATCTTCTACATCTATTCTCCCCTTCCTCTAGGAATTTCTGGCTATTTCTATTACCATTGCTTTATATTCTCTTTCTCTCTGCCAACTATGAAAGATCTGGGATTAATTTTTATTGACAAGGCCAGCAAGTTTCTTTATTTGATCATGGTTAGGGATAGATGGGTTGGACTGGGGTTAGATGGTAAAGACAACAAAACTGTACTCTCAGTGATTGGTAGGCCCTTATATGGAAGCAAACTCTGGCATATGATGGGCTATCTTTGCAGTCAGGTTACTACAGCAACTGAGTGAAGATAGCAGGTGGGTGAGGAAGCTTGATCCATCCCTAACAGGATTGTGCTAAATGGGGGTCTTTGGAACCATGAGATGCTGGGGTTATTGGCCTGCCGAGCTGAGATTGAAAGCATTGGCCCTTTTAGAACATATGTCTGGGACTTTAATAGGGTTAGTGGGCTCAATGCTGTTAGTGAGTCTGGGGGTGAGGACTTAAGTCCCCACTTTATCTCCAGAACATGTTCCTGGCCATCATCAATGATACATATTCAGAGGTCAAGGAAGAGTTAGCTGGACAGAAGGATGAGCTGCAACTTTCTGACCTCCTGAAACAGGTAACCACCCATTCCCTTTGAGTGATACGTCTGTGTCAGGGCCCAAGTCCAAGGCTCTGTGTCCTGGTCTGTTCCTGACTGGTGTAGGGCCCTGTGCCCTTGTGTGCCTTTGACCTATCCCTGGAAGCCTGGCATCCAGTGGGTAGGGGAGGGGGCAAGGAATGATGAGAAGGCTGTAGGAACCATACCTGTTTCCTTTCTCCTTCCAGGGCTACAACAAGACCCTACTGAGGCTGCGTTTGAGGAAGGAGCGAGTTTCAGATGTACAGAAGGTCCTGCAGGGTGGAGAGCAGGAGATCCAATTTGAGGATTTCACCAACACCTTGAGGGAGTGAGCAACCAGAGATCCAACCTTCTCTGACATTGGTCTATAAGTCCTTGACCCTCAACCATATACCTTTTGCCTAAAAACCTCTGATCTTGGCCTATGGGCCTCTGACTTTGACTTTCAGCTTTTGACTTTGACCTATAGGTCTCTGATTCTGACCTTCAGAATTGTGCCCTTGGTTTAAAGGTCTCCAACCACATTCTGTAACATTCTGGACCTTGTTGAACAATTATTAGGACTAATGTAATAATATAATTTCCTATTCATTGCATACATTTCTCACTCCCACATAACTCTGTAGTTGGTTCTTTGCTCCACCACAAACACTAGCCTATTCCTTTAGCCTCCTTGCCTCCTAGTTAAACATGTTAACAAACACTGAACAAATACATTGTGAGCACCAGCTGTGGGCCAGGCCCTGAGCAGGGCACACAATTAAATGAGACAAAGTCTTTGTCCTCCAGGAGCTCATACACATATTCAGCAAATAAACTGAATCACAGAACAACTTCAACAACAGAAGTGACAAGAAGAGAGGGAGCACACAAAAAAAGAAAGTATTCAATTCTATATTTGAGTTTAAGGGAAGACCTCCTGGAAGAGGTGGTGTATGAATAGGGTTTTGGAGGATGGATAGCTTACATGTAGACAAGCAGAGGAAGTCCACTCCAAGAAGAGATGAAAGCATATACAAAGGCACAGACGTTTTAAGTTGAGCAACATATACAGGAATAATAAGTTGCTAAGCTATCAAATAAAAGTGGGGCATAGCAAGAAATGAGGCCAGGGGAATGAGCCAGGACCACCCTGGGAAAGGCCTTGAATACCATCATTCAATCCAAAGAATAGGGTGCCCAGAAGGGATTTTAAGCAGGGGAGGGGTACAGTTAGACCTGCACTTTAGAAAGATAAATTACTCTAGTTGCATTATACAGGATGGATTTCAGGGGGTAGGGAGTGAAGAAGAAGCCAGCAGGGTGGGGGTGGAGGGACAGATTATTTAGAGGCAAAGAGATTTTGCAATAATTCCTATAGAACATCATGAGGGCCTGAATCTAGTCAGCAGGAGTCAGAGAAGGAAGAAATAGATTAAAGCAATTTCTTGGGAGTAAAATTGCTAGACCTTGGCGATCCTGGCTTTCCCATGTGGTCCCCTTCTTTCCCAGAGAGCAAGAGTTGTAGAGTCTGGAAAAAAGTAGGAAGTCCCTAATTGAGAGATCACGGCCACAAAAGGCCAGAAGTCATTTCATCCATCATACTGTTCTCCTCAGACTGGGGCACGCAGAGCATGAGATCACTGAGCTCACAGCCGCCTTCACCAGGTTTGACCAAGATGGGAATCACATCCTGGACAAGAAAGAACAGGAACAAATGCAACAGGACCTCGAGGAGAAGAGGGTGAGCCCAGCTGGTTGGTGGACAGGCAGCGAAAGAAAAATGTTCACTCTCCCCTCCCTGAGAACATACCGAGAACACAGATCCAAACTGAAAATCCTTTGATAGATGGGCAGGAAAGTACTCTCTAGAATAGTCAATTCTCAAACTGCTGCACATTAGCATACGCTGGTAAGGTGGGGGTGGGGAGTCAAATAATCCTCATACTCAGGCCACATACCCTAGACAGAATCTCTGGGAGAGTGACGGGCCCGGGCATCAGTGCTTTAAAAAGACTCCCTAGGTGATTCCAATGCACAGCCAAAGTTGAGAACCACTGCTATAAAACACAGTCTTAGAGGGAAAGGATCAATTGCCCAAGAATCTCTGACAATTCCTTCTGAGGACTTGCCGTCTCCCTGGGATTTTCAAACTCAGATCCTTAGCTCCCCCAGTTGTGCCTGCTTCGTCCCTATCCGCTGTAGACCAAAAATTCAGGGGCAGGAGAGAAAGTGGCAGGAATCCTGGTACTGTTCTTCCTTTCCCAGATTCAGTTGGATTCTAGGGAGGGTCTCATTAATCGAGGCTTCCAAGAGCTCATGTTTTGTTTCTTTGGGAGGTGATTCCCCAGAGGTTGGTCCAGCTATGTGTCCAAGCACCACCACACTTATCCTATTGTCTCTAGAGTTTGAGAGGGAAGGGGACTAGCATGAACTGGAGCCCAAGGGACTGGTCCGGAGGTCCTGTTAGAGCAGGTGATGAAATAGGAGCTGATGAATTCCCAGAGTCATCTTCTCCTCTCTGACTTCCTGATCAGGTGGCCCTCAACGCTGAGATTGAGAACCTGGGCCGGTCCATTGTGAGTAGCCCACCAGGCGAGTTGTGTCCAGAGCCTACCAGAGCAGGTGGCTGGGTTTCAGGAGAAGAATTCTACACGTATGTGCGGCAAGGGCCCCAGGGCAAAGTGTGTTTATAATGTTCTCCTTGACCTTCTTTCCACAACTTTCTAATTCTCTGCCCTAACCCAGGAAGAACTTTGGCCCCGCTTTAACTCTCCCTAGAAGGCTGTGCCTTACCTTCCTTACTCTCATCCAGACACAGACCATTCTGTACCCCCTGCCCCTACAGCCACTTAGGCCCCCAGGCACATACTTCTGCTCCCTCGGTCTCTCTCAAATCCTACACAGACTCACAAGCAGAGTTCTGCATCTGGAGACTGTCCTGGAAGGAGTCGTGTCCCAGGTAGATGCTGTGGGCTCAAAACTGAAGATGCTGGAAAGGAAGGGGCAGCTAGCTCTCTCCCCAGGCATGGTAAGTGGCCCTTCACCTGGGTCCCCTCAGCTCCCCCACACTTGAACTCTGCCATCTTTTCCACTCAGTGGGTGGAGGCAAAACATTTTGGAAAGAGCCTGTTTTCAGGCTCCCGGGGCAACATATTCATAGTAGTCACTATATCAGTGGAAGTAAGGAGTGGAGGGAAGGCCTGAAGTTGGTTGCTCTGGCCTAAGGGCTGCCTTAGCCTCCAGGAGATGGTCTGAGGTTGGAGAATCAGATCCAGATTTTGTAGGTAAAAGGAAGTGGGATGCAAATTCCTCCTTCATATGACCTGTCCCTTTTTCTTCCAACAGGGGGATCAAGGCACTTGGGAACACCTGCAGCCAGCCCCAGCTATGACTCCAGCCCCCTGAGGAGTCCAGGGTGGGCAGGAGAGTGGTGGGGCAGGGGTTCTAAAGCATCAGACAGCAGGCTCCTCTCTCACTGCTTCCGCAGAGACCTCCTCAGGACACGTCCTCTGTTCCTAGGGCAGCAGTTTCCACCACTTCTCCTGCCGAGTCCACCTTGTGTCTGGCCTTTTGAACCAGTGTTTCTGTGTAGAGCTTGCATCATGCCTAGGCTTGTGACTCAGTGTTTCTGTGTGCAGCCACGTAGCTCTGTGTAGCTCTGTGAAATAACACTTCCCACTGGGCCTCTCACTTCCTGTGCTCCTAGCTCTGCTGTGATGGAAAAAAAAAAAAAAAAAAAAGGCAATAATGAAAGGAAGGTGATGTTCCCTAAGTACCTGGCACCTGGATAGCCACAATTTGGGGCAAAAATAGAAGGGAGCAACATTATCTGAATGTCTTCGTATTTGCCAGTGAATCTTATCCTTTGTGCATCTAGAGATCTGAGGCTAGCACCCACAGGATTGTTGTCTTCTCCATAGTTTCCAGGAGAAAGAGAAGGGGAAGCCGTGGAAGAGAGGAGACTTTCTCAGGTATGGAGATTATAATGTTACAGAGGAGTTGGAGTGACCCCTCCTCTCAGGGCAAAGTCCATGAAGGCGCCTGCTCCCAACATTCCACTAAACACTGGGAACTGAGGGGGCTGTAAACCGGGACAAAGATGGAACCTAAGGAGAATCAGACAAAGAAATGACCTCCGGATTCAGAGATCTTTGGACTAAAATGTGGTGGGCTCTGATTCTATTCTTGTGAAGAACAATATGGGTTTCTCTGGTGGCTATCAATAAAAATCCTTAGGAAAATCAGGACTTTGCATTTGCTTCTGGGATTGTAGGGAGAAGAAGAGAGGCTGGAGCTGTGAGCCATTCTTGTACTTGGGCTGGGGCACTCATATCTGCTGGGCGGTGTAGAGTGGGGGCAGTGACAATGTGAAGGGGCTGGGCTGCCCGAGAAGTCCTGAAATAAGAACTTCTGGCTCATAGCAATAATCTGAAATGGTTGGCACTATGACTGTACTGTTAGAGAGAGTGGAGACAGTGACCTAGGGAAACCTGGTCCTCAGGATGAAGAGTGTAAGGTAGCCCTTACTCTGGCATGAGGGGTAGCTCTGTGTGTGTGTGTGTGTGTGTGTGTGTGTGTGTGTGTGAGAGAGAGAGAGAGAGAGAGAGAGAGAGAGAGAGAGAGAGATGAGAGGGTGCAGATGGAGGATAACCAGGGAAAGGACTAAAAACTTCACCAAGATTTTAGGTGTATACATTTGCATCCCAAGACCTGCTATATATCCCTTTTCCCTTGCCCTGTGATCTTTACCTCTTCCTCATTTTGCACCTTGCTCCCCAGTTGCTTTTTCTCATCCATTCCCTTCTCCCATCTGTTTCACCATCCCATCACATACACTCTATACACCTAGGAAACTTGTGAAACAGCTAAATGCGATCAAGATAACCAGAGTGTATCCTCAGCGTTAAAAGAGTTACAAAGCTGTCTTCCAGAAAGGCTGTATCAGCTGAGGATAAGTAGGTTCCAACCTGCTTCCTAAGGAAAAGGGGGCTGGGGCGCCTAGGTGACTCAGTCGGTTAAGTGTCAGACTCTTGGTTTCCACTCAGGTTGTGACCGCTGGGTTTGTGAGTTCGAGACCCACTTTGGGCTCTGCGATGACAGTGCAGAGCCTGCTTGGGATTCTCTCGCTCTTTGCCCTTCCCTCGCTCATTCTCTCTCTCCCTCCCTCTCGCTTTCTCTCAAAATAAATAAATAAACTTTTAAAAAGAAATGGGGGACAATGAGTTGTTTATCCAAGACATTGAAGGTCGAGTATTCCGAGTATTTCGGTTCTGGGATCAATGAGTGAAGATTTCCTAAAGGTTGAATGAGACTACCTTCAAAAGGATTCCCTGAGGCGTCTTGGGCAGAGCCTGGGTGGGGAGTCTTTGGGGAGAGGTAACTTGTCTCTGTGACTTTGGTCAGCAGGCCACCTGAGCTCAACCAACCCCAGACAGGCCGTTGGTCTTACTAGACTAGTGACAGGGATGAGCGCATTCTCAGTTCCAGGCATCGCGGCTCTTGGCAACAGGAACGACTCACAATAGCTTATCTTAGCTTCAATTTCAGCTTCATGCTTATATCACTCAGGCTGTGCAGCAAGACACAGCGGAGAGATGGAGAATCCCAGGGCTGCGAACCCGGGGGCGGGGGGGCAGGGCGGGACACGCCCGGCGCGCATGCGCAGACATCCACAACCGGAAGTAGCGCGGGGCCAGGCATGGCGGCGGCGACGGCTGCCGAGGATGTCCCGGCGACCCAAAGAGAGGAGCCTGTTCGAGGTACGCAGAGTGGTTGGGGATGAAGTGTCCAGCAGGAGGCCGGGGGCTCGCCTGGCAGGAGCAAGCAGGTCGGAGGGGAGCACCTGACCGGGCGACTGAGATAGTTTGGCGCGGGATCGGGTGTGAGCCAAGGGCCGGTGGCCAGGGAGCAGAGTTGGCGTGTCAGATGGGGCAAGGACAAAGTGAGGGACTTGAAATTATGGCACATGGAGAATGGAGCCGACTTGATCGAATGAGGACTAGTGAAGGGGTGTGGGGAGAAGATGCCATCTCTGGATTAGGTCCCGGTGTACGGTGGGACACTTACTCGTTCTCCTTTGATCCAGACGATGCCGCCGTGGAAACAGCTGAGGAAGCAAAGGAGCCGGCTGAAGCTGACATCACGGAGCTCTGCCGGGACATGTTCTCCAAAATGGCAACTTACCTGACTGGGGAACTGACGGGTAAGGCGGGGTGTGGACTGATTCGGGTACTGCTCTATACTACCCTATGGAGCTGCGGTTTGGCTCTGGGAGACCTGTGAGGTGCTTTAGCAGCATCAGTCTGTGGCTCCCTCCCCAACACTCTTCATGCCCTGGAATACGCCTGTTGGAAGTTTGGGATGGTCATGAATGGGAAAGAAAAAGGTCTGTTCCTTCCGTGTAGAAGTTCACTGGCTAATTTCAGAAATACATAAAAATGCTTAATACAACTCTGCAAGCCTCCATAAGTGTAGACTAACTATGAAAAGACATAAAACGAATTCATCAAGAAGTGCTTTCTTGGGGGAGGTGCATTTTGAGCAGGACTGTGAAGAGAAGGATTGACCAAAAAGGGGGAAACGATTAGCAAGTGAGGTGATATAAGCAGTTTGTTTCCTTAAAACAGATGTATTTATTGGGGCAAAGAGAAATTAAATTGGGGAATAGGGAGTGAACTGCAGATTTAGGGGCCTGCTAGGTTGGTCTGAGGATTTGGTGACCCACCCTTTGGGACGTGATTAATTTTGGGGCTCATTGTGTATTTCCAGGTCAACACATGACCTGTGTGTGAAGAAAGGTCCAAAAAGTGAAGTCTGGTCCTGTGTAGCCTCTCATAAGCATTTCTTATATTGTTTCACTTCCCCAAGCAATTGCTGTGAGCCAAATTTGGGAACCAGAATTAATGAGAAAAGGCTTGATGCAGAATGGGAGGGCTTATGAGGCTCTATCATTCTGATTAGTTACTTAATTATTTCTGAGCAAGAGAAACCAAGTAGCAAAATCTAGATTTTTGGCTTCTCTTTAAAAATTCCAAAGATTTTGGCAATACTAACTCCCCCATTGCGATGCTATGATCAACCATAGCTGAGCCGCTGTCTCCTCTGAATGGATTAGGGCTATGCAGTGTGTCCCCACCACTCTGTTTTGTCCCTTTTACTGACACCTGGTCAGTTGCCATTTATTACTGCTCTTATACTGTTGCTTTTTAGTAGTGGTAGAGAATCAATTTTCTGTACCAATATTTCTATCAAGTCAGTAAAGTAAATGATAGATAAGAAGAAGTCTGCATGTGCCAAAAAGTAGGAGAGAACATACTTCTTTATGGAAGTGAATAATCTTATGTGTTTAACATACAAACACCTGGCTTGCTTCACTCATTTATATGATCTTGCTGGCTTCTAGGTCTTACAGTGTGTGACCCTTGTTGTAGAGAGACTAATTTGCTAGCAACGAGGGTATGAATACGGAGGATAGAGCTCAGAGACATATGAGCAAGAGTCCAGATGAAAAGAAATGATGATGATCAGTGACAGGGTGATGGTAGAGGGAATGGAAAGGAGAACATGGGTACAAGAATATCATGGAAGTAGAATTTATAGGACTTGTTGTGTCTATGGAGCGATGGCAGCCTAAGACACGTTTGAGGTTTTAAACTGGTGGTGCCATCATCTAAAATAGGGAAGTGGGAAAGCAGAACCATGTTTAGTGTAAAAATATTTTTGGTTTTGGCTTGGCTGATTTTAGATTTTACCAGGACACTTAGGTGACTTGCACATGTGAGTCCCGAGCTCAGAGAGTGATCAGAGCAGGAGAAACAGATTTGGGAGTCCCCTGCACCGTGGTGTGAGTTGAGGCTCTGCAGGATGAAATTGGCAAGGATGTACTTAGGGGTAGCTAAGGGCCTCAACTACAGCCTCGGAGAATGCCTGTATAGGGCAAATAATTTGTTTCTAACAACAGTACTTAAGGTACCTAGGATTGATAACAAATGATTTTTACTTATAAAATTAATTTTAAGCAGATTGTAATTTCCCTGTGATTGTCATTCTTACTTGTACAAATGCTTTTTTGAGTTTGAAAGGAATCTAGCATCACCCTGAGATTGCCCATAGGAATATGCCGCCCATGTAAACATCAGTCTTGTGTCACAGCTGAGTAAAAATTGGGAAGTGATAGTCAAGGATGAATGAGAAAGCATCTGGCATAGAAACCTACAAAGAGCAGGTTGAAAGAGATTAGAAAATCAGGCTAATATGATGTAGCAGACAAGGGAAATGAGCATTTTGTGAAAAGAGGGAGATCACAGGGTCAGGTACTATGAAGAGATGATACTGATTGAGAAGACACTATGGATTTGGTGGTTAAGAAAGCACCAATGACATTGGAGCATGTAATTTCCCTGGATAGTGGGGGCAGAGGCCAGGCTGCAAGGGTTTACATGAGTGAATGGTGTGGAAGAGGAACCAGTGAATATAAGTTACTCTTTAAAAAGGATTAGCGGTAAAGCTCCTTTGCTTTATGAACAAATGATGTCGGTGCAGCAGAAGACAGAGTGCTTTTGGGCTGGAAGAAACCTGAATATATTTCTAGTTAGAGAGGAAGCTGCCAGAATAGAGGGAGAGTTTGGAAATGTCAGGGGAAGGATATGATGGAAGAGAGACCCTGAAGGGTTAGAAGCAAGAGCATAGGAGAAGTTGTCTTGACAAGAATAGGAGCCCTCATGCCTCTTGGGAAGATATTAGGGTACAGAGAAGTTTTGAAGTGAGGCAGAAAGGTTGAGGGAGCTTATGTAAGGGGAATTTTCCATTTTTCAGGTAAATTGAGTAGAAGCCATTTGCTTTAAGTAGGGATGGGGAAGGGAACTGAGGATATAAGAAGAAGACAAATGGTTTGGAAAAGTCAGTACATAAAATGCAATATAGAATCAAATAGTAATGATTTAGTTACTAAGAAGCCGTGAGGTCCTAATTGATTTTATATATATTTATGATGCAGTCCCCGAAATTACATGTTTTCATACCATAGAAATACGAAGACTATGTCACCTCTCTTTTCTTAGGACATGAATTTGTTATTTCCCTTTCTAACAAAGATTCTGAAGTCTCTGGATCTTAACTGGTTTATATAGTTTGCTGAATATAAATGTCATAAATCAATAGTGGCCTGCACCTTTGACATTCTCTGGGTCCTGCCTTGAACTACCATTTGGCCTATAATTCTACATTCCAGTGATCTATGACAAATCTTAAAGGCATCACATCTTCTGTTTATTTTAAAGCCACCAGCGAAGACTATAAGCTCCTGGAAAATATGAATAAACTAACCAGCCTGAAGTATCTTGAAATGAAAGATATTGCTATAAACATTAGTAGAAACTTAAAGGACTTAAACCAGAAGTGTAAGTAATAATATTTATAATTAAACACGTTTGTATTTAATATTCTTTTGTGCTTGGGGTTGCGGAGAAGTGGAGGGAACATGGCACCTGTCCTGAGGGAGCTCATTCTCTAAAAGTGAATTACAAAGTTAAGGTGGATTTCTTCCATTTTGAAGATTAGCATGTTTCAGTATGGTTATTTCTGCTTCGGAATCTTGATTTGGTCAGTTTATTCCTGAAAGGGAGAGGGGAGAAAAACAGTGGCCAGATTCTAGTGCATTTATTTTAACAATGCAATCCATAAAGGACCACTTTATAAGTGGAAAACCAGAACATCTGTAAATGGAAAATGCTAATTTAGAGACTGGTAGAATATATTTTTCCACTGACTTCTATGTATGTTCCCTATCTCTAGGACACTCTTCCTTGGTATGGGATTACCCAAGAAACTGAATCAGTTGCAGAAAGATTGCTTGTAGAGCAAGGAATTTAAAAAAGAGGGAAATTAGTGGGTGAGAGAGACTTGCTTTGTCCAGGTCACAGTTCTGCCTGATCAGCTAGCTACTGTCTGCTAGTGTTTGTCCTATGAGTGACCAGAAACATGTCACTCCACCTAGTGTGTCCTGGGCAGAGTTGGAGTGACACTAGCATTCTTACTTTGCCTGTCTTTTCTACACTCCTTGTGGAGGCTGTATGAACATGTGGCCTGTCTTTGTTTTCAAAGATGCTGGACTGCAGCCTTATCTGGATCAGATCAATGTAATTGAAGAACAGGTAGCAGCTCTCGAGCAGGCAGCCTACAAGTTGGATGCATATTCAAAAAAACTGGGTAACCATTTTTATTTCTGTTTTGATTTAATAAGAGTAATCCACCCAGCCCCCACCCGCACTCCATATGACCTTAGCTAATAGGTCATTTATGGTGTGCCCATAATGATCTATTTTAATTAATTTATACAATAACCTAGTGAGAGCAATTTTTTATTAGTAGTAGTAGTAATAACAATACTATTTTCTGAATACTTAATGATATATATCAGGTACTGTTCTTAGTACTGTACATGTATTATTCTTTTTATCTTCCCAATAATCTATGAGATAAGTGCATGATTTTTATCCCCATTCTTCGGAAGAAGAAACTGGTTGAAGGGGTTAAACAAATAACTTGCATAAGGATACCGAGCTAGCATGTGAAAGAGCTACATTCCAAGCCAGGTCTGTTTGGTTACAGAGCTCAAGCTCTTAAAATTATGGTTCAGCAGGCTGAAGCATCTTTGATAATGTAGATACATATGTCTTAAAAAATGGAAAAATCAGGGGCGCTTGGGTGGCTCTTTCGGTTAAGTGTCCGATTTCAGCTCAGGTCATGATATCGTGGTTTGTGAGTTTGAGCCCTGCGTCAGGCTCTGTGCTGACAGCTCAGAGCCTGGAGCCTGCTTCAGAATCTGTGTCTCCCCCTCTCTCTGCCTCTCCCATGCTCATGCTCTGTCTCTCTGTATCTCTCAATAATAAATAAACATTGTTTTAAAAAATTGAAAAGTCAATCAAGAGTTTACTTTTCCTTTAAGGAGGAAACTGGTACTTGTATTGTTGATGGCTTGCTATCTGGCTCTTACATCCATGATTAAAAACAATGAAGTTGTTTTTATCCTAGGTATAATTTATAGATTATTTTATTTTCATCATTGACAATTATTGACTACTTCAGGAGAGTGGTTCGTAACTGAGATTTGACATAAGTGGCGATTAACAGTTTCACTGTCCACAATTAAATTTACTAAATGGTGACTGCGAACCTGACTATAGAGAAGGCATTGTACCAAATGCTTTCAAGGTTTTAAAGAAAAAGGAAAATCTATCACAATAAGAGGCTTATCTGATGGTCTTTTAAATCTCTTTGTTGTTCAAAATTGCTTTCCTATAGTGAGGTGTAGGGATAAGAAAACAAAAGGAGTGGGGCGCTGGGTGGCTCAGTAGGTTAAGCGTTTGACTTCAGCTCAGGTCATGAGCTCACTGTTTGTGGGTTCAAGCCCTGCGTTGGCCTCTATGCTGACAGCTCAGAGCCTGGGGCCTGCTTTGGATTCTGTGTCTTCCTGTCTCTCTGTTCCTCCTCTGCTTGCACTGTCTGTCTCTCTCTCTCTCTCTCTCTCAAAAATAAGCAAAGATTAAAAAAAAAACGAAAAGAAAAGGAGAAACATACATTGTGTGTCCAGAGAGTCTGGCTCCCAGAGAGCGCCTGGAGAGGCACTTTCCTGTGCTTAGTAAGGCTCCCCATGGCTCAAGTGCCAGTAGATCTACTTAATCCTGGTGGAGCCATTGGAGCAGGTGCTGTTGACAGGGTTAGAACTTAGTGGACTTGTTCTTAATTCTGTGTGTGTGTGTGTGTGTTTGACTCCCTATCTTAAGTTGAGCACATGGTTGATCGATACCCAAATATCTGTCCTTAGCTAATACGATAGTTAACATTTATGGCGTGCCTCCAGTTTGGACCCGGTTTGGACAGATGATGAGATTGAAACCAACAGGTTTTTTTTTTTGTTTTTTTTTTTTATATAATAGATATTTTTTAATGTGCCTGGAAATGCTAAGTAAGAAAGATCTTTGTAAGAGCTGATTTTAAAAGATTTAACTTCCTCTCTCTCTCTCCCTGGTAGAAGCCAAGTACAAGAAGCTGGAGAAGCGATGAAAAACTCATTCCTGTGGAACAATGTCTTTTTTTTTAACGTGGAGGAATGTTTTATAAGACCTGAATGCTGAGGCTGATGAATTGTCAAAACTCCTCAAAAGGAAACTATGATGGGTCGTCCCAGAAACGTCCCAACATTGGAGTAAACTGGAGGACTGTGGCTACCCCTGAACTTCTTTGGAGGCAGTATCCCTCAGAAACCCACACTTAAAACTCCTTACCTTTTACTTGAATGTTTCATCATCCACTCAGGACAGAGAGTCTCTCAAAGTTCAGGATAAACCTGGGCTTGCCAGTAGAATCAAATGAGAGGACCTATTTTCTCTCACAGTGGTTGATTACTACATTATTTTCTTAATGGTTGGTTTTTGAGTTTCTGTGTCGATGGTTGTTTTTTTCTATTAATGATGCTAATGTATTGCTAATAAGATCTAAATTAAAAAAGGAAAACAAACTTGTTCTTTATAGATTGTCACCCTGTGAATGTCAGTAATTTACTTTTCCATAACATTGCAAACAACAGAAAATCTTTTTTTTTTTTTAATTTTTCTTAATGTTTATTCATTTTTGAGAGAGAGACAGAGTGCCATTGGGGGAGGGGCAGAGAGCGAGAGAGGGAGACTCAGAATCTGAAGCAGTCTCCAGGCCCTGAGCCGTCAGCACAGAGCCCGACGCATGAACAATGAGATCATGATCTGAGCCAAAGTCAGACACTCAATTGACTGAGCCACCCGGGTGCCCCATCAAATAGCAGAAAATCTTAAAATAATTTTAGGCTGAGTGTTGTAGACTGAGCAGAAGCTGTGAAGGGAGTATTTTGATATCCTGATGTATACGATGGGTCCTACCTGTCTCTTTTCTGTGTGAGTCAGATGTCTGGAGATAGATAACATCTTGCCATGTGCTCCCTTTGGAAATGTGGTGAAGACAAAGAGTGTGTATGTGTGCGTGCACATACACTGTGGTTTTTGAGTTTCTGTGTCGATGATTGTTTTTCTATTAATGATGCTAATGTATTGCTAATAAGATCCTAAATTAAAAAAGGAAAACAAACTTGTTTTGTTTCTAGTACCACAGAGGTACTGGATGGGGAGGTAGGGCTGCCACTCATAAAGGAAAGCATTTGTAAAATATCTTCCTACTTGTGCCTGCAGGGTCAGGGGGGCTCCTAGGGACCTGATCATCTCCCTGTTAGACTAAAGATATAAACGGATGGAGGATACTGACTGACCAGTCCAGTTTGGAAGATAGGCATCCTTATTCAGAGTTGGGTGCTAGCAGCTAGGAAGATGTCTGAGGTCCCCAATTCCATCTCCAAAAGAGTTCTTAACCCTCTTTCTGTCATTTCCCAGTATCTCTGTTCCAGACCGTCATTTATCATCCGCCCCTCTGCACTATTGCTGTGTCTCTTATAATGATCCCTCCAATCTTCTACACTGCTGCCAGAACAATTTTTCTAAAATGTGAAGTGACCACATTACCCCTCCTGCTTAGACTCCTTTAGTGACTTCTCATAGCCTCTTTGAAAAAGCCACTTTTTTTTTCTTTTACTTAGAAACCAAAATTGTAACGAAATATTTCAATTCGCTTGTGTGTTTCTGAGGATGAACTTGTTTAACGTGATTCTCTTTGGTCCTTTATTAAACTTTCTATAACTTTTTCATGTAAGATTTGAAACATTTGGCCAGATATATATCATGACACAGAAACTAGTATTTTGGAATTGATATATATAGTGGACAAGCTACCCAGTTACATTTAGGATACAGGGTGCTCCCAAGATAAAGCTGAAAATGCTAATTTTTTTCTCTGTGTGTGTGTTTCGTTGGGGGCGTGGGGTGTAAGTTCGTTATTTTTTTTCCCAACTTTATTGAGCTATAATTGACATACAACATTCTGTAAGTTTATGATGTGCAATGTGATAATTTGGTATTTGTACATATTGTGAAATGATTACCATTTAGGTTAGCTAACAGCCTTCACTCCACATAGTTACCTTTTCTGTATGTGTGGTAAGGATGTTTAAGATCTCCTCTCCTAGTAACTTTCAAAAACAGTTGACCCATGAACAGCATGTGTTTGAACTGTATGGATCCACTTACATGCGGCTTTTGTTAGATATAGTACTGTATGTGTACTTTTTCATGATTTTCTTCACATTTTTTATTCACTAGCTCACTTTACTATAAAAATATAGTATATAATACATATCATATGCAAAATATATGTTAGTCTACTATTTGTGTTATTGGTAAGGTTTCCAGTCAACAGCGCAGGGAGCCAAGAGTTATATACAGTTTATTGAGCATTCAAGGGGTCAGTACCCCTAACCCCTGTGTTGTTCAAGGGTCAACTGTATACAATATTGTTAACTACAGTCACCATGCTATATATTAGATCCCTAGAACTTACTCATGACTGGAAGTTATAACACTTTGACCAACATCTTCCCATTTTCTCTACTGCCCCAACTCCTGGCAACCACCAATCTACTGTTTCTATGGGTTTGGCTTTTTTTAGATTTCACATATGAGATTGTACAGTATTTGTCTTTCTCTGACTTACTTCACTTAGCATAACGCCCTTAAGCGTCATCCATGTTATCGCAAATGGCAGGATTTCCTTCTTTTTTTCATTGTAAATATATACACTACAGTTTCATTATTCATTCATCCATCACTGGACACTTAGGTTGTTTTCATGTATTGGCTATCATGAATAATGCTGTAGTGAATGTAGGGGTGCAGATACCTCATTGAGATAGTGATTTCATTTCCTTTGGATATATACATAGAAGTGGGATTGCTGGATCATATGGTAGTTCTAATTTCAAGAAGAAGCTTCATGCTGTTTTCCATAGTGGCTGTACCAATTTGCATTCTCACTGGCAGCGCACAAGGTTTTCCTTTTCTCCACATCCTCACCAACACTTATCTCTTACCTTTGTAATAATAGCCATTCTAACAGGTGTGAGGTGATACCTCATTGTGTTTTTGATTTGCATTTCCCTGATGACTAGTCAAGTTGAGGACCTTTTCATGTACCTATTGGCCATTGTTATGTCTTTGGGAAAACGTCTATTCAGGTCCTTTGCCCATTTTTATTTTTGTTACTATGATTTTGTTAACTAGGCTTCATGCCCAGCGTGGAACCCAACACAGGGCCTGAACTCATGACCATGAGATCAAGACCTGAGCTGAGATCAAGAGTTGGACGCCTAACCAACTAAGCTACCCAGGCACCCTCCCCCCCTTTGCCCATTTTGAAAATAAGATTATTTGCTTTTTTGTTATTGAGTTGTTTGAGTTCCTTATATATTTTGTATATTACCCCTTATCAGATAGGTGGTTTGCAAATATTGTCTACCATTCTATAGATTGCGCTTTCATTTTGTTGATTATTCCTTTTGCTGTGCAGAAATTTTTTAGTTTGATGTGGTCCCAGTTAGTAATGTTTGTTTTTGTTGCTTGTGCTTTGGTGTCATATCCAAAAAATCATTGCCAAGACGAATGTCTAAGTGCTTTCTATTTCTTTTAGGAGTGTTACAGTTTCAGTTTCTTACAGTTAAGTCTTTAATCCATTTCAAATTAACGCTTATGAGTGGTGTAAGATAGGGGGTCCAGTTTCATTCTTTTACATGTGAACATCCAGTTTTCCCAATACAATTTATGGAAGAGACTATCCTATTGAATATTCTTGGCTCCTTTGTCAAATATTAGTTGACTCTATATGCATGGGTTTATTTCTGGGCTTTTGTTTCTGCTCTACCGGCCTTTCCCCCCCCCCCCCCCCCCCACTACTATACTGTTTTGATTGATACTGCTTTGTAACATAGTTTAAAATCAGAAAGAGTGATACCTCAAGATTTACTCTACTTTCTCAAGATTGTTTTGGCTATTCACAGTCTTTTGTGGTTCCATACAAATTTTAGGATTGTTTTCCATTTCTGTGAAAAATGCTGGATTTTGGTGGAGATTGCATTGAATATGTAGATGGCTTTGGGCAGTATGGACACTTTAACAATATTAATTCTTCTAATCTATAAGCACAAAATATCTTTCTACTTGTATCTTCTTCAGTTTCTTTCATCAGTATCTTACGGTTTTCAGTATACAGATCTGTAACCTTTATGGTTGAATTTATTCCTAAGTATCTTATTGTTTTTGATGCTATTATAAACAGGATTATTTCATTTTCAGATAGTTTGTTATTAGTATATACACACACAACTGATTTTTGTACACTGAATTTGTGTCCTGCAACTTTACTGAATTCATTTACTCTGTTTTTGTTGTTGTTGTTGTTGTTGTTGTTGTTGTTGTTGTTAGAGTCTTTTAAGATTTTTTATAAATGATTTCTTCTGCACACAGAGACAATTTTACCTCTACCTTTCCACTTTGGATGCCTTTCATTTCTTTTTCTTGCCTAATTTTTCCAGCTAGGACTTCTGGTACTATGTTGAATAGAAGTGGTAAGAGTGGGCACCCTTGTCTTGTTTCTGATCTTAGAGAAAAAGCCTTCACCCTTTCACCATTGAGTATGATGTTAGCTATGGGCTTGTCATATATCACCTTTACTATATTGAGGTACATTCCTTCTATTCACAATTTGTTGAGAGGTTTTTTAATCATGAAAGGATGTTGAATTTTGTTAAATGCTTTTCCTGCATCTATTGAGATGATCATATGATTTTTATCTTTCATTCTATTAATGGGGTTTATTGCATTTATCGATTCCAGTATGTTGAACAATCCTTACATCTCAGGGACAAGTCCCATTTGATCATGGTGTATGATCCCTTTAATGTGCTGTTGAATTCAGTTTGCCAGTATTTTGTTGAGAATTCTATATCTCTATTAATCAGGGATATTGGCTTGCAGTTTTCTTACATTATCCTTATCTGCCTGGCTTTTGGTATTGGGTAATACCTCATATAGTGAATCTGAGAGTGTTTCTTCCTCTTCAGTTTTTTATAAGGGTTTGAGAAATATTGCATTAGTTCTTCTTTAACTGTTTGGTAGAATTCACCAGTGAAATAATGCAATCCTGGGATTTTCTTCATTGGGAGTTGTTTGATTACTGATTCAAACTCCTTACTCATTATTGGTCTGTTCAGATTTTCCATTTCTTCTTGATTGAGTCTTGGTAAATTTTATGTTTGTAGAAACTTATCCATTTCTGCTTGCTTGTCCAGTTTATTGGCATATAATTGTTCACAGTAGTCTGGTATGCCCCTTTGTATTTGTGTAGTATTGGTGGAAATGTGTCCCTTTTCGTTGATAATTTTATTTATTTGAGTCCCCTCTTTTTCTTGGCTAGTCTAGGTAAAGGTTTGTCAATTTTGTTTATCTTTTTCAAAAACCAGCTCTTAGTTTCCATTGATCTTTCCTATTGTTTTCCTATTCTTTAATTCTTTTAATAAATTATTTTTCTGCCTGCTGCTTACTTTAGGCTTAGCTTATTCTTCTTTTTCTATTCTTTAATGTGTAATATTAGACTGTTTACCTGAGACCTTTCTTTTTAGTACAGACATTTATAGTTATCAACTTCCCTCTTAGACCTGCTTTTGTTTCATTCCGTAAGTTTTGGTGTGTTGTGTTTCCATTTAATTTGTGTCAAGATTTTATTTTTCCTTGTGATTTCTTCTTTGGTCTATTAGTTGTTCAGGAATGTGCTGTTTAATTTCCATGTATTTTTTAAACTTTCTAATTTTCTTCCTTATTTTTCATTTAATTTTGGTTTCACATCATTTTATTAAAAGTATTTTTTATTTTGAGAGAGAGCGAGTTCTCATGCACGAGCAGGGGAGGGACAGAGAGAGAGTTGGAGAGAGAGAGAGAATCCTAAGTAGGCTCCATGCTGTCAGCACAGAGCCCAATGTGGGGCTGGATCGCATTAACCTCAAGATCATGACCTGAGCTGAAATCAAGAGTTGGACACTTAACCAACTAAGCCACCAAGGTGCCCAAGTTTCGTATCATTGTGATTGGAAAAGATACTTGATATAATTTGTACTTGAATTTGTTGAGACTTGTTTTGTGGCCTAACATATTATCTGTCCTGGAGGAATGTTCCATGCTCATGAGAAGAATGTGTATTCTATAGCCAGACCTCTTAGCATGGATCAAGACCCCTATTTCTTTCATTTTTTTCAATTTCATTTCCTATTACTCTGACACTTAATACTATATTCAGCTCTCTGGAGCTAGCTTAAATCTCCATGGATGAGCTTTCTTTCCATAAAGTTTATATTTCAGTGTAGATTTAGATTTGCAAGAAAGGCGTAAAGATAATATAGAATTCCACTGATGAAATTTCGTATCTCACTCTTGTTTCCTTTTCTGAAGTTATTACCTGCCCGTGTTTGGCAAATTTCTACTCTTCTTCTAGATTCAATCTTGATTTCTATTCCTGGATTGTGCTGAATTACCCCAAAAGTAGAAAAGACACATGCTCAGTGTTCCATCAAAGCAGGGTGTCAATAGTTAATGAGCCAGGGAATTTAATAAATCCCTCCAAAGGGAGGAAAACCAGAACTTTGTTGTTCTTCCTTAAACTAATTTATGTTCTAGTTAATTTTTAATTACTTGGCTGAACTTTTCGTGCCCCTGGATTGTCAGGAACTCTCTCCTTTGCTTCCATTTTCTTATATACTGTTGTCTACAAATTGGACTGAACTCCCCCAAAATGGCAATGTCAGGAAAAACAACCAAAAATGCCTGTGGGCTATTGTAGATTTTAAAAGACTAGAGAGAACTGAATACAAGTATGAAACTTAATTGTATCCTGAATGAAAACAAGCCCAAGGTACTTAAAAAAAAAAAAAAATGGGGGGGGGGAGGGGGGAGAATGGACAACTTTAAATATTAGATGATATTATTGAATAATTAATTTTCTTAGGTGCCTTAACGGTATTTTGGTGATATAGAGGATGTCCTTCTTAGGAAATGCGTGCTAAGATATTCTTGATGTCTGCAATTTACTTTCAAATGATTCAGTGAGAATAAAAGTGCTTGTGCACCTTGAAGGGGAGAGAGAGAGATGAAGGAAGAAAATGTGGCAACATGTTGACACTTATTGCATCAAGGTGATGGCCATTATTCTTACCAAAAAAGCGTGTGTGAACAGAGTCTGTCTTGCCCATTGGACTAACGTGGTTAGATTAGGTTAGGTTAGGGCCCATCTTATGTCAGGAGCGTTCTAGCAGCTCGACAACTTCAACTGCTCCAAAATAAAGCAAACAAACAAATAATTGTAATTCTTTTTGTCACATCCCCTTCCTTCCTTTACTGATCGCCTTCCTTGATTCCTCTGAGACCCAGACAACTGGGAGAGACTGCTGTCCCTCGGCGCTCTCCGTAGATAAGCGAACCCTCATTGGCTGGGCGCGCCCACGTCTTAGTGCTGTGCCGCCGCGTTTTTCGAGGTGTACGGGTTCAGGGTCCGTTTTCGGTGGTCGCCCCGACTCAGGCTGTTGGCACAAATGGCTCAGAAACCGCTGCGCCTGTGAGTGACCACAGATCAGATCAGAACCGTGCGCGCGCGCCTCTGTGTGTGTGTGTGTGTGTGTGCGTGTGCGCGCGCGCGTCTGCTCCCTGGGTCTTTCTCGTGACTGGAAGGGAGGAGGAAAAGGCGGGGGTGGGAGGGTGGTGGCGGCTGTTGAGCTCCGATCGCGTCTTTGCCTGGCTGGGGCCGGTCTCCTCGCTTCCGAGAGGAGGCTGTCCTGGCGACCCAGGCTAGGAGAGGCGGAAACTGCCAGGGTTAGGTCTCCTCCATCTTAGGCCGCCCTGGCCTCTGACACATTTACACTTCACTTCTCCCCACAGCCATTTATTAACGAAAACTCTTAGGCGTGGGGCCCATCGGTGGGTCCTGGTCAGTTACGAACAGACTAGATAGATAGGGCTCCTGCCCTGGCGCACTTTTTTGCGAGGAGGCGCTGGGGTGAAGAGTGTACGTCGATCCATCCATCCACTCAACAAATATTTATTGAACAATTACAGTATGCCAGGCACTGTGCTAGACGTTGCACAGATGGAGTTCCTGCCTTAATGGAGCCTAGAGTTTTGAGCTAATATTAATTAGAGAATCCAGATTAATGTATAATTACGGTCTATAAATGTCAGGAAGAGAAACTTCACGGTTATGGGAGGGAATATAATAGGGGTATTTGGCCTATTGTGAGGAATCAGGGGAGGGAGGATTGAAGTTGGTTAATATTTTTGTCTTTATCTTAAAGTCATTGAAATGTTTAAGAACTCCTTGGCGGGATCATATTTTTGTTTTGGAAAGCGATTCTGGCTGCAGTATAAGAACAAATCAGAGCCAAAAGAAGAAGAAGACAGCGAGGATTAGCTAGAGTGATAGCAGAAGAAAAGTGCAGGGATTCAAGGCTTATCAAGGAGATGAGATTAACAGGGTTTGGAGAAGGTTTGGCTGTGAGAAAGAGTCGGCACTGTGAGGTCCTAAATTTCTGCCCTTCAGCATGATAGAAAACACTGGAAAAGGGCCCCGGTAGTGGGGTTCTCTTAATGTTTTTGAGGAAAGAACATTAAACTGTTGACTTTATATAGGTTGGTTAGGAAGAAGAGATGGCATTAGAGGAAATAAACGTAAGCATGCTACCTACTTTGTATCCAGTACCAGATTCATTAGATCTCTCTCTGATTCTGCCTCTTTTCTATCACAGGACTCTTGGTTGCTCTGCCTTGGAGTGTCCTGCATTCCTCTTCCTCCCTCGTTTCCCACCCTACTTCACCATTCAAATTGTGTTCAGGGGCTCAGAATTCTAAATTTTTCATCTGTTTCTGTCCTTTTCGTCTTCATTGAGTATTGCCCTTTTTGGTGATATTTTTGCTTGTAATCACTTGTTCCTCCAGACCATCCTTCACTCTGTTACTAAAATGAACTTCCTGAAACGTGTCATTACCCAGCTTGAAAATGTTCAGTGATGGGGTGCCTGGATGCCTCAGTCAGTTAAGCGTCCGACTCTTAGTTTCAGCTCAGGTAGTGATCTCACAGTTCGTGGGCTTGAGCCCTGCATCAGGCTCTGTGCTGACATCATGGAGCCTGCTTGGAATTCTCTCTCTCTGTCTCTGCCCCTCCCCTGCTTGCTCTCCAGCTCTCAAAATAAATATAAATAAACTAAAAAAAAAAAAAAAATGTTAAGTGATATGGACATACCAGAAAGACGTACTGACAAAACAATAAGAACTATATTTCAGGATGAGTTCAAAGGCATTAAAAAATGGTATGAGAAATAGAAAAACTTAAGTCAGAATTACAAAAACTCAGAAATGAGATGATAGAACAAGTTACGTCACAATTTAAGGCCAGTTCTTTTTTATAAACTTCAGCTCTTGCCACTTTCTACCTCTCTGCCCCTTAACACTTTATGCATGCCTCCTGTTGTAGCCTTTTTCATACAGATTTGTATCAGAGTATCTCCCTTTCCCTGATTGTCAACTTTGAGGTTTGAACTGAGTCTTTCTCCTCTTTGTACTCCTAACATGATCTTAGCACAGTTCTGGGCATATTGCACTTAGCATATTGTAGGTGTTCAGTATATGGTTGTTGAATGGATGATTGATAGTAACAGTGGAAAGGAAGAGCTGGAATGAATGTGAAAGACGTTTGCAAAGGGGAATTGATGAGACTTGATGACTGGATGGGGGATTTGTGACTCTTGGTGACCCAGTTGGTGATACAGCCATCCACAAAGCTTGGGAAGTGAGGAGAAGAAGCTGGTTCAGTTTTGGAGGAGGTGAAGCTAACTTTTAGATGTGATGGGTTGAAAGTTTTGGTGACCTTTAGGTGGAACTGCCCACTGGTCAGTAATAGTTCACATGCACTGAACCTCTCTGGTAACCTCTGGTAACCCAGAGACTGAACCTCTGGTAACCCAGAGACTGGGTCACATATCTGCCTGATCCAGAAAGACTAACATGTAACAAACCCAGCTGGCCCATTCGAGTTTCCTCAATTGCCGTAACATTTATCTCATTTGCAGCTTGGCTTGTGGAGATGTTGAAGGAAAGTTTGATGTTTTATTCAATAGAGTTCGAGCAATTCAGAAGAAAAGTGGAAACTTTGACGTAAGACATTTCCTTTTACTGAATCTAATTTTACTGTTATAGTCAAACATAGTAAAATAAAGTGTGGACTTCTTTTTTCATTTCTCGATTGAACACATACTCTCCCTTTTTGGTTAGATTGAGTTCCTTTTGTGAGCACAGGAACTTAGTAGCTACAGAATGATAGGGAAAGGGAGACCTCTTTACCTTTTTATACTTTTTGAATTTTTTAATACTCCCCCCCCTTTAATACTTTTTATACTTTTATACTTGTTACTTTCTTACTATCCACAAAACTGAAAACAGACGAGCAAAACGTCCCTAGGTGATTCTAATCACTGGGTTTGGGAATCGCAGATATATTTCCTGAGTGTATGGTGTGGATTAAGTCAGATAACATGTGCAGACGCTTCACAGACCGAAGAGCCTTATCTAAATGTTACATGGGGTTGCCAACTAGACTGCAGACCCCTAGCATACAGAAGAGTATTCTGGGTATGGCGATAATCTATTCATGGGGTTAAAGATTGAGTAAAGATAACAGGCAAGAAATGTGTTTTTTGTACCTTGTATCTTCCCAGGGTATCTAATACTTAAAAATTTGTATTTGGAGAGAGGCTCATGGAAGTAGATTTCTCCATCTTTCCCTGACCCCCTCTTCCCCATCCCTAATTTGAATTTGATAGCCAGTGAGCCAAAATTTATTTATAGATTCAAATTAACTTCTGCAATTGCTGCTAAAGAATTATGTGTTGAGATTCTGCAGACTGATTAAGGAAAAAAAACCTAGCGTGAGGCCATTAAGTAGGATAATTAGCTGAATTATGTTAACTATCAATTATGTACTATTTGATAAAAAAAAATCTCATATATCTGTTTAAAAAACTCATTTTAGCTGCTGTTGTGTGTAGGAAATTTCTTTGGCTCCACTCCAGATGCTGAATGGGAGGAGTATAAAACTGGCATCAAGAAAGGTATAGAAATTATTTTTATTTAACAGATGAGTTCTAACAAAGCTTCAAAGTTACACAGTTCTTGATGGGTTGTTTTTCACATGTAGTAGTTATTTAAGAATTTCCCTCTGAGCTCCACGTTGAGCTGGGAAGGATGCCTGTGCATCTAAATGTTCACATTTTGGGGGCGCCTGGGTGGCTCAGTCATTTGAGTGTCCAACTCTTAATTTTGACTCAGGTCATGATCCCGGGGTTGTGGGATTGAGCCCCGTGTCAAACTACGCACAGCATGGAACCTGCTTAAGATTCTCTCTCGGGGTGCATGGGTGGCTCAGTTGGTTAAGTGACCCGCTCTTGATTTCAGCTCAGGTCATGCTCTCACAGTTCATGAGATCGAGCCCCCAAGTCAGGCTCTGGGCTTACAGTGCACAGCCTACTTTGGATTCTCTCTCTCTCTCTTTCTGTCTCTCTCTTCTCCTGTCCTCTCCTCTCCTCTCCTGTCCTCTCCTCTCCTCTCCTCTCCTCTCCTCTCCTCTCCTCTCCTCTCCTCTCCTCTCCTCTCCTCTCCACTCCTCATGCAGGCATGCAGCATACTCTATCGAAATAAATATTTTTAAGAGAAAAGATTCTCTCTCTCTCTCTCTCCCTCTGCCCCTCTCTCCTGCTTGTGCATGCTTGCTCGCTCTCTCTCTCTCTCTGTCTCTCAAATAAAAATAAAGTTTTTTAAAATGTTCACATTTTGAGTTTGGTTGGATTTGGTTTAAAGAAATAATTCTCTTCTAAGGCAGGAAATGAAGAAATGGACCATATGTGTCCTTTCCTTTTTCTAGTTGGAGTGTTTTCTTTCTTTCTTTCTTTCTTTTTCTTTCTTTCTTTCTTTCTTTCTTTCTTTCTTTCTTTCTTTCTTTCTTTCTTTCTTTTATGAAGCTCTTTAGGGATTTGTGTTTTCCTTATTCTACATTAACCATTCTCTTTAAGATGTCACTTATCAACCTAGTGACACTAATAGTCAGGCCACAGGTTGGGTAGGATATGTTCCACAGATAGGATTGCAGACTCCTTACTTTTGCTGTGATTATTTTTCCTGTGCGGAAATACTTCTCAAATTCCAAATCAGATCTGGTAACTATATGGTGTCATGTCTGTTTCTCTCACTAGCTCCTATTCAGACATATGTGCTGGGTGCTAATAACCAGGAAACAGTAAAATATTTCCAAGATGCTGATGGGTGTGAATTAGCTGAAAACATTACTTATCTGGGTAAGTTCATATTTTTTGTGTTTGTAATGAATATAATAAAGTGTCCCCAGGAATTAGTCTCCTGGGAAATTTGTGGCTGAATTCTTCTGCCATTACTGCTGAGAAAATGGGGTTCTTTCCCCAAATCTGTGTCTATACCGTTAAGACTCTGACATTTTTTTCTTTGTAGTCTCTCCCACCTCCTCCCAATCTCCTTGTACTCCCACAACCCAATATATACTCGTGTGGCCAACTAGAGGAATAAACTACTTGACTGTGGTATAGGGACTACTTAGGGTATAAATTATGTTGAAAAAAATTCCATGTATGTTGTCTCACCATGTAACATTGCTAGATATATACAACTTGTTTATTAGGATCCTCACTAGCTATAGCTCTGTGTCTCATTAAACTTTTGGTGCTGATTTTAAGTTTTCGGTGCTGATCCTCACATTTTTCACTCCTTTTGTCCTTTCTCTGGTTCTTGGTCCACTTTTTAATTTTGGGTTACAGTTGTTCCCTTTTGACCCTCCTGAATCTCTTTTAGTGATTCTTTTAATGCCTGGCCATTTAAAAAAGCACTGTCAGATTTTGTTTTTGCTTTCCCCTCACCTGCTGTCAGTCTGTGACTTCTTGGATCATTCAACTTATTTTTTCCTAAAATGACTCCACTGCTCTTCACAGTTCTTTTTTCTTGGTCTCTTACTTCTCTGGAAAGCTTCTACATGTCCTTTGCTGTAAGTGTCCTCCCCATCCTTCCCCACCATAGTCCATCTTGACCTTTATTCTCTACATTTGGCTGTGGCCCTCATGTAAACAATCTTATCTCATCTTGCTTCAATCATATGGGGCTCCTTTAGGCAAAAACTTGAGGGATGGATTTTTTGTTGTTGTTGTTGTTTTTAACCACTGTTGCAAGGTACACACTTTGAAATCCTTTTGTTGTAGGTGTTAGCATAGGCCTGAACTTGTGGCAGCTCTCACAGTAGTTATTAGATTTGGATTAAGACCCCTGCTGTAGGTATTTATGGCAGCCATTTAACACATGAATTTAGTGCCAGGAGTGGAAAGAGCATGGAGGTACTGGGTTATTTCTGTGAAAGAGATTTTTCGAGGTCCAGTAGGAGGAGCAAACAATGAACTTGATAGTGAACATGTGATAGTGAGCTTGAAGTGTTGGCAGTACATCCAACATGTCACTGGAAGTGACCTTTCTAGAGTATATCAACAAGGTCAGTGTGGAAAAATAGGTTTTGGGGAGTTGGTCCCTTAAAGATGGAAAACAAAGCTGAGAAGGATCAAATTGTTTCAGGGGAAATAAAATGAGAAGGAAAGCACCACGCTGTGGTGGGCGTATATATCTTCATCTAGGCAGCAGACAGGATCGCTGAAAGCAATTAGAGCAGTGTTTGGGGAGGTAAAGATATTGTCAAGTTCATAGACTCTAAATGAAGAGAGACTGATTTGGGAGGAGAGACCATTGACAGTTACAGGGTGATTCATGACCTTTCCGAGAATGGTGGGAGATGGAAACCAGAGTACAGTGGGTTCAGGAACTAAGAGGTAAAGCACTTAGAGAACATGGTCTGCTCTTTTGAGAAATTGGAAACAGAAGAGAAAGGAGTTTTCAGTTAGTGTGTGAGTTCTTTTATTAGTTTTTTATTAGTATGTGTGTTCCTTTATCAGTTAGTATGTGTGTTAATTGGCATGTTCCTTTAGTAATTAGTATGTCTATTAGTATGTTTAATACTTTATTCTTCTCTGAGTGGAAAGAGCCAGCTGAGAAGAGGAGACTGAGTAGGTGAAAGGAAGGTGAAAATTGACAGAGCAAGGTCTTGAAGGCAGCAGGAAGAAACAGGATCAAGGGCCCAAGCCAGGAATAAATTTAAAAAAGGATAGAGTCTCAAGTTTTTCCCAGTTGCTCTTTCCAGATGTTTTCCACCCATTGGAAGCTGCTGCCTGCATGAAGAGTATGTGTATTCTAGACTGAACTTTCCTCAGAACTGCAGTTCCTTTTTCTTATTACGTCTCTCTGGGTCCAAGTGTCTGGGTTTCTTTCTTTTTCTTTTTTTCTTTTAAAGTTTATTTATTTATTCTGAGAGAGAGACAGTTTGAGTGGGGGAGGAGCAGAGAGAGAGAATCCCAAATAGGCTCTGCACTGTTGGTGCAGAGCCCCATGCAGGGTTCCAACTCATGAATTATGAGATCATGATCTGAGCTGAAATCAAGAGTCAGGTACTTAACTGACTGAGCCATCCGGGTGCCCCTCTTTTTTTTTTTTTTAATGTTTATTTATTTTGAGAGAGATAGTGAGAATGAGGGGTGGGGCAGAGAGAGAGGGAGAGAGAGAATCCCGAGAAGGCTCTGCACTGTCAGTGCAGAGCCCGATGCGAGGCTCGATCCCATGAACTGTGAGATAATGACCTGAGCCGAAATCAGGAGTCGGACGCTTAACTGACTGAGCCACTCAGGCACCCCTGGGTTTCTTTTAATCCATGTAGAATCTCTTCCAGAAGACAGGAAGGCTTTTTCTTAATCACTGCTTCCCAACTTTTTCATTTGTAAGGCATCTGGGGTAAACAGACTGGCTCATGGGCTCCAGTGGCCTCCACATAAGGGCTGCTGTCCCTGAACAGGAACACAGTTGTAGCCATCCACCACTGAGACCCTGCAGCCAGAAGAGGGACTCTAGAAGAGTCTGTGCTTATTTAGACATGCAGAATGGCAGGGAGGTACGCAAGTCATGGCGGGGAGAGAGATTCATCACCATAATAACATTTCTGCAGTTTTGACTAAAACTTGTCCATTTTTCTTTGAACCCAGGTCGTAAAGGTATCTTCACTGGAAGCTCGGGGCTGCAGATTGTGTACCTCAGTGGGACAGAGTCCGTAGATGAGCCAGTCCCAGGTTACAGTTTTAGTCCCAAGGATGTGTCTTCCCTGAGGACAATGCTGTGTTCAACATCCCAGTTTAAGGGTGTTGATATCTTGCTCACATCCCCATGGCCCAAGTATGTGGGGAACTTTGGGAATTCTTCTGTGAGTAGTGCTTGTTCAGTTGGAATTTCTGTAAGCAAATTGCACTGGCTTATTTTGGGCTCTTTTTGCTCTTTATATTGAATATTTCAGCTCTTAGGACCTTTCAGTAGAAATTTTTTATAAATTGTTTCAGGATACTTAAAAGTATATCAGTTAACCAAAGCAAAAACTTTAAAACAGATTGATCTTATGAAAGCACCATTCACAGATGAGATTGCTAAAATTCTAATTATAAGTGAGTTATTCTTTAAATTATATTCTCTGCATCAAGTGCCTTCTTTCAAGCTTCCTCTTAATGTGTTTTGAGGGATTACTAATTTTTAGTTAAAAGATTTACAGCTAATGGCCGCTCTTTAGTTGTATCCCCCCTCTCCTCCCCACATTCCATTGCACATTGTAGTATTTTGGCTTTTAAAATATTTTTTTATTTCCTAGTTTAAATTTTTCCTAGTTTAAATTTTTTTAACTAGTTTAAATTTAACTAGTTTAATTTAACTAGTTTTTTCCTAGTTTAAATTTTATTTATTTTTGAGAGAGAGTGAGAGAGAGAAAGTGGTGGGGGGAGGGGCAGAGAGAGAAGGAGAGAGAGAGTCCCAAGTAGGTTCCATCCTTCACACCAAACCTAACACAGGGTTCAAAGCCACAACCGGGAGATCGTGACTTAAGCCAAAATCCAGAGTTGGACACTCAACTGACTTAGCCATTGAGGCACACTTCAAAATATTTTTTTTAATGGAATCATTATGAGATCAAAGATAGTGATCTAAAGATGGGAAAAGAAATGTTGAAAACTTGTTATTTCTCTAATGTGAAAGCTTTAATGTTGGGATGCATTGGAGCTCACCATTGCATTTGATCTTAATATTTTAATAAACAGTCTAAAAGAGGATGTGTATCAGATTGGGGAGTGACCACCATCACATTGGTGGAAATAAGCCTAAGGAAGATCTTGAAAGGTTGTATATGAGGGCAGAAAGCATCAGCTGAGTTTCAGTGAAGGGAAACCTAAGAATGCATTTAGAGACAAGTATCAATTAGTAGATGCAGAGTTATCAGTAATGATCCAGAAAAAGGTCTTGTAGACCACTCTCTGCCAACTTCACGATGTGTCTGGACCAAAATAGCCAACAAGATACCAGGCCTTGTCAGGGGTGGGGTGTTGAAAGGAAAAGGGACAGTGCTGTCTTCCCCTGCCATCAATCCATGGCTGTTTTCATCTAGAATTCAAGGGGCAGTGCTGGTTGCAGTGAGAAGGTGCGGCAAAGCTAGGGAAGATAGGAGGAGGACTAAGTTGCCGGTGGAAGGGAGGAAGACACGTATAATACTCTGTGAGGAAGGATGAGAAAAATGAGGCCCCTTCATTTTGGGGGTGCTAACAAAAGGATTTGATTAAAGTTTATAAAAGACTACATATGATCTTTATAGGGGAGAAAACAATACAGTTTATCAGTCTCTGAGATACTACGACTAACCTCGAGGCTGATTCCCTGCACTTCAGCAGAAAGTTGAAGGAAGTGAGCATAAGAAAAAGGAATTTCTTGCTTTACTTAGTAGAAAACTAATTTTGGTAATTTCTTTATTTGCAGCTAATACCTTCTCTTAAGTTCATAAGTAATATGAATGAGACATCACATAATTTGTTGTTAATGAAAGCTAGGGATGTTTGGGGAATAAAGTTGATATTTTTGATGAACTTTATGTTACAGACTTTGGCCAGGGTGTGGTTGTGCCTTCCACAAACCACACCTTTCTTGACTGAAGCAAAATAAAGGATTGCATGCTTATGTCATGAGGTCATTGAATATTCCATTCCAGATGTTCTATGGATCCTAAGGACCCTGGAAGCTAGCTTTTAATTTTTATTTTTTTGCATTGACTCTGAATGTCTGCATTGTCAGAACTATGGATGTGTAACAACGCAGATTATAGAAGCATAGTCTGTGGGCTCCAGAGAGAGAGCTTGCTTTCCAAAAAGATTAGAATAAACCCTGTTTTGGGTATTAGTATGGAGGGCTCACCTTACCTTTTAACCCCTGCTTCCTGCAGTTGTCCTCTCTGCACTTAACAATAGCCTGCTTCCTCTTCTGTGTTTGAGGTTTCCCTGATTGCCACAAGTTGTGGATATTACTCTCCAAATCCTACTGCCTACATTTGTATCGACATAAAAATTTCAAAGACATTTAAATTGTCCTATTTCTTTGCATTTCTTGATAACTCCTAGGTCTGTTATGATGACTGAGTTTCTTTTTCCTAGGGAGAAGTGGATACCAAAAAATGTGGCTCTGCTTTGATCTCCGGTCTTGCCACAGACTTGAAACCAAGATACCATTTTGCTGCTTTGGAAAAGACCTATTATGAGAGACTTCCCTATCGGTGAGTAGCATTTCATTATTTTGGCTTTTTGAAGAATTTGCCTTGGATTCTATGGGAACTTCTCTTGTTCGTTTTAGCCATGTAACATCTTCGTTCCTTTTGGTTACTCAGGCACCGAAGTGAGTGGCTCTCAAATTACTCAACTTTTCTGAGTTTGTTTCCTAATTAGAAATACAAGGGATTGGACTGTATACAGCCCCTTAACAGTTTGAACGTCTGAAGTAATAATACTGTTATCACAGTATTAATCATCACTGCTTTATGTAGCATAGCACATTAGGTCAAACCGGTACTCCTTGTACAGTCTTGAAAACTCATTTCTCAGCATAAGCATGTCAGCAGTATTTCAGTTTAAGAATCAAGAACTTGTATCGATTTGTTTTTTGCTTTTTCATAGTTTGAGTTTGGAGGTGGGTTTTTTTTTTTTAATGTTTATTTATTTTGAGAGAGAGAAGAGTGTGTGTGAGAGAGGGGGAGGGGCAGAGAGAGAGGGAGAAAGAATCCCAAGCAGGCTTCGTATTGTCAGTGCAGAGCCCAATGCAAGACTCAGTTTCACCAACTGTGAAATCATGATCTGAGCTGAAGCCAGAAGTCTGATGCTTAACCCAACTGAGCCACCCAGGCGCCCCTGGAAGTGGAGTTTTTAAAGCATGTCTTACAGAGACCATAAACCAGTGTTTTCTAACGGATAGAATTAAGTTAGCTCTGGATTATCTTCACTGGTAAAGAGCATGGATAATTTCTAAAATAATTTATAAAAACTTTTTTCCTGGGACGACTGGGTGGCTCAGTTGGTTAGGCGTCTGACTCTTGATTTCGGCTCCGGTCATGATCTTGAGGTTTGTGGGATCAAGCCCCACATTGGGCTCCTCACTGACAGCTCAGAGCCTGCTTGGGATTCTCTCCCTCTCTCTCTGCCTCTCCCTCCCACACACACATGTGCACATTCTCTCTCTGTCATAAAGAAAAAAATAACCTATCCTTTCCCTATAATCTCAAAGCCTAAGATATAATCATAAATAATACAGCCTTTTCTGTTATATCGCCATATAGAAAAGCCTATTGTTTTCTGAAATCATGCACTAAAAACAGAGGTTATCAAGCCTCTCAAAACGTATCCAACGGTTTTTTTTAACCTATCCAACTTTTAAGGATCTGAATACACATTTCCCTGAAAAACATACCAGTGGCCAATAGGCACATGAAAGATGCTCATGTCATTATCGATTAGGGTAATCCAAATCCAGACCACAGGGAGATACCACTTAACATCCCCTAAGATGGCTACAAGCAAAAAGGCAAGTAATAAGTGTTAGCGAGGATGTGGAAGCATCTGAACCCTGATGCGTTGCTGGTGTCATTGCTGGTGCAGGCGCTTTGCCAAACTGTTGGCAGTTCTTCAAAAGATTTAAATATAGAGTTACTGTCTGACCCAGGAATTCCACTCTTGTTCCAAGTGAAATAAAAACACTAGCCCATGCAATAATTTGTACACAAATGATCATAACAGCTTTATTCATAATAGTCAGAAAGTGGAAACAACCCAAATATCCATCATGTGATGAATGGGTAAAGAAAAAGTGATACATCCATACTTTGGAATGTTATTCAAGAAAAAGGAATGGAATACTGATAGGCTACATGGGTGAACCTTGAAAACACTATGCTAAATCAAAGAAACCACACACACAGAAGACCGCATATTATATGATTCCACTTATTATAAAATGTCCAGAGTAGGCAAATACATAGAGATAGAAAGTAGTGTTTGCCAGGGGCTGGTTGGAGGGAAATGGGAGTGACTGCTAATAGGTACAGGGTTTCTTTTACTGGTGATAAAAGTGTTCTAAAATTAGATTGTGGTGATGGTTGCACAGCTCTGTGAATATGCTAAAAACTATTGAATTATATACTTTAGATGGCTGAATTATATAGTATTTGAATTAGAGCTTAATAAAGCTGTTAAAAAAAAAAAAAAAAGACAAGCCTGTACAAGTTTTCAACCAGAGCAATAACAAAACCCCATAACCAGCACGATACAAATACTAACATAGGTAAATTTCCACTAACATTTGCACCTGGTATTACAGTCAGTCCATGCTTTGCATTCCTGTGTTGTGGGTGTTATTGTGAGTGTTTTGCTTCCCTTGAGGAACAGTTTATCATCATTAAAAACACCACTCAGAGGTAGCAACCTTCATTAGTCATTATTATTTTAAAATAAATGAGGGAAGCATCTTCACAGCTTTTTATGGGTACTTGCAGTTTCCCTGTGGTATTAGTTTTCTATTGCTGTTGTAAAAGTTGCCACACACTTTGTAGCTTAAAACAATATAGTTTATCATTTTACAGTTCTGTAGGTCAGACGTTTGACCCAGGTTTCACTGGGCTAAACTCAAAGTGTTGGCCAGGTTATGTTCATTTCTGGAGGCTCTACAGGAGAATGGTTTTTTCCCTTCTTAAGCTTGTAGAGATCACCTGTGTTCCATAGCTCACGGCCCCCTTACTCCATCTTAAAGCCAGTAACTGTGGTTGAATGTTGTCACTCTTAACCTTCTGTAGTCACTTTCCCTCTGACTTTTCCTCTTCCCTCATCTATTTTTTAAAAAAAATCCTAGCGTAATTAACATACAGTGTTATGTTAGTTTCAGTGTACAATATGATTCAGCATTTCTATACATTATTCAGTGCTCATTGCAATAAGTGTACTCTTAATCCCCTTCACCTGTTTTACCCATCTTCCCACCTACTTCTTTGTAACTATCAGTTCTCTGTATTTAAGAGTCTGGTTTTTTGTCTTTTTTTTTCTTTGTTCGTTTGTTTTGTTTCCTAAATTTCAACATGGGTGAAATCATTTGGTATTGTCTTCTCTGACTTATTTCAATTAGCATAATACACTCTAGCTCCATCCATGTTGTTGCAAATGGCAAGATTTCATTTTTTTAATGGTTGAGTGATATTCCATTGTATATATATATACCACATCTTCTTTATTCATTAATTAATCAATGGACACTGGGTTGCTTCCATATTTTGGCTATTGTCAATAATGCTACAATAAACGAAGAAGTGCATATATCTTTTTGAATTAGTATTTTTGTATTCTTTGGGTAAATATCCATTAGGGGAATTACTAGATCATGCAATAAATCGACTTCACATTTTTTGAGGAACTGTTATACTGTTTTCCACAGTGGCTGCACCAGCTTGCATTCCCACCAGCATTGCATGAGGGTTCCTTTTTCTCTACGTCCTTGCCAATGCTTTTTTCTTGTGTTTTTGATTTTAGCCATTCTGACAGGTATAAGGTACTCGTATAAAGGTACAGGTATAAAGAACTCGTTGTGGTTTTGATTTGCCTTTCCCTGATGATGAGTGATGTTGAGCATCTTTACATGTGTCTGTTGGCCATCTGTACGTCTTCTTTGGAGAAATGTCTGTTCATACGGAGAAATGTCTGTTTTAAATTGGATTGTGTTTTTGGTGTTGAGTTGTGTAAGCTTTTTATATATTTTATCAGATAAGGCATTTGCAAATATCTTCTCCCATTTAGTAGGTTGTCTTTTTGTTTTGTTGATTGTTTCCTTTGCTGTGCAGAAGCTTTGTATTTTGATGCAGTACCAATAGTTTGTTTGCTTTTGTTTCCTTTGCCTTAGGAGACATACCTAGAAAAATGTTGCTATAGCCAGTGTCGGAGAAATGACTGCCTATGTTCTCTTCTATGATTTGTATCGTTTCAGGTCTCATGTTTATGTCTGTAATCCATTGTGAGTTTATTTTTGTGTATGGTGTAAGAACATGGTCCAGCTTCATTCTTTTTGTATATGGCTGTCCACTTTTCCCAATACCGTTTGTCAAAAATTAATTGATTGAACATGTAATCGTGGGTTTATTTCTGGGCTCCCTATTCTGTTCTGTTGATCTGTGTGTCTGTTTTTGTGCCAGTACCATCCTGTTTTGATTAATACAGTTTTGTAGTATATTTTGAAATCTGGGATTGTGATACCTCCATTTTTCTTCTTCTTTTTCAAGAATGCTTTGGCTGTTCGGGGTCATTTGTGGTTCCATACCAATTTTAGGATTTTTATTCTAGTTCTGTGAAAAATGCTGTTGGTATTTGATAGGGATTATATTAAATCTGTAGATTGCTTTTGGTAGTAGGGACATTTTAATAGTATTTGTCCTCCGAATCCATGAGCATGGAATATCTTTCTATTTGTTTGTGTTGTCTTCAATTTCTTTGATCAGTGTTTTATAGTTTTCAGAGTACCGGTCTTTCACCTCCTTAGTTAACTTTATTCTTAGGTATTTTATAATTGGTGCAGTTGTAAATGGGATTTTTTTCTTAATTTTTCTTTCTTAATTTCTACTTCATTATTAGTGTATAGAAATCAACAGATTTCTGTATGTTGATGTAATATCCTGTGACTTTACTGAATTCATTTATCAGTTCTAGTAGTTTTCTCATGGAGTCTTTAGGGTTTTCTATATATAGTATCATGTCATCTGCCATAGTGAAAGTTTTACTTCTTCCTTTCCTATTTGGATGCCTTTTATTTCTTTTTTGTAGTCTGCTGTGGCTAGCACTTCCAGTTCTATGTTGAATAAAGTGGCGAGAGTGGACATCCCTTTCATGTTCCTAACCTTGGGGTAAAAGCTGTCAGTTTTCCCCATTGAGTATGATGTTTGCTGTGGTTTTTGATATATGACTTTTATTATGTTGAGGTATGTTTCCTCTAATGCTACTTTATTGAGGTTTGGTTTTTTTTTTATCATGAATGGATGTTGTACTTTGTCAAATGCTTTTTCTGCATCCATTGAAGTGATCCAGTGGTTTTTGTCTTTTCTCTTGTTGATATGATGTATCACACTGATTGATTTGCAAATTTTGAACCATCCTTGCATGGGAGGAATAAATCCCACTTGATAATGGTGAATTATTTTTTAATGTGTTGTTGGATTCGATTTGCTGATAATTCTGTTGAGAAATTTTGCATCTGTGTTCATCAGAGTTATTGGCCTGTAGTTTTCTTTTTTTGTAGTGTCTATATCTGGTTTTGGTATCAGGGTAATGCTGGCCTCATAGAATGAATTTGGAAGCTTTTTTTTTTAAATAGTTTGACAAGAATAGGTATTAACTCTTCTTTAAATGTTTGATAGAATTCATCTGTGAAGCCATCTGGTCCTGGATGTTTCGTTTGTTGGGAGTTTTTTGATTATTGATTCAATTTCATTGCTGGTAATCAATCTATTCAAATTTTCTATTTCTTCTTGATTCAGTTTTGGGAGGCTATATGTTTCTAGGAATTTATGCATTTTTTTGGTTATCCAGTTTGTTGGTATATAATTTTTCATAATATTCTCTTATAATCCTTAATATTTCTGTGGTGTTGGTTGTTATTTTTCTTCTTTCATTTTTGATTTTGTTTATTTGAGTCCTTTTTTTTTTTTGATGAGTCTGGCTAAAGGTTTATCAATTTTTTTGATCTTTTCAAAGAGCCAGCTCCTGGTTTCATTGATCTGTTTCACTGGTTTTTTAGTTTCTATTTTGTTTATTTCTTCTCTAATTTTTGTTATTCCCTTTCTTCTACTGGTTTGGGGTTTTGTTTGTTCTTCTTTTTCTAGCTCCTTCAGTTGTAAGGTTAGGTTGTGTATTTGAGATTTTTCTTGCTTCTTGAGGTAGGCCTGTGTTTTCCTCTTCCACTTTTTTTTTTTTAATTTTTTAATGTTTATTTATTATTGAGAGAGAGAAACAGAGCGTGAGCAGGGGAGGGGCAGAGAGAGGGAAACACAGAATCTGAAGCAGGCTCCAGGCTCTGAGCTGTCAGCACAAAGCCCGACACGGGGCTCAAACCCACAAATGCGAGATCATGACCTGAGCCAAAGTCGGAAGCTCAACCAACTGAGCCACTCAGGCGCCCCTCCTCTTCCAGTTTTTTTTTTTTTTTTTTTTTTTATTGTCAAATTGGTTTCCATACAACACCCAGTGCTCATCCCAACAGGTACCCTCCTCAATACCCATCACCCACCCTCCCCTCCTTCGCACCCCCCATCAGCCCTCAGTTTGTTCTCAGTTTTTAAGAGTCTCTTATGCTTTGGCTCTCTCCCACTCTAACCTCTTCCCCCCCCCCCCCCCCCCCTTCCCCTCCCCCATGGGAGTTTCTCCTGTTAAGTTTCTCAGGATCCACATAGCTCCTCTTCCACTTTTAAGGAGCCTTGTGATTATGTAGGGTTTGCCCAGGTAGTTCAGAATCATCTCCCTATCTTAAGGTTAGTTGATTAGCAACTGATTGATTCCATCTATCACCTTAGTTCTTCTTTGCCATGTAAGCTACCACTCACAGGTTATAGGGATTAGGACGTGGACATCTTTGGGTGGCTGTTGTTTTGCCTACCACACCTGGATAGTCTAACAGTGGGAAGTACTAGCAGTTCTTGAGGCCACTGCCCTAGTCACTGCTTGCTCTAAAGAAAGACACTTGTGTAGGACATTCAGCTGTTTTTCCTTAATGTCTTGATGTATTATTAAAGCTTCTATTTAATTGTGGCTAAACTTGTTTCAGTCATTTTAAAAGTTGGAAAAAGTTGCAGGTGAAGCAGCATGACTTTCACCTTATGCCAATTATGAATGTACTTCCTTTCTTTAAAGAAACAGGTTATAGCAGACAAACTGTGTTTTGGCTTATTTCCTTTCCAGTGATGTGAATATAAAACATATGTTTGTGTATTTGCTTATAAAAAAATGGTACTATGCTAGACTTTTAAAATAAAATTATATTTTGTGATGATTCAGGAAATTTCGGTAGCATAAGGAAAGAGCTCTAAGGGTTGCTATCTGTATTAATGGTCAACTTGCTAAAAATAAAAAATGTATATAACCCATAACATTTTTCTTTTAATTTTAAAAGTTGCTTAATGTAGGATACTTTTAAAACATAGAAAAGCTCGAAGAAGTGTTTTGGTGTATTCAGTTACTTTTTTTTTCTGTAAAGTATAGACACTCCTGTATTTTTGTATTTTTCCTAGAAAAATGAAATCATACTATAAATTACTATTGAAGCATATTTTTCTTCTTAAAACTCATTTCATTCTGTTTTTATTATTATAGATTTTCATTACACTAAAAAAATAGTATAATGAACCCTCCTATACCCATTACCCAATTTAAGCAATTATCAGCATTTTGCCAATCTTACAACTCTTTTAAAACCAAATATTGGAGTTTTTGTGCTTTTCAGATATATGATCTCATTTTTTTCTAACAATAGCCCTGTGAAGTAGGGATGAGTATCTTACTAGATTTATAGGTAACCTCTGAGATTATGTTATTGGTGGTGATAGACTTACAATCTGTGCTCTCTTGTGGTCCTATGGAGTGTACATATTTCATAACTGTAAGTCAGAAGTAAAGTTTGTTGCTAATCTGTTATCTGTCAAATACATTATAGAAACCACATCGTTCTGCAGGAAACCACACAGCATGCCACCAGGTTCATAGCTTTGGCAAGTGTTGGAAATCCCGAAAAGAAAAAGGTAAAGATTTGAGTATTTGATGGTAGGTTAGTATTCATTGTCTGCCTGATAAATGTTTTTCTTGCCAATTTAGCATTCAGATCTTTTTTCTCCCCAATTGCAAGGTTCCAGCACTTTAGTGACTCCTTTCTAAAGATGTGATAATAAAAAGTCAGGTTTCCTTGGGCCCTTTGTAGGAGATTTTAGAGAAGGGTTTGGGAAAATAGGCCCGGTGGATCAAAGACAAAATTTCAAATGAATGAAGTTCCTTTCTTCCCATATCCATGTAGTTGTCTTTGTAAGTATTCATGAGTTTGCCCTCAGATGGTACTCTTGCTTTGTTTCTTTCAGCAACTTCATTTAGCAGAAATAATAAAAGCCTTTATAGGATTTACCTAACCGTTCCTTGGCTTTGGAAAATCTTAGTGATACCTGGAATCTATCTTTGTACTGGAAAACAGTGCAGGTGAATGAAAGAGAATATACCAGAAAAGTATGTTATTTTTTTCACTTCCCTGTGAGCACTTCTGATTCTCTAGGGTCAAAAGCAGGATATTGTGGATTGAGACAGCTAAAATCAGAACAATCAGGCAAGGGAAGAATAGGCAGATAAATAATGTGAAGATTATTCTGTAACGTGTCATAAACCACATGCACAGAAAAGATAAGCAAGTACATATTTTTTTTCCCATAGTTTCTTAAACTTTTAAGCCCAACGTGTTCTTAGTAAGTTTAGATTTGTGATTTTTTTTTTATTGTAGCACTCACAGTATTTTCACTATTTTTATGATAGCGATATTTTACTATTGCTTTATTCTCAGGGCCATGTTAGCCCCGGCCCTAAGCAATTCAAAGTCTTTTGACTATAGTCAAAAAGTAGGGACATTTTTAAATTTGGCAAGCATTATTAAATTCATCTCCAGTTCCAGTTTATACCCTCACCAACAGTATACTCACGGAGTAGTGTCAGATTTTTATTAACACTTTTACCAATGTGATGGGTGAAAGATGGTGTGTCATTGTTAATTAGTTGCATTTCCATGGGCAGTACTGAGGTTAAATATCTATTCCTGTCTCATCTAAAGATTTCAGTATCTGTGCCATTAGCGTGAGTGTCTAGATACCTGTATGAATATTTACTTCTTTGCTATTAGTCCCTAAGAAAACCCATCAGCATATGCAGCAGAAATTGTATAATATCAGAGGGAAACATCAAGGTGTCTAATTTAATTTTCATTAGGAAAAAAGAATGGCAGTGCCACAATTCCGTTAACAAAAAGTACACAAAGATAAAGGAATCAGAGACAGAAGCAGGGTGTCTGCAAGGGTTATGGAACAAGTCCCACCTGAGCCTTGTAGTTTTGTGTAAAAGCTGATTTTTGTAAGGACTAGGGCTTTGATTTGTATCTTGACTTCATCAGCCCTTGGTTAGCTTCTACGGAGATCACTAAATTGACATTTGATTTATTGTGTATTCTCTGAGCCATAAACAGGCCAGTTGCTGTTCTTTTACTTTTACTCAGTTTCTGAAGCTTCTGTGAATAAATTAGGTTGGTTACATTTGGATAAATGGTATTTTTCCTAATCTTATGTTTGTTTGTTTTTTCCTCCACAGTATCTTTATGCATTCAGTATTGTTCCCATGAAACTAATGGATGCAGCAGAACTGGTCAAACAGCCTCCCGATGTTACTGAAAACCCTTACAGAAAATCTGGGAAGGAAGCATCCATGGGAAAGCCAATTCCTGCCCCAGAGGTATGTTCTGATTGGGAGGTGGTATTTTCCGGGCAGGACTGCCTATTGCATACGTGCTTTTCCTGGTTATAGTTTAGCTCATAAGACCAGTTTAATCCCTAGAATCTAAATCTTTTTTTTTCCTTGGGAAATTATGATGGTGTTTAGAAAGGCTTAGTAGATTTCACGTAAGTGCAGTGTTTTTTATTGTAGCTTGGGGTTAACAGTTTCATATTTTACGTCCTTGTCTAAACTTGGCTCAGGTGTTAGCATTGCAAATGTTGAGTCTTTCTTTGTCAAAGTTGAGACTTTAACTTTTCAGGCAAGGATCCAACAGCTTGGAAGCAATGTAATTTGTGATTTTATAACAAGTGCTAGCGGGTAAATAGGACTCACTCTGAAGAAATTTCCTAATAGCAGACTTTTCTGAAATTAATTTTTCCCGCATTAAAGCAAGGAGTGTCAAGTTCCCTGACTAGTATGCATTGTCCACTTTCTTAGACCTTTTTCTTTTCTTTTTTTTTTTTTAAACATTTATTTACTTCTGAGAGACAGAGCGTGTAAGCAGGGGAGGGGCAGAGAGAGAGAAGGAGACACAGAATCCGAAGCAGACTCCAGGCTCTGAGCTGTCAGCAGACATGGGGCTCGAACCCATGAAATGTGAGATCATGACCTGACCTGAAGCCAGATGCTCAACCGACTGAGCCACCCAGGCATCCCAGACCTTTTTCTTTTTGAACAACCTCCTCATCTTCTTTTTTTAAATTTTTATTTAATTTGTTTTTTTAAATTTACATCCAAGTTAGTTAGCATATAGTGCAACAATAATTCAGATTCCTTAATGCCCCTTACCCATTTAGCCCATCCCCCCTCCCACAACCCCTCCAGTAACCCTGTTTGTTCTCCATATTTATGAGTCTCTTCTGTTTTTGTCCCCCTCCCTGTTTTTATATTATTTTAGCTTCCCTTCCCTTATGTTCATCTGTTTTGTATCTGAAAGTCCTCATATGAGTGAAATCATATGATATTTGTCTTTCTCTGACTAATTTCACTTAGCATAATACCCTCTAGTTCCTTCCACGTAGTTGCAAATGGCAAGATTTCATTCTTTTTGATTGCCGAGTAATATTCCATTGTGTATATATACCACATCTTCTTTATCTATTTATCCATTGATGGACATTTTGGCTCTTTCCATACTTTGGCTGTTGTTGATAGTGCTGCTGTAAACATTGGGGTGCATTTGCCCCTTCAAAACAGCACACCTGTATCCCTTGGATAAATACCTAGTAGGGTAATTGCTGGGTCGTAGGGTAGTTCTATTTTTAATTTCTTTTGAGGAACCTCCATTTGTTTTCCAGAGTGACTGCACCAGTTTGCACTCTCACCAGCAGTGCAAAAGAGATCTCTTTCTCTGCATCCTCACCAACATCTCTTGTTGCCTGAGTTGTTAATGTTAGCCATTCTGACAGGTGTAAGGGGGTATCTCATGGTGGTTTTGATTTGTGTTTCCCTGATGATGAGTGATGTTGAGCATTTTTTCATGTGTCAGTTGGCTACCTGGATGTCTTCTTTGGAGAAGTGTCTATTCATGTCTTTTGCCCATTTCTTCACTAGATTATCTGTTTTTTGTGTGTTGAGTTTGATAAGTTTTATAGATTTTGGATACTGACTCTTTATCTGATATGTTGTTTGCAAATATCTTCTCCCATTCCGTTGGTTGCCTTTTAGTTTTGCAGATTGTTTCCTTTGCTGTGCAGAAGCTTTTTATTTTGATGAGGTCCCAATAGCTCATATTTGCTTTTGTTTCCCTTGCCTCCAGAGACGTGTTGAGTAAGAAGTTGCTGCGGCCAAGGTCAAAGAGGTTTTTGCCTGCTTTCTCCTCGAGGATTTTGGTGGCTTCCTGTCTTACATTTAGGTCTTTCATCCATTTTGAGTTTATTTTTGTGTATAGTGTAAGAAAGGGGTCAAGGTTCATTTTTCTGCATGTTGCTGTCCAGTTTTCCCAGCACCACTTGTTGAAGAGACAGTCTTTATTCCATTGGATATTCTTTCCTGCTTTGTTAAAATTGGTTGGCTATACGTTTGTGCGTCCATTTCTGGATTCTCTATTCTGTTCCGTTGATCTGAGTATCTGTTCTTTTGCCAGTATCGTACTGTCTTGATGATTACAGCTTTGTAATACAGCTTGAAGTCCGGGATTGCGATGCCTCCTGGTTTGGTTTTCTTTTTCAAGATTGCTTTGGCTATTCGGGATCTTTTCCAGTTCCATACAAATTTTAGTGTTGTTTGTTCTGGCTCTGTGAAGAATGCTGGTGTTATTTTGATAGGGATTGCTTTGAATATGTAGATTGCTTTGGGTAGTATTGACCTTTGAACAATATTTGTTCTTCCTATCCAGGAGCATGGAATCTTTTTCCACTTTTTTGTGTCTTCAACTTCTTTCATAAGCTTTCTATAGTTTTCAGTGTGTAGATTTTTCACCTCTTTGACAACCTCCTCATCTTTTTAATTAAAGCTCAGTTTGACTTGATTGACCTGTGAGATTGTAGGACTACACCAACGCGCTACTAAGAGAGAGGAAAAGGCATTTGGAGGGCTTTGTATTGCTCTGTTTTAGGCAAGAATTGCTCTATAACTTGCATTTTAACTTGCTTTTACAAAAAGATGGATTTGGTGCTATTTTGGGTATGTGTTGAGAAGTATGACTGAGAGTCCAGGCATCAGGATTAGGAAGATATTTTTCTTATCTAGAGTAGGTAGAAAGGGCCAGGAGGCAAGATAGATATGACATGGCAAGAATGTTCCCTTGTATGTGAATGGTTGACTCCTTGTCTAAAGATTAGTTTAATAACATTTACTCTTCTGCCTTTGGCCATTTCAGGAAGAATCAGCCTGTCAGTTTTTCTTTGATTTAAATGAAAAGCAGGGAAGGAAGCGTTCATCTACAGGCAGAGATAGCAAGTCTTCTCCTCACCCAAAGCAGCCTCGCAAACCTCGTAAGTATCTTGGTTCCTGAAGTCTCCTGTGTGAGCAGTGACTTATTTCAGATCTTGTGTGCGACATGGCATTGCTAAGAGAGCTTCTTCTGGCAGAGGAAAACTGTACAATGGGTCATTAAGACCAAAAATAAAATACTACTAAGATGGCCTGATTTTGAGAATGTCTGTGCTGTTCTTGAAAGAACTCTGGGGAAAGTTCCTTCCCTTCCCTGGATGTCTATAAAACATATGAGGTAAAGAGCCTACAAAACCCACGAGGTTCATAAAATAATAGAATAATCAAACTGGCAAAAAAGGAATTTAAGGTTATTGCATTGATACCCTCTTTCTCCACCCCTTGTTTCAAAGTTGAAGAAGCTGACCTTGTTGGAGTAAACTTATTACCCAGAGTCATGCGGTGAGCCAGTGGCATAGTTGAGGCTAGAATTGGGACTCCTGACATCCAGTTCAGTGGTCTGTCATTGCAGCCTGTTGCCAGTTAAATGCTACTTTAGTCAGTATGTGGTCATCCACTTGTGGTTATCCACCTGTGAAGTGATTGCAAATTCAGAGCTTTTCTAATACAGGTTAGTTTCATTGATAAAAGTGCTGGGATCGCGGGGGTCACAGTAGAAGCACAGCAGGACCAGCTCTTTACGGCAGTGCTGTATATGAATCTTTGCAAGGTATAAAGATCAGACAAGGCTGAGTTCTACAGGGTGATTAAATGTTGGAGTGCTTGCACCATAGTAACATGTGCTTTCTTCCATATGAAGCTCAGCCTCCAGGACCTTGCTGGTTTTGCCTTGCCAGCCCTGAAGTGGAAAAGCACTTGGTGGTCAACATTGGCACACATGTGAGTTACTTCCTCGGACCTTTTACAGAGAAGGACATCCTTATTTGTTTGTTTTTTATTAACTTAATAAAGTTAAAATTTATATATCATAAAATTTACCCACTTTAATAATTCACCAATTTTTAGTAAGCTTACCAAGTTGTGCAACCATCATATAACACAGTTTTAGAATATGTCCTTCACTCATGCCCATTTACAGTTAATCCCCATTCCCATCCTCAGCTCCAGGCAACCACTAATCTACTTTCTGTCTCCATAGGTTTGCCTTTTCTGGACACTTCATATAAATGGAATCATACAATATGCGATCTTTGTGTCTGGCTCTTTATGTTCAGCAGATATTCTTGAGGCTTATCCATGTTGTAGCATGTATCAGTACTTCATTCCTTTTTATTGTCAAATAGTATTCCATTCTATATATTTATCAGTTGATGGGCTTGGGGTTGTTTCCACTTTATAGCTATTAGGAATAATGCTGCTATGAACATTCGCATGCGTATCTTTGGACGTATATTTTCATTTCTTTTGGATAGATAACTAGGAATGGAATTGCTGGTAAATTTATGTTTAATTTTTTATGAAACTGCTGAACTATTTTTCAAAATGGCTGTAACATCTTATATCCCGACCAGCGGTGTGTGTGTATGTATGTATGAGGGTTCCTGTTTTTCCACATTTCCAATATTAGTTATTGTATGTGTTTTTGATGATAGTAATTCTCCTGTGGTTTTGTAGTGCCAGTTTCACAAGATTGCCCCCTCCCTACCTCCCTTTCTGACAAATAGGTGTATCTCCTAGGGCGATGGTTTCAGATACTTCTTGACCTTCTTACTGATTCATACTAAATAATTACATAAAAGACTAGTGATAAATTCTCAGTTTTGCCTTGTAATAGAGGATATAGCTTCCTAAGAGAAGAATACCCATATCCACATTCTTAGTGTGGGTAACTGGGAACCCAAGATAATAATTACAGGGTTGCTTGGTAAGCACTGAATCAAATAACTGGATGATCTTGAGGATGATTTTATTCAGGCTATGGAAACTCTGATGAATTATGTGTGTCTCACTGTAAAGTGGTCCTATTTGAGACTTCCCCAGATACTTGTCCTTGGGCAGGACTTGTTTAGATGTTGAATAATACTGGTCTTTGACCCATTTTCCTGGGATCTGTGTAGACCCTTATCGTTCTTGTTCATTCACTTAGAATGAAGAAAGCTTAGTTCTTAGGGTTACAGTTACACCCTAGTCACCCGAAACAGGAATTGGCTGTTTCTTGTGGCCTTTGATGGCAATATTTACAGACCATTTCTTAGTGTGTAGTGCTTCTGCAAAATAGAGACTTTCATCTCTTTTTCATTGATTTATTCTAATTTTGGTTTCCGAGGGTGACCATTTCCTCAACTTATCCTATCTGAGGGCCCTTTATTGTGGCCTCCTACAGACTGACCAGAGTCTCGATTTCATCATTCTTTACTTCTTTAGTCACATCTCTGTCTGCCTTTATAGTTTCAGACTGAAGAGTCCCAGTCTTCTACGTTTAAATTTTTGTCTTGATTATCGGCACACTCCCCTATCTCTAGGGGGAGCCCTAATGGGGTCAAGGCCTGTGACCTAATTGGGTCATGGAGTCTGTGGATGAACTCTTCAGTGGGAAGAAAAGCAAACTTGAAAAGTTTTTGGTTTTACAGGAACGCCCTTTATGGATTATTTCTCTTGGCCCTTGTTTTCCTCTTTGGATTAGTTCATGCCATTCTTCTCACCCATACAATTTGTAAGGTAGGCAGGCTTTGGACTGCCTTCTGTTTGGGAAGCTTCAATAGTTCAAAATGGCACACATGGGAAGAGAGATTTGGAATAGGTGACTTAGCTCAGGGCTGCTGTAGGCCTCAGGGAAAATTGATCTTTCCTTTCCATTCACCTTTTAATTGCCCAGGGTTATCTAGCCTAGGGTATGTGCATAGGGGATGATCAAGGAAACCTTTTTCCTTTTCATCTAGGCCTGAAGCTGGAGAGGCAAAAAATATCTCAGGTCTTATTTGTGGCCCAGCCCAGCACCGCAAGTAGGAGGCCATATGAAAATTTTAGCCTAGAGTCTGCCCAGTATTCAAGTTTGCACTTCATTGCTCTTACATTGCTCTTTGTCTAGTAGAAACTTCTTGGGAACCTCTGGGACCTTTGGGTATCTGGCAGAGGATTTAGAATCTCCTCCCTGCAACCATTCCTCTTGATCTCCTCTCACTACATTTTTGTCTTGGCTTTCTCTGTCTTTGCTATGCCTTCCTCAAGGGATATACATGGAACTGTGCTAATGGCCCATGACCACAAACTAGTAAAATGAGGGAAGCGCTGCTAAGAGTCCAAAATAATTGATGTATTTTACTTATGGGAGAAACATTTATTCAGGTCTTATTTACACATTTTTAGAGATAATTCAAGTACAGAACAAAAGGAGAGAAATTGAGAGGAGGAGGAGATTGGGCAAATATGAAATTGTTCACAAGAACTGGGAGGTACCGCACTGGGGCAAGGGATGCTTTTTAGTCTGGACTAGAAACCTGGTTGTTACAATATGAAAACTGATGTTTATGGTAGTGACCCTTTGACATAAAGAAAAGGCTTGAAGACTCAGGCTTCAAGAGTAACCTAAAGCATACAATCAAAAATAGTTGTAAAAATGAAGAAAATGAGCACTTAATGAAGTTTCAATGAACCTTAGTCATCTGGAAGATTAAGTTTGTAGATGTGCTTGGTCCTCTATGCCAAGTAAATCAAGGATGATCATGCTTTAGTTTCTGATACCTCTTCTGCCCTTCTATTAGATTTTCTCTGTTAATAATAAATTACTCCTTCCTTCAGTCTTAACTTTGAACTCACAGCACTAAAAGGAAATGTCAGATTGCTTTTTCTAAAGCTCTAGTACATTCACCTGCATTGATATTCACTGGCCATTTCTCTACTCATAATGTTTTCCTTTCAGAGAGTGTCTAAGTGTGGAGAAGTCTTGCATGTTTGGTTTTGACAGAGATAGTTTTAGTTGCTGTTTAGCTGCTGACATCCACTGTTGGGAACCATGGTTTTCTACCTCTTTGGATATGTCCGAGTTTGAGGTTTCTGCTTCTTCCTTCCACCCCATTAGGTTATATGTTTGCTTTAATTTTGTAGAGGTTAGGCAGCAGCTTAAGGCTGTAGGGACACTGGGTGCTAATCATGACATCTTAGCCTTTTTTGTGAGCCCAGAGGGTGTATTTAGGAGTGGGGTGTGGGATTCGATGTTAGCATAGGGAAAGTGGTCATTTTGAAATCAAGTGGTGTCTTTCTGTGGTTGAAGGCCATAATAACTGAAAAATTGTTTTCCAGGTTGGAGCCTGGGAGGCCGACTATTTGTTGTTCTGGTCTCCTTAAGTTTTGGGGGTTTTGAAGCCAAAAGCCCATTTATGTGCCATTCATTTGCTCCCAGTTCATTTGATAGCTGGATAGAGATTTGTTACATCTAATCTTCTTCGTCACCAGGTTCTTGTTATAACTTCTAAAAGCAGGTTTTTAACATCAGAGAGTTTCTGTTAATAGCCTCTCAACACTTTTCCTACACCCTCATGCTCACTCTTTGTATAGGCTTTTCTCCCTGACGAATCATACCTGTGGCATTGGTATCTTGATTCTGTGTGCTTTCTCTTTAGTGCTACCTTGCCCTGGCCAAAGGAGGCTTATCTGATGACCACGTCCTCATCCTACCCATTGGGCACTACCAGTCAGTGGTGGAGCTTTCAGCTGAGGTGGTGGAAGAGGTGGAGAAGTACAAGGTGACACTGAGGCGGTTCTTCAAGAGTCGAGGGAAACGGTGTGTTCTGTTTGAGAGAAATTATAAGAGCCATCACCTCCAGCTACAGGTAGGTGGTCTCCACCCAGGAACTTGGAAAGACCCTATGAGGACGTGGATGTTGGCAAATATTTAAATGACATCTATTATTTATTATTGAATATTTAAATACAGGATTCCAATCTGAAATGAAATACTTAAAATTTTAATATTTAAATGTTTAATATTGAAAATACCTACTACAAATTTTCATATTAATATTTGAATAGCGTTCATTTAAAAGGTTAAAGAGCCTCTGGTAATAAATCCAGAGATTCCACAGGGGAGTGCATGGTCCGTATGAGTGGGCCAACACAGTTAGTAAGTGCTTTGTTTAGAAAAGGAAGGGATAGTTGAGGAAGACTTCAGGAAACATTTGGGCCTTGTTAGGTAGAGTTGGAACAGAGTAGGTATTTGTGTGAGGCCCAGCATAAGTGAAGTCTTAAAGGTGAGAAATAGTCCCAGAGCTTTGATGGGGCTATCAGCTCAGAAATTTGGAGACTGTTTATGGATAATTCGTTTGTGGTTGTGGTGGTTTTCTTTCTGGCACATTTGTTAAATTTTCAAATGGGCCTGACGCTGCCACATATATTATATAGGAGCTGGCAAGGGCTTGATGACAGAGAGATCTCTCTCTAGCCTTTCCTGCATCAAGGATTGGCTCCCACATGTGGCAAGCTATCTCATAAGTTTAAGTCCTTACAGACAGGCTGACACAGGCCTGGCTGGCTTGAGGAAAATCTCTGCTGAGGGGTATTTGTCCACCCCTGTGATGGATTTGCTACTTCTCGGGGACTGTGCAGGAGGCACTTCTTCTCTGGGACCTGTACAAAGAGTTTCTCCTATCTACCCGCCTCACCCCCCCACCTCAGGTCATTCCTGTGCCACTCAGCCGCTGCACTACTGATGACATTAAAGATGCCTTCGTTACCCAGGCAGAGCAACAACAGATAGAACTGTTGGAAATCCCAGAACACTCTGACATCAAGCAGGTAAAACAGGAGGGGAAGGACGTTCCGGGAGTAGTAAAAATGCGGCTTCTGATATGTCGAGCCTGAGGTACTATCAAGGCATTCCAAAAATGTTCAATAGGCAGGTAGACAGTTTGGACCTAGGGCATGGGATGCTGATTAGACTGGTGATGAGGATGGCACTAAAGCAATGCTTTAGTCACTCCTGGGAAGAGCAAAAAATTAGATCTTTCCTAAGGCAGGAACTTCGAAGTTCCACTGGGAGGATCTTCGTAATATCTTTGCAAAACTCTGTTCCACTAAGTACCTTGGGGTCTGTACTGTTCACATCCTTTTTCTTGGACTTCTGGACTGAATTTGTTGCCAAATTAAAGCTTAAAAGAGATGAGCTAGGTTTCACATTTTTAAAGTACTATGAAATGTACTCATACAACTCTGTTCACTCTAGATTGCACAGCCAGGAGCAGCATATTTTTATGTTGAACTTGACACAGGAGAGAAGCTTTTCCATAGAATTAAAAAGAATTTTCCTTTGCAGTTTGGAAGGTTTGTATACTTTTCCTTATTTTAAATGTATTTTCCCAAGATCTATTATGAACAGATTAGTGGGCTGCATAGACAGTTGAATAAAAAGCCAAATAGGAAACAATCCTTGCCCCAAGGAACCTTGTCTTAGGGCAAGTCACATATTTGCTTACGTGGCAGTAATGTAGTGCAGAATGTGAAAAGTACCGTAACAAAGTTCTGAGGAACAGTGGACTTTAGAAATTCAGAAAAGGGAGAGTTATTTCTATTTTGTGAAAGGCTTTAAGAAAAGGTTGACACTGAGCCTGAGAGATTTAGAGGGCAAATGTCGGGGTGTGGGCCTTCTAGCCCAAAGGACTGAAGTGCTACCATTAATTGAGCATATGTACCGTGCCAAGAGCTTTACACGCATTGCCTCATTTAATCTTCCCAATTCTGTAAGGTAGGTACTGTCATCCCACTTTACCAAAATGGAAAATGAGGCTCTAGAGCTGTATCCGTAGAACTTGCCGTGATGGAAATGCTTTATATCTGCACTGTCCTATACAGTAATCACTAGCCACATGTGGCTACTGAGGAACTAAATTTTTAACTTGATTTTAATTAGGATTAAAATTTAAATTGCTATACCTGGCTAGTGATTCCTGTAAGTGGACAATATGGCTCTAGAGGGATTAGGTAGCTTGCCCCTGAGCACATATGGTAGGTTCGAACCCAGGTACGTTGATCTCCTAAACATGAGATTTTAACCTCCTTATTCTGTAGTGTCCTAAGGCCTAGATGAGGCTTCATTTATGTTCCTCATATCAGACAGAACATGACTGTGAAACCATGTAGGGAGTGGCATCAACTAGGCTGACAGAAGACAGAAAGTTGCTGGCTAGAAAGAATAGAGTATGGAGAGCAAAAAATGTGAAGATAGAGTATGGAGAAGCAAAAAGATGTGCAGAACAGGTTATGTGATGCTATTGTCTGATGTGTAGTTGTTTCCTTCCCTAGTCCAAACTGAGCTTTAGGGTGCCTGCGTGGCTCAGTTGGTTAAATGTCTGACCGTTGATTTGGGCCTAAGACATGATCTCATGGTCATGAGATCGAGCCCTGTGTAGGGTTCTTTGCTGGGTGTGGAACCTGCTTGAGGCTCTCTCTCCCTGTGCTCCTCCACCACTCTCTCTCTCTTAAAAAAAAAAAAAAAAAAAGAATTGAGCTTTGAGTCAACTTTGAACCCTTCTTGGACTAACTTGGGAAGCCTCCAAGAGACTGCTACCATTGGGTAAGTCCAGGAAATACAGTTATCTACATTTTCAAAAAGATACTGATAAGTGAGAGTAGGTATGATTAGGGACTTCAAACATCTGACATTATCTTTTGTTGTTGCCTTAGCAACAGATGCAGATGTGGACACTGATGCCATAGGCACATAATTGCAGATACACACTGGCACCTAAGCCCGCAAGAGAGATTCTCTGAATGATTTTGTGCTCATGTTAGTTTGTTGTATTTTCAACATTGACTATTTTTCAAAATACCAGTGTACAGTTATATAGCATTTTGTAGTTAACAAAGTACTTGAAAAGACATTTTTCTCCCCGCTGTATAAGAGAGGTGATTCTGTCTTCATTTTATAGGTGAAAAGTAGGCTCAAGCTTGCCCAGGGACCTAGAACTTGAGCACAGATCCTGTAACTTTTAGAAAACTCGTGATTTATTTTGGCTGTCCTGAGCCAAAGGTGGACACTTGACTAAGCCACTCAGATGCCCCTAAAGATTTTATTTGTTGGGCAGGGGGGGGCACCTGGGTGACTCAGTTGATTAAGCATCCGATTCTTGATTTCAGCGCAGGTCATGATCTCATGGTTCATGAGTTCGAGCCCTCTGTCAGGCTCTCTGCTATCGGCACAGAGGCCGCTTCGGATCCTGTCTCCCTCTCTCTCTGCCTCTTCCCCACTCACACTCTCTCTCCCTCTCAAAAATAAATAAACAATTTAAAAAATCATATCTACTGAATTACGTTTTAAAAAAAAAGATTTTATTATTTTAAGTAATCTCTACATCCAGTGTGGGCTCAAACTCACAACCCTGAGACCAAGTATTATACACTCTACCGACTGAACTAGACTAGCCAGGTGCCCCAAATAGAGTTATTTCTAATATATCAAAATGAGTAAAAATAAATAAAAATGTAGAGCAGTGACAATTAGAAGGTAGCCTGTATGTGAGTGTATGTGTTAGTATGTAGTTATTCCTTAGCCTTGAGAGCCAAGATAAGTTGTTGTTGACATTGAGCCTGTGCTGTTGTGCCTATATATGCCTGAGTCCTCTAGGAGAGGCAGAAAGTCAGTGAGATAGGATACTAGGCCTGATCTGCACCATGCCCTCAGCAAACTCATGTTCTAATTGGGATGACAAAACTAGAGTTTAAGACAAGATATATTCATAACTTGTTTGGTGCCTGGATTGTGTTATCTCCATACCTCACAAAACTTTATTGTGCATTTCATAGGTGAGGAAATCAAGACTCAGCAATGAAGTAATCCGTTCAAGTCAGAGACAGCAAGTGGTTGAGCTAGGAATGGAATTAAGCCTCTGATGTTCCTGACACCAGGGCCTGTCTTCTTTGTACTGTGTCAGTATTGCTACTCTAAGTACGAATAATGTAGTTCCAAATTGTTGAAGAGAGAGAGAAATAAATAGGGTTTGAAGGTTTAGGAAGGAGGTAGGACCTGAGCTGGTCACTTAAAATGAGTATTATTTTGATAGAATAGCAGGGATGGCGCTCAGGGCAAGAGAAATGGTCTGAACAAAGAAGAATTTGCATACCTTCTTTGGGTAATGCTGAGGAGAGCTCTCTAGCTGGAGAGAATTAGAGAGAGGAGGGCTTCTGGCTAATACTGTCCATTTTTACTTATTTCTGCAGGGAGGTACTGGCCAGCGAAGCCATCCTTAATATTCCTGACAAGTCTGACTGGAGGCAATGTCAGGTCAGCAAGGAAGAGGAGGAGATGCTGGCTCACCGCTTCCGGAAAGACTTTGAGCCTTTTGACTTTACTCTGGATGACTAAGCAAAGGGAAAAGGCACTTTATGAACTTGACAGGAAGTAGTAGTAGCCTGTTTTTAAAAGAACTTACAGTCTCCCATGGGGACTGTTTCTCTGCCTCTTTTTTGTGCATTCCCATGGAACCTACCTGCAGCAAGAGGCCTAAGATTGAATATTTTTTTGAAAATATTTCTAGGATGAAAATCCTGTGTTAAAATAAGCACGTCTGTCTTCCTGCTCCAAGTACAGCTTGTGTTAATCAGCATTTTCAAAACCATTTAAACTATCAAATAAAATCCAAATGCTTTTCCACGATGGGAATCATCTTATGTTCATATTACCTATACCACTGAGATGAAGGGGTGTGTGTGTGTGTGTGTGTGTGTGTGTGTGTGTGTGTGTGTGTGTGTGTATAATATGGTCTGGGGCTTTAGGCCAGCTGTTACCCCGGGATCTAACAGGTGGCTTCTCCCTGAACAGTCAAGGGTGAAGAAGGACCCAAAGCCTTTGCCATTTTTGTCTTAAAACATTCATCTTATTGATATAAAAGAGCTCTTTCAGCCCTTTAGCAAATACTGAACTCCTATGTGCCAGGCATTTTTCTAGGTTCCAGGAGTATGGTCATGTCCCAACATGGTCCCTGTTATCCCAGAGTTTACAGTCTAATTGGGAAGAGAAGGGACAGATTTTAAGAAAAGAAGTTCTGCTTCTTTGGATGTGTTGAGTCATAGTATGTTGTCAGGCAGTTCTAAATGCATGGAGACCTGGGTTGGTGATAGTGCTTGGGGATCATCAGGGCATAGGCCGTAGCTGAAATGATGACAATGATGAAAATAAGGGTGAGTACAGTCCTAAGATGAAGACGACTCCTAAAACGTATCCATGTTTAGGGGGTCCTTGGAAATAGAGTGATCCACAAGTACATGGAGAAGAGAGAGGGAAGGATCACAGGGGAATGCTAGCTCTTGGAAGCCAAAAGAAAGATAATTGTTCCTTTATATTGGGACATTTATGGCCCAGACAGTGTTAATCCTCAGAAAATGTCTCTAAGGTAAGTATTGTTACCTCCATTTTACACATGAAAAAACAGACTCTCAGAGTTGGAAGATCATGAAGCCTGATGCTAACCATCCCAGGATTTAAAAACAAACTATGCAGCATCCCTGAGAATGGGGATGTTCAAAGAGTGAACTATGAGAAACAACCTGGCTCCTGAAAATATGGCTACTTTAGGGTCAGCCGCTCATCAGTATCCTCAGGTCCTCAGCATCCCTCCCTAGCTTTTCCAAGCGAGTGTTCCAAGAATTTGGCCCCACCAGTGGAGATCAGACACACTCCCATGCCAGCTTGCAGTACACCTAGCAGACAAAGGGCTTTACACTGTTAGGGGCAATTGGTACTACAATTTTCTGTGCAGTCTGCCCAACTCCATGTTTGGGAGGTACCATTTGCCATCACTTCCACATCTGATACTCCAGCTCCATGGCAACTAAGTACATGTGGGCCCCCAGAATCTGCCACCACACGTAAGCAGCATGACATGGTTTGTGCCATGCAGTGCTTGACATTCGGGTTGCACTATTCAGGGATTCTGAATCAGTAGACGCATGTACTCTGCCAGAAGCCAATTCAATGCTTTCAGAGCAGCCAGCAACACTGGTGTGGTGTACATGCTGTATCCACCTTTATGCATCTCAGGATATGACCGACCTCTGTTGTGACACAATTGTGGGTCACAAAATGTTAATTGGAGTTTAAGTACTGAGATCACCACACGTGGGGCTGTGCAAACCATGGTCCAAGCGCACATGATCTCAAAGGGGTTCAAATGACCACCTAACGCAACTGATAACAGTTCTCTTCAGAGAACTGGACTCCACCCTGATTGTTATACTTGGAGTGACCGACTAGATCCCCAAGTTCTGTGAGGCTGAGGCATATGACCGACTCAGTGAAGATGGAAAGCTGGTTCTTCTATGCTACAGCTATCCACCACTGGGAAGCACTTCTTGTTCCACCAGCAGCATTCCTGAAGCTTGCCTCTGAAGCCCTGCATCACACATCAAAAACAATCCCGCAATGAGCAACTACCGCGCTGGCAAACCCATAAATGGAAGACTGCTTGACTGCAAGTGCTGTGAGGAATTTAGGGGAAAGCTCCGGAAATCAGGAGTTACATTCTTTACTCAACAACAGCGTCACATCCTTGTCTTTAGTGATTTCCTGGAACAGGTGTACAAAGAGCTGAGCCTGACTTGTCTATGGCAGATGATCAGTCATTAAAAAATAAAAGGACTATAAAACTTAATGCATCAGTGGGCCTACTAGTGCAGGATTCTTTCTAGTTTTTCGGATTCCGCAACATTTGAATCATTGGTGGTTTTTGCCAACGCCAGTTCAGCGGGTGGTGGTTGGAGGATAGATGGCAGAGGTTTGAAGAAAGGTAAAATGTACACGGGGTGGAGACGATGTGAAATTTAGAAAATGACTTGAAAGGATTGGACAGCTTATGGTTTTGAAGACTCGAATAACAAGTGGGTTCTCTCAGCCAGGAAAATGCCCAGAGGGCTTAACGGATTGAAGCCGACCTCCCACACTCCCTCTCTGGTCGCTAGCTGGCCCGCCTCCGGGAGAAGCCGGGGTAGAGCTTTTCCTGTGGCCGTTACCGGAAGTGACGCATACTTCTCGCGAGAAGAGAGACGCGCGAGCCTCGGCGGCCCGGAACCGGCCTCGGAACAGCGGCGGAACCTGAGGTCGCTTGCCCTCCCGCCCCATGGAGCGGCCCCCAGGGCTGCGGCCGGGTGCGGGCGGGCCCTGGGAGATGCGCGAGCGGCTGGGCACCGGCGGCTTCGGGAATGTCTGCCTGTACCAGCATCGGGTGAGGTGGGGCGCGAGAGGGAGCGGCGGTGGGTGTTTGTCAGAGCGTCTTTGGGACACAGTGACACTCAGTACATGAGGGATTGTCGGTGAGCCTTTGGACAGCACTGTGGTCCGGTGAGCCTGTGTGAGTGTGTGATACTGTGCTTGCGAGTCTGGTGACTGAGTCCGAGGTTGTATCCGAGGTCCTGGGTCAGTGTGTGTGAGATAGAGCTCTGAGGGGGAACTTTTGGTACGGATGTCAAGATGTGAGAAATTGTTTACCGGGTGTGACGGTGCGTATGCGTGTCTCTGAATGTAGAGTGCCGGGGTGTGCGAGGCAGATGCACATAAGGCTTTGTATTGTGAGCACGAATGGGTGAGGAAGGGGGCTGTCTGTTGGAATGTGCGTGTTCATGCGTGTGCTTGGAGGCTACTTGATATCTGTAGGGGTTTGGAGTAGACAAGGAAGGTTTCATGGTGGGTCCCCAGTTAAGCTTTTGGAAGCATCGGGTAGGCTTCAGATTTGGGGATGCCTTCTGGGTAGGGAACAGTGTGAGGATCAGCTGGTGAAATGATCATGGCTTCCTAAGGGAAGGAAGTAGATTGGGTGTGAGGTGCTCTAGTGGGTGGAAGACAGGTAACATCAGACTCAAGAATTTTGCTTTGATTTAGTTGTAAATGTTTAACCATTGTAGCAGGAGTTAATAATCATGTTTGAGCTATGCATCTTTCGACATACCTATAAAAGCTATGAACCCTTTCCCCAGAAAAATGAGCAATTGCACATCCCCACCACCTAACGCATTGCCCTTTGAGGAGGGTCATGCTCTTCTGAATAACGTATAAACCTTTTAGAGATATAGACCCTTGACTAATAATCCTTGCAGGATAGCCTTTGTTTTGTCATCTCTAAAATGGTTATAATAATTATGTACATCATGGGTCTGAGAGTTAAATAAGATAATGTTTGTAAAACTAAGTACAGAACCTGGCCTAAGATAAGCCCTCAAATGTTAGCTCCTGCTGCTGCTGTGTTGTTACTATTATCATCATCTTAACCATTATTAATGGACCTTAAAAAAGGAAATGTCCAGATAAAAGTGGTGTTCCTGGAAGTGTTTGTTTGTAAAAGGTAAATCTCAGTGAAAAACATGGGACAGGATGAGCAATGAAAATATTATTAAAATGTTTGCAATCGGCCTGTGAATAGAGACTTGAATTCAAGATTTGCTGTCTTAAGGAGTGGGGGGCGGGGGGAGATGGGAGTATCTGGGAGGAATAGACATGCTTGTGGGGCACAGTGGCAAATGTCACTGATAGAACTGAGGAAGTTTTGTGAAGCAGCTTTCTAGATTGAGCATAGGAGGCAATCTTGGAGAGAGGGAGAATGGGAGGTGGAGGACTAAGGCATTAAGCACTTTGACAGCAAGATAAGCAGTAAATTTAATAATTTTCACCGTCAGAGAAGACATAAGGCACTCCAAGAGAGAAGGGGGAGCCAAGTACTTCCAGTGGAATGTTGCCTGTGGCCTTGTTATCTAAGCCTGGTCATAAGAAAAGAAAAAATATATGCTTATTAGCATGCTTTTGTGACTGCTTTTCTTGGTCCCTGACTGGGGATAGATCAACACAGCACTTTTTTAACAAAGTTGTGGTAAAGTATATAATGTAAAATTTACCGTTTTTAGCTATTTTTCAGTGTACAGTTCAGTGGCATTAAGTACATTCATGTTGGTGTGCAACCATCGCCACCGTCCATTTCCAGAACTTTTTCATCTTACCAAACTGAAACTCTGTACCCATTAAACAATACCTCCCCATTTCCTCCTTCCCCTGCCAGCTAGCAATCACCTTTCTACTTTCTGTCTCTATGGAATTCACTACTTTTTTTTTAAGTTTATTTATTTATTTTGAGAGAGAGAGAGAGAGAGCGCGCGCGCGAGCACAAGAGCAAGCAGGGGAGGGGCAGAGAGAAAGGGAGATAGAGAGGATCCCAAGCAGTCTCTGCGCTCCCAGCACAGAGCCCGAAGTGCGGCTTGAACTCACGAACCGTGAGATCATGACCTGAGCTGAAACCAAGAGTCGGACGCTTAACCAACTGAGCCACCCAGGTGGCCTAGAATTCATTACTTTCTAAATGGAAGAGATTTGGGTTCTTCTAGAATCTTAGAAATCTCTCAGGAACTTTCCACGTGTCTAGACTGGCCCTTCCCCCAAACTGGGACATTTGATGCCTGGACCTATAGTGAAAAGAGAAGAAATACTCTGTGCTAACAGCATCATTACTTTTCCAAGCCAGACTTAGAATTGGCCCATAACAAATTTCAAGATCCTTGGGTTTTAGTAGAAGCCACATCTCAGTATTTTATCTACATCACTTAAATCACAATGAGGAAGAGAAAAGGATATGAGATGGTTTATTTATCTGATTATTATGCTGGGTGCTGATGGTACCCAGGTCAACAAAAGTAGTATTTGCTGCCCTTAAGTAGATTTCAAGTGTAGTGAGAGGGGCAAATACAGAAACACTCAAGTACAATGTGGTAACCTATATAACAAAGGTATTTATAAAGTTATATGGAAACATGACAAAAATAACCAAAGAATTCTTCCTAGGGAACAGAGTAGCACTTCTCAAAGTATATTTGGAAAAACTAATCCTGTGAAATGCTTTGAAAAAAGGATACTGTGGTCAAATACATTGGGTAAATGCTGCATGTACTATTGTTTCATTTGGAGAATCATAATCCACATTAGCATCTTAAAAGCTCTGAGAAATACTTTACAAACTAATTTAACTTTGTATTTGCCAATTTTTTATTGTGGTAAAATAGAAATAACGTTTACCATTTTTGCCATTTTTAAATGTACAGTTCTGTGGCATTACGTACATTCGCATTGTTATGCAACAGTCGCCACTGTCTCTGGAATATTCCCATTTTTAAGGGCTTAATGTTGTTCATGGTTGTGCCGCATTGTCTCCATGGTGGTAAAAGCTTACATGGGACCCAGCTAGAGCCAGGTGCCTGCTCAAAACAAAAGAAAGATTGAAGGGAGTGAGGACTGTAGTTAGGCTAGATTGTAGTGTGTCCCAATTCCTTTCTTCTTTCTCTGTACATGGACTGTTTTATCTCTAGCTTGTTCCCCTCACCATCCCTCTGCTCCCATTTAGAATATTCCATACAACCTATATCTTGCTTCCTCATCCATATGCTATATTTTTTTTCCTCCTGTTTGGTTCTGACGGCTATTCCTGGGCTGCATTTTTACTGTTGCCAGAATGTGATGAGGTCTGGCTGTTCCCTGTAATGTGCATCAGGTTGGACTTAATTTCAGTCAGAATTGGCTAAATGACTAGGCCAAGGCAAGAGCTATTAGGTTCATTTTATAGTTATAGAAACAGAAGTATAACCATTGTTAGTATTTTTTAAATATCATTTGAAATGTAAAGGTTAGGAACAAATTTTGGAGTTGTTGTTGTTGTTGTTAGCTTTGGTCATATTAAAACTATTTCTTGCTGGTAAGGCCAGGTGGCCCTGAATTATCCATTTCATTCCAGTTATGCTGAAGGCTGGGGCCCTTGTTAGCTATTTTGATTAAGCCCAAAAAGGAGTTTGTTGGGGAGACAAGTCTTTGTAATTTTCTAGCTGTATATAGGAGACAGTGTTCTAAAGAGAGAGACCTGTAATGGGATCAGCCTCAGTCACTTCGCTTGTGTGCTTTGATGTGTTTGAAATTTGATTGATTTTTTTCTTCTCAAGCCAACTTAAGACCTCAGAGTCTCACTTTTCATAACTTGTAACTTTTCTGAGTATTCCTAAACAAAAATTGTTAGTTCCCTAAGTACCTTGGTGACAGGTGTGACTTTTTCTTAAATCGCTGAAAAAAGTGAAAGAGGTTTGAGTTCACTCTATAAAGAAGTGTTCATTTAATTCTTATTAAAATCTTCAACTCTAAATATGTTCATACAAGAGGACTTTTCTTTTTTTTCCTCTGAGAGAAAAAATGTATATGTCTGTCTGATATTCTTGGGCATTTGACCTGTTAGGATTTTCTCTCCTGTATTTTAAAAAAAATTTTTTATTATGTTTTTAATTTTAATTTCAGTATAGTTAACATACAGTGTTATGTTAGTTTCAGGTGTACATTATAGTGATTCAACAATTCTGTACATTATTCAGTGCTTATTATGATGTGTACTCTTTAATCCCCATCATCTATTCCACCCATCCCTCCACCCACCTCCCCTTCTAGTAACCATGAATTTGTTCTCTATAGTTGAGAGTATGTTTCTTGGTTTGTCTTTATTTGCTTGTTTTGTTTCTTAAATTCCATATAGGAGTGAAATCATATGGTATGTGCCTTTCTCTGACTGACATTTCATTTAGCATTATATTCTCTAGCTCCATCCATGTTGTTGAAAATGGCCAGATTTCATTCCTTTTTTTATGAGTAATATTCCATTGTATACCACATCTTCCTTATCCATTTACCTATTGATGGACATTTGAGCTGCTTCCATAATTTGGCTATTGTAAATAATGCTGTAGTAAACATAGGGGTGCCTGTATCCCTTTGAATTAGTGTTTTTGTATTTTTGGGGTAAATACCCAGTAGTGGAATTACTTCTTCGTAGGGTAGTTCTGTTGACTTTTTGAGGTACCTCTATACTATTTTCCACAGTGGTTGCACGAGTTTGCATTACCACCAACAGTGCACGGGGTTTTTCTTCATCTCCTTGCCAATACTTGTTGTTTCTTGTGTTTTTTATTTTAGCCATCCTGACAGGTGTGAGATGATATCTCATTGTAGTTTTGATTTGCATTTCCCTGATGATGAGTGATGTTGAGCACCTTTTCACATATCTATTGGCCATCTGTGTGTCTTCTTTGGGGAACTGTCTAATCATGTCTTCTGCTTATTTTGTTGGGGGGGGGGGGGCTCCTCCTCTGCTTATTTTTTAATTGGATTATTTGTCTTTTGTGTGTTCAAGTATATCAGTTTTTACATGTTTTGGATACTAACCATTTATCAGATATGTCACTTACAAATATCTTCTCCCATTCAATAGGTTACCTTTTAGTTTTGTTGTTTCCTTTGCTGTGCAGAAGCTTTTAATTTTGATACAGTCCTAATAGTTTTTTCTTTGATTTCCCTTTCCTCGGGAGACATCAAGAAAAATGTTTCTGTGGCTGATGTCAGAGAAAGTACTGCCTGTGTTCTCTTTCAGGATTTTTATGGTTTCAGGTCTCACATTTATGTCTAATCCATTTTGAATTTATTTTTGTTTATGGTGTAAGAAAGTGGTCCAGTTTCATTCTTTTGTAACTGCCCAGTTTTCCTAACACGATTTGTTGAAGAGACTATCTTTTTCCCAATGCATATTCTTGCCTCCTTTGTCGTAGATTAATTGAGCATATAATCGTGGGTTTATTTCTGGGATCTTGTTCCATTGATCTATGTATGTATCCATGTATCTATTTTTGTGCCAATACCATTCTGTTTTGGTTACTGCAGCTTTGAATATAACTTGAAATCTGAAATCATGATACCTCCAATTTTATTTTCATTTTTCAAGATTGCTTTGACTATTCAAAGTCTTTTGTGGTTCCATACAAGTTTTAGGATTATTTGTTCTAGTTCTATGAAAATGCTGTTGGTATTTTGATAGGGATTGCATTAAGTCTGTAGATTTCTTTGTGTAGTATAGACAATTTAACAATATTTGTTCTTCCAGTGCATGGGCATGGAATGACTTTTGATTTCTTTGTGTTGTCTTTAATTTCTTTCATCAATATTTTATAGTTTTCAGAGTACAGGTCTTTCACCTCTTTGGTTAAGTTTATTCCTAGGTATTTTATTATTTTTGGTGCATTTGTAAACGGGATTGTTTTCTTTCTAAAAAAATTTTTTTTAATGTTTTTATTTTTGAGAGAGAGGTAGAGCATGAGTGGGGGAGGGACAGAGAGAGAGGGAGACACAGAATCTGAAGCAGGCTCTAGGCTCTGAGCTGTCAGCACAGAGCCCAATTTGGGGCTCAAACCCATGAACCATGAGATCATGACCTGAGCTGAAGTCGGACGCTTAACCGTCTGAGCTACCCAGGTGCCCCTAAACGTGATTGTTTTCTTAATTTCTCTTTCTGCTGCTTCATTATTAGTGTATGGAGATGCAACAGATTTCTGAATATTGATTTTATATCCTGTGACTTTACTGAATTCATTTATTAGTTATGGTAGGTTTTTTTTGTGGCATCTTTAGGGTTTCCTGTGTATAGTATCATGTCGTCTGCAAATAGTAAAAGTTATACTTCTTCCTTGCTAATTTGGATGCCTTTTATTTCTTTTTGTGGTCTGATTACTATGGCTAGGACTGTGTTGAATAAAAGTGGTGGGAATGGACATCCTTGTCTTGTTCCTGACCTTAGAGGAAAAGCTCTCAGTTTTTTCCTATTGAGTATGATGTTTGCTGTGGATTTTCATATTATGGAGGCTGAGGTGAAGGTCAGTTTTAAAGCATTGGTTTAATCGACTCAGTGTTTACCTAGCAAAAGCATGGCTCAAGAGCGCCTTGGATAAATCTGTTTAATTAGTAAAGCTAAAGAGTTTTGTTTCCCCAGATTGGCATGTCTTTGATGACAAGCAAATCTGCACAAGAACCTAATTAATATATTTTTCTATGTTGATTTTCTATTTTGGCAGGAACTTGATGTCAAAATAGCAATTAAGTCATGTCGTGTAGAACTAAGTACCAAAAACAGAGAACGGTGGTGCCATGAAATCCAGATCATGAAGAAGTAAGTGTATTTGATGACTTATATTTCCCTAGTTCTGCAGCCTAGCCAGATGTCACCATAGGGAACGAGGGTAGAAATACATTCTTCTCAGGATCTTTTTGGGAACATATTTTTTTTTTTTCTTATCAAATATATATGTTCTATTTCAAATAATAACATCACATTATGATTAAGTAGGTTTAGTTTTAAAAGTCAGCTAGATATTATCAAACTCCGTTCTCTGAGAGCAGAATCTTTTTCTTTTGAATATTGGGCAGTGTTCATCTATTATACTTTCTAGTTAAATATAATCACTACTCTCTTTACTTTTGTTGAATAGTGTATCTATTGCTTTGTACACAATTACCCCAAAACTTAGTGGCTTAAAATGACAAACATTGGGGTGCCTGGGTGGTTCAGTTAGTCATGATCTCGTGGTTCATGAGTTTGAGCCCCACATCAGGCTCTGTGCTGACAGCTCAGAGCCTGGAGCGTACTTCAGATTCTGTGTCTCCGTCTCTTTCTGCCACTCCCCTGCTTGCACTCTGTCTCTCTCTCTGTATCCCTCTTTCAAAAATAAGCATTAAAAAATTTTTTTTTAATATAAATTGAGGCACATTAAAAGTAAAAAAAAAAATGACAGACATTTAGGGGTGCCTGACTGGCTCCGTTGGAAGAGCCTGCGACTCGTGATATTGGGGTCATGAGTTCAAGCCCCACATTGGGTGTAGAGATTACTTAAATAAATTAAAAAAAAAAAAAGACAAACATTTAGTGTCTCTCAGTTTCTGTAGTTTAGGAATTTGTGAGTGACTTAGCTTAGTGGTTCTGACTCAGAACATCCCTTCTGAAAAATCCCAAAATGTTGACTGGAGCTGCAGTCATCCAAAGGCTTGAGTGGGGCTGGAGTGTCCACTTCCAAGCTAATTTATACGGCTGTTGACTAGAGGTATCAGTTGCTCGTCATATGGGCTCTGTGTAGTGAAGCTTGGATATTTTCATGACATGGCAGCTAGTTTTCCCCAAAGTGAGTGATCTGAGAGAGAGAGCAAGGTGAAAGCAGACATCTTTTATGATCTTTCCTCAGAAGTAATATCTTTTCTACAACATTCTGTTTGTTAGAAATGAGTCACCAAGTACATACAGCCTACACTCAAGGGAAGGAGAAGAATTAAGCTCTTAAAGGAAGAAGTGGGCATGTTTTAAAACCTGCACAAGTAGTGTGTTAAGCGCTTTACAAATAATCCTTCCATTTGTCACAGATACCCTGTGTGTTTAGGTATTATCCTGATTTTATAGATGAGGAGGTTGAAGCTCATCGAGTCATACAACTGGTAGCTAATGAAGTCTAGATTTGAAATAAGTACTTTCTGACTCCAGTGTCTTTTCTCAGTTCACTTAAATGGCACTCAAACTTGGCTATCTGGCAGAATGACCAGGAAACTTTGCTAACAATATAAATTCTCAGGCTCTACACATGGAGAGTCTGTTTCCCTAGGTCCCTAGGAGCTGGTAATGTATTCCAGTTTTGAGATCCATTGCATGATGATGATGCTGATGATGCTGATAATACCTGGGATGATATATTGTTAAGTTAAAAAAAAGGTGTTAGAAAACAGTATATAGTGAGATTTAACATTTATTTTAAAATGTGTTTATGTACAGATTGAAACTAGAAGGAAACATGCCATAATTTTAATATACCACCCCAGCGTGACATTGTAAGTGATTATGAGAGAACCAGTATGATACAGGCTTTGGAGCCATACTACCAGATTCGAATCCTTACTTGACCACCTCCTTTCTGTGTGATCCTATATTACTTAGCCAGTTTGTGCTTCAGTTTTCTCCTGTGTGATGAGACTATTAATAAATCTACCTATAGTAGGATTATTTTGATAAGTAAATGAGTTAATATATGTAAAGTGGGTAATGGCATTATTTATTATAAATAATGCCAGCCTTTCTTCCCCTCACTGCCCCCCAATTAACTACCATTTCAAATCCAATCCCTTTTCATTGGAAACAATTTTTTAATTATAATATTTTCTCCTTCTTGTTAGGTTGAACCATGCCAACGTTGTAAAGGCCTGTGATGTACCTGAGGAGTTGAATTTTTTAATTAATGATGTTCCTCTTCTAGCAATGGAATACTGTTCTGGCGGAGATCTCCGGAAGGTAGTGTGGATGTTTTAAGATGATGAGTTAGTAAATCATGAACCTTAGCAATGTTTGAATCATATTTAATATGATAATCTAGAATAAGGTCAGTAAACTGTGGCCTGTTACCTGTACTATGGCTGCTTTCTTACTATACCATCAGAGTTGAGCAGTTGTGACAGAGACCGTGTGGCCTGTAAAGCCTAAAGTATTTACTGTATGGCCCTTTACTGGGAACATTTGTGTCTTTTTGTAGGTGGTGGTGTTTGCAGGATGGGACTGGATTGATGGTGTTAGACCAAAATATCAATGTCTAAGGTGTTTATAAAGAAGTTGTTTTCAAAAACAAACAAACAAGTTGTTTTTTCTATTGCACATCTTTCTCATCTCATTTTAAATATGCCCTATGGCTACTTTTATATATGTGAGGTTTTGTCCAGCCTTTTTCAGTTTCAGAGACTTTCCTCCTTTATCTTTATTTATGTAAGTCTTAACATAAAGTCCTCAGTATGGTTTTCGTAATTTTCCCCCTCTTATATTTTCTTAATTATAACTTCTTATTTGAATATTCTATTAAAGTATAGTGATTAATGTATTGCTACTACAGACAAGCTATATTGACATTATACACTTTTAGACTTCTTTTTTTTTTTCTTCAGCTACTCAACAAACCAGAAAATTGCTGTGGGCTTAAAGAAAGCCAGATACTTTCTTTACTGAGTGATATAGGTATGTAATCAGTTTGAAAATACCATCATAATTTAATTTGGTTTATAAAAGTTTCTACATATTGAGAATTAAGGAGAATCTTTTATGTACTGCACAAAGCCTACATTTTTACCATCTATAAGAAAGAAAAATTTAACTGTTGCAGCTGATACTAAAACTAGGATATTTAATTTTTTGTTTTATGCTAGGAGTCCATTTTTGACAAATAGATGTTCCAATTACAGATAAAAAAAAATAGTGTGAAATGACCTTATTCAATTTTACTCTCCCTTCCTGTGTGCTTAACATAGTAATTTTATTTACCAGTGGCATTGCATCTCATGGTCATAGGTTTTCAAGTCAACTCTTAGGATGAAATCTCTTTTTAATCAGAATTACTCCTGAAAAATCCCTAAAATTATCTGCACTTAGGCCCATGGAAGAAGTTCAGAAGCCAAGGATATGTTTCCCTGTATATTTTGATTTTGCCTCTTTTCCTAGGTCATGAAGACCAAGTCTAGTTGAAGAGGGTGATTTAGGTGGGAAGGAAAACTAGAGGGATTTTCTCAATTGATCAATAAGGATTTTCTCAATTCCTTTTCCATTTTTTAATGTTCATTCTCATAAAGGAACATATATATAATTCTGCAGTATTGTTTAATGTTCTTGGATTTTCTGCGGAGAGAATCTTAACTGCTATAATATCATTAATCATATAGTTATGATGGTCTGTGTAAATTTGAGCATCAGATGGGTGCCTGGCTGGCTCAGTCAGAGGAACGTATGACTCTTGATCTCAGAGTCATGAATTTGAGCCCTATGTTGGATGTAGAGATTACTTAAATAAAAAGAAAAAAAAAACAACTTCAAAAAGTTTGATTGTCAGAGCAGATCTGTACAAAATGTGAGTTTATTTATTTATTTATTTATTTATTTATTTATTGAGAGAGAGAGAGAGAGCTCGTGAGTAGGGAAGAGGCAGATGGAGAGGGAGGGGGAGAGAGAATCTTAAGCAGGCTCCACACCCAACATGGAGCCCAAGGCGGGGCTCCATCTCATGACTGTGAGATCATGACCTGACTGAAATCAAGAGTTGGACACTTAACCGACTGAGCCACCCAGGCTTCCTGAGATGAATTTATTTTTAATTCAGTGTTTCTGTTACCTCAAAATACATTTTAAATTTTATTTAGGGTCTGGGATCCGATATTTGCATGAAAACAAAATCATACATCGTGATCTAAAACCTGAAAACATAGTTCTTCAGGATGTTGGTGGAAAGGTAGGTAAAACCTGAAGAAATATTACATGCCATTTGAATACAGTCTCCTTGGTGTAATTAGCGTTTGAAGTTTGTGCCCTTCCACAGCATTTTATACTTTTTCTATCCCAGGCCTTACAACACTGAACTGTGGTTTTGTGTTTAGTTGTTTGTCTCCTCTGCTAACACAGGGGCTTCATTAGAGGCAGAACACCTATCTTGCTCACTTCTGTTTTCTAACAGAGTATCTAGTAGAGATAATAGATAGTGAGTAAAAATAATTTGTTAATCCCTTACATAGAACATCCATCACCCACACATACATCCTAGATTTACTTTAAGGGGGAAAAATATGTTTACTTAACTGCATTTCTTACTTAAGAAAGAATAAATTCATTCTCCTCCCCCAAAAGTCCTAAGTTCTATATTTAAGTAAAATTCAAAACCTTGATTTTTCAGATTCTTAAGTGGGTCATCATGAGAAGACCCAGAAATTGTGAATTGACTTCTGGAATACTTGTATTTATCAGAATTATTTGAATAGTTTTTTTGCAGCTAGCACCCAGGTTCCATACTAATAAAGATGTAAAGCCAAGAGTCTGAACCTTGAATTGGATTGTGTGGTCTTTAGTGAATGATACGTGGTGGTCAGTTGGAGGTGATGAAATCTTACTGGTGCTTCTTCTTTTAGGAGCCTTTCGTGTATGCTTGGCAACCAACCATTTCTGCTTTCTTTGTATCTAAAGACTTCAGGATATTCTGGACGTTAGATAGGTCTTTACTCATTCAGTGGTATGATGCTTTTTCAAGTTTGGAAGTCATCCTTACCTTTGCCTTGTGGGTTAATGGATCAAGTTTATTTTGAATATACCAAAATAAAAATTAATAGCCAGTCTATACTTAATTTTTACCATGTATCAGGCACTGTGTTAAGTTCTTTTTTTTATTATTTCATTGAATCCTAATAACAATTCTGGTGAAGTAAGGATTGTTAGTAATACCATTATTTGGGAAACTAAATACAATGAGAGAAGTTAAGTAACTTGATCAAGATCACATAAGTGGTGGAGCTCAGGCTTGAAATATGTTTGTCATATTCCAGAGCCCAAGCTCTTTCTCACCACCCACTCCAGAGCCTTATAAGGACACTGTTGCCTTTCCCTTTCAAATTTCTCAGTCATTTAATACTTATTATATTGCAGATTATGCATAAAATAATTGATCTGGGATATGCCAAAGATGTTGATCAAGGAAGTCTGTGTACGTCTTTTGTGGGAACACTGCAATATCTGGTGAGACATGTATTGTTTCTTTGAATTTAAGTGTACAGGATTCATATTCTTATTTCTGAAGGTCATGAATATAGTAGGTCAAAAATAAAGTAGCTTTTCTCTTATAGTATTGACACTTAAAGCTTTTTTTTTTTTTTTTTTTCCTTTTTAAGGCCCCAGAGCTCTTTGAGAACAAGCCTTATACAGCTACTGTTGATTACTGGAGCTTTGGGACCATGGTGTTTGAATGTATTGCTGGATATAGGCCCTTTTTGCATCATCTGCAGCCATTTACCTGGTAAGAAATGGGAGAGAACTTTGGTGTGCTTAATGGGAATGGAAATTTTAAGTTACATGCTTTTTTTTCTTCCATCCCTCTTTATATGGTGTAATTACCTTTTAAATACATAATTGAATAAAACTACATGGCAAAAAATCTTAGAATGTTTGTGAGAATCGGGTTGTCAATGAGGTAACTTGTATTATAGGCATGAGAAGATTAAGAAGAAGGATCCAAAGTGTATATTTGCATGTGAAGAGATGACAGGAGAAGTTCGGTTTAGTAGCCATTTACCTCAACCAAATAGCCTTTGTAGGTAAGTATATTGTAGTTGAGGAAGTTCACCTCTTGGTTCTTTGGGTTATAAAAGAACAGTTGAGTTGTTGTCTGTTTCAAGTAGTATTATGTAGTAGAACCTTCTGTGATGATGAAAGTTTTATATCCGTGATAGCCAAATGAGGCTATAGAGCACTTGAAAGGTTGTAGTGTGATAGAAGAACTTAATTTTAAATTTTGTTTCATTTTAATTAACATAAGTATAAGTGCAAATAGCCACTTGTGACTAGAGGCTACCATATTGGACGGCACAGGTCTAGTGGAAACAAGAACTCCTGCTTTAAGAAGACTTTTGGGATACTGAAGTAAATGGGTTCCTTGGAAAATTGAACTGGGCTCATCTAGTGAAGTTGCTAGTACTTAACATATGTAGGTTTGGGGTTGTTTTTTATGGAAAAAAAAGTTTGTCATTTCATGAATTACTTGAAAGTAAGATACAAAATGGCACAGATGAGTCACGAGAAAGGACATGGGAAACCTATAAAATTACTTTTTTTAGAATACTAAAGGAAAATTGGAACATAAAGATTTTCACCCTATTTTTTGTATACTTTCTAGTTTAATAGTAGAGCCCATGGAAAACTGGCTTCAGTTGATGCTGAATTGGGATCCTCAGCAAAGAGGAGGACCTGTTGATCTCACTTTGAAGCAGCCAAGATGTTTTCTATTAATGGATCACATTCTGAATTTGAAGGTTAGTTTGAATGTGGTCTACTTCATAAGACTTGCATTGAAGTTAACAAATTTATCTGGAAATAAGCATAAATATATTTTGGTAATTTTTTCCTGATGCTTATTTGAAAAGAAAATGATATCCTTAGAGCTGATCTGCTTTTATTTCTTTAGTAAGCCTTCTCAGTTTTACTTCTTTTTTTAAAAAAATGTTTATTTATTTTAGAGAGAGAAAGAGCAAGAGAACATGAGCGGGGGAGGGACAGAGAGAGAGGGAAAGAGAGAATCCTAAGCAGGCTGCATGTTGCCAGTGCAGAGCCCAACATGGAGGTCAAACTCAGGAACTGTGAGATCATGACCTGAGCTGAAATCAAGAGTCGGACGCTTAACCGACTGAGCCACCCAGGCGCCCCTTCTCAGTTTTACTTCTTTTTTTTTTTTTTTTTTAATGTTTATTTATTTTTGACAGAGACTTAGAGACAGAGCACAAGTGGGGGAGGGGCAGAGAGCGATGGAGACACAGAATCTGAAACAGGCTCCAGGCTTTGAGCTGTCAGCACAGCTGACGCGGGGCTTGAACTCCCAAACCGTGAGATCATGACCTGAGCCAAAGTCAGACGCTTAACTGACTGAGCCACCCAGGCACCCCTTAGTTTTACTTCTAAGTGGTCTTTGTTGATTACTCTTAAAAAACATCTTTTGGATTTTCCCCTTCCTCATATTGGTGCCATTGGATCGCGTTCATTTAGGTATAATGTTATGGGATTTGGTTTGGTGAGGAAATGTCCTGTCTGGCTTTCATGCCTCTATACCTCCTCCCCATCCTACAATTCATGCAGCATGAACTTCCCATCTCATCTTCTGAAAATGCTTTTTTATTCTCCTGTCTAAGAATCCAACATATTTCTTCTTCTTGCCTGCCAAGTCAAGTCTAAACTGATCTCCCTGGCTTTTGGAGCTTTGCTCATGCAATTCCATCCAACCAAGTGCTTGCCCCAGACCTGCTTCTCTTACCCTTTACTTCACTTGTCACTGCTCCTTATGCCATGAAGCACATTATCCATTTTTGTGCTCTGATAAATGCTGTCCTCTGCCCAGAATGATCTCTGTCTCTGTATCTCCTCAGCTACACTGGCACATACTCGACTCTCCTTTTCTCTGATTGATCTCTGTCACATAGTTTGTCATATAATCATATTTACTATATTTTCTAATTGTTTCCCATCTTCCACTCATGTCTCTCCATATAGGTTATCTTCTTTAATGCTGGGATGGTTCTTACTACTTTTATTAACACTTGCTCACCCTACTACCACTCTACCCCAGCGTTCTGTACAAAGCAGGGCATGTACCAGATTCTCAGTAAATATTCATTGATAGGAATGAGAGGCTCTATTATGCTGTATACCCAGAAACGATTCTCATATGCAGTCTTTCCATAGCTATTTGATTGAGTAGTAGTAGATAGGGTTTCTAAAATTGGAAACATGAAGGGGCAGAATCTGTGGTGAGGGCTTGGCTGTGAGCGATCAAGGCCGTCCTGCAGGTGGAAGGAGGCCAGTTGGGCATGGGGCTAAATTTTATTTTTTGAAAAATTGGAATGAGAAATTATAATGTGTAAGGTTTTACTGTAATCTTGGCATACTTTATTAAATAGGAACTTGGGGCTCTGTCGATGTCATTCTTGGCTAACACTGAAAAGTTACCTGCCTTCTTGATTTGGCTTTCTTTTATTGTGCCAAGGAGTGAATGATTCCTCAGTGTGTTAGCCCAGCAGGATTTGATAACACCTTTTAGTTCTTTGTTGCCCCTGAAAATTTTTATCTTTTATCCCAGATTTTTTCAGATTTGTCATGGTAATCATAGCATCATTTCCACTCTGTGGAGTCTGTGAGCGAGCATCTGCTTGTTACAGAGCATAGGGAAAGAGTCCTCTTTGTATGTCTTCTGGTCTGTAGACTTCAGTCTGTAGAACCACTATTTTCCTATCTGTGAATCTGGGCAAATATTTATTTATTGTATTTTATTTATAGCCCAGGTACAGTAATATCTTATTCAAAGGCTCACTATTGTGAGGTTGTACAGGATAAGGTATGTGTAGGATACTATTAATTAATTCAGAGATACTTCCTAGACATGATAATAGGACTGAATTTTGAAAGATAAGTAAGGGTTAATTGGGGTGCCTGGATGGCTCAGTCAGTTGAACACCTGGCTCTTGATTTCAGCTTAGGTCATGATCCTGGGGTCGAGGGATCAAGCCCCACATTGGGCTCCATGCTGGGCATGGAGCCTGCTTGAGATTCTCTCTCTCACCCTCTGCCCCTTACCCACCTTGTGCATTCTCTCTCAAAAGAAAAAAAAAAAAGATAAGAGGAGAATTAACAGGGGGAAAGATAGGCAGGGGAATACCATGAACATAGAAGCATGTACTGCAAAAATAGTTTGCTATTGTAGAACATTTTCTAAGGTGTTACATTATTCAAAGAAGGAATGATGTGTGTTTGGTTTTCACTTAAAAAAAGAAAAGAAATCAAAACAGTTACTGGAATACTTCTTTCTTTTAAAAAATTCAGAGAGTCTGATTGCATGGTTTTCTAACTGTATATTATGAAATATTCTAAATATATAGGAAAGTTGAAAAAAATATACTGAACTTGCCACTGAAGGTAATGGTAAAACAGAAGTATTTAATTATTCCTTCTTTGCCTCCTCTTTTATGCCCCTAAGGGTAACTATACCCTAAGTGTCTCTCTCTCCTAATTTTTTTCTTTTTCCATATTACTTTTTCTTCCTTTTCTTTAGTAATTTCTTTAGTTGTATAACTTTAACTATAAACTGAATATGGATCACTTCCAAATTTATTTCCTCAGTTGTGACTTTTCTGTAGTGTTTAATCACTGCTCTATAACTATCCTTGGTGGTCCCATGGGCACTCAAGACTTAATTTATTAAAAACTGAACAGATTTGCTCCATTAAATCTCCTACAGCTTTTCCTATGCCTCTTGTACTATCACCTTTTTAGTTACCTAGGTGGGGTGGCTTGTCTGACTGTTCCTTCTCTTCCAATTACATATCCAATTATTTTGTCAGATTTATCCTTTGGATGTTTTAACAATTCTGAGCTTGTCAGATTCTCAATTTAGAAAGCCTTCCATAGTTCCTCTTTGCTTCTTGAATAAAGTCCAAACCCTTACATTGATGTTCAGAATCTGCCTTGGTCTCCTTGTAGCCTTATCTCCTATTATAAGGGGCATCATTTTAGGTACGTTTGAACTGGGTTGTTTATATTCTTTGGTTATGGTCATCTCTTTCTACCCCTCTGCCTACCTTGTTTTCTACCTAGAAGAACCTTTCTTCTTTTGATCTTTTCTTGTTCTAATTTTCTATCCTTTCCAAAGTATAGCTCATAATTGCCTCCTTTAGAAAGCATCCCTTTCCTCACACCAAGCAAACTCCTTTGGAATCTGTACAATACTTTACATTATTTTGGTACATATTTGGTACATATTTTACATATTTTGGTACATTATTTGGTACATTTGACTTGTATTTTAGTTCTCTTAGTGTTTCTTAATATCTTCTATTTGGCCATTATCCTGTGGAGTCAATGTAAGGCACTGGAGAAACATAGGTATTAACTTTGTATGGCTTATCTGAGGATAGTAGAAGGAAGAGAATTTAAAATCATGTTGTCTTCAAAAGACTTCTCAGGGCTCTGGTTTCTCTCTTTGCCTAAATGGAAATTAGAAGATCTAATCAACAGGATGTCATGTGAAAACACCTAACTCTGTGGTCGGCATCTATTAGGGACTTCATAAATGGGAGTATTTCCTTCCAGATCTATAATAGGTTTCTGAGAATAAATAAATATTGCCTTTCTAAATTAGGGCTTTTATTTCTAGATTCTGTACATGCCTATAGTTTCTAAGCTTTATTCTTTGGAACTAACATCTGTTACAGAAAAGTAAACTCTACTCTTCATTTTTCAGAATGTTATTTTGTAATTATTGAAGGAGATCTCACTTTGGAAAATGATTAAGCCTTGTTTAGTGCGAAGATAATACCTTTTGCTCATATTCCCTTTAGTATCTAGCACTGAATCTTTTATGTAGTAAATGATCAATAATCATTGTTTTTCTTATTTATACAGATAGTACACATCCTAAATATGACTTCTGCAAAGATAATTTCTTTTCTGTTACCACCTGATGAAAGTCTTCACTCACTGCAGTCTCGTATTGAGCGCGAAACTGGAATAAGTACTGGTTCTCAAGAGCTTCTTTCGGAGACGGGAATTTCTCTGGATCCTCGGAAACCAGCCTCTCAGTGTGTTCTAGATGGAGTTGTAAGAGAATTCTAATATACCTAGAAGTATAAGAAGTCTGTTAGCATAGAGGGATTGAATGCCTTGCATTTTTCTGATGCATACTTGGAATCCCCCTGGGGGAGGTGATGGTACACACCTTATAATTCTTACTTTAGTTTTATCCTGCTCATTACTCTTATTGCTTTGCAAGGTGAACAAGATATGTTTTGAACTTTGTATGACTTTCTCTTTGGTGCCAGTTCTCTCCCCCCCTCTTTTTTCCCTCTTTTGTACTTGAAGCCTAGAACCTTGAAATTAGACCAGCAGTCTCATAGATCCTGCCAGAGGATAGATGGATGGTAAAATATTGTGCTCGTGACTCTTTTATTGTTTTTTGTCGTTTTACTTTATTGAGGCAAATTCTGTATTTCATGTAATTTACCCATTTCATGTGTACATTTTTTTTTTTTAGTAAATGTACGTAATTGTGCAGCCATTACTATAAATCAGCTTCAAAACATTTACGTCCCAATGATATTCTTCATGTCCACTAACTCTTAATCTCCATTCTGTTCACATCAGGCAACTGCTAATTTACTTTCTATCTCTGTAATTTGCCTTTTCTGAACATTTCATATAAATGAAATCATACAGTCTGTAGTCTCTTGTGTCTGACTTCTTTCACTTAGCATCACGTTTTGGACGTTCATCCATGTACTAGCATGTATCAGAACTTCATTCCTTTTGATTACTGACTAGTATTCATTGTGTGGATATATGTTGTTAGACTTTACTTTTGTACTTTTGGGTCTGGTGATTCTTTTTCATCTTAGCCCATACTACAGTCATTTTTCTTAAATAGTAGTCTAGATCTTAAATTTGTAAAAGGTATGCTAGTAAACATTGACCTTAATCATTTGCATTTCACATTAGGAAATGTGATGTTTAAGTACTTAGAGAACCTAGGATTTTCAAGGATTTTTTTTTTTAATTGTTTCTTTTTCAGAGAGGCTGTGATAGCTATATGGTATATTTGTTTGATAAAAGTAAGACTGTATATGAAGGACCATTTGCTTCCAGAAGTTTATCTGACTGTGTAAATTACATTGGTAAGTATGTATAGCCCATTTACTGAGTGAGGTTTAAACATGAAATAATATTATTTTGACTCAATATGGTTAGTAGAAATGGTCTTTTGGTGTTTCTGTTCTGTACTTCATACTTCAGGTTTTTAAGTGTGGTTAAAAATGAACTTATATAGTTTGGAAGGTGAAATGGTAGATGTCAAATCACTCTAAAACCCTCATTTGGAAGAAGACTTACTTTCTGTGGGTTAGGGCTGTCACAGAAGAATGAATCTCCACTATTAATTAAGCCTACTTTCTAGTTGCTTCTTCATCATTTAAACATATTCAAATATTTCATTTTATTGTATGAATACTGCTTAATGTTCAAATGTTTTCATTTATCCCATAAGAATTACTCTTTTCTTTGGAAGAAGTGATCAATTTCTGTATACCCAAAACTAAAATCAAGCACAGTATTGTAAAGTCAAGAACACAACTGGCATGGGGCTAAAATTCTGTAATCTTTCATCTGTGTTACCTTTTTGTAGCTTTTTGTAAAAACTATTTACTATTTATAGATAGTAAATCTAAATTTACATTACAGATAGTGAATCTGTAAATTTAGATTTACAGATAGTACAGAGTTCTTATGTTATTCACCTTCCCAACACATATAGTTTCCTCATTTGTTAACATCTTATATTGTATGGTACATTTGTTACAAGTAAAGAACCAACCAATTATTAATTAAGGCCATACTTTATTCCTCTTTCCTTAGTTTTGATGTGGTGTCCTTTTTCTGTTCCAGGATCTGATCCAGGGTACCATATTACATTTAGTTGGCTCCTCTGGGCTGTGACAGTTTCTCAGACTTTTCCTTGTTTTATTTATTTATTTACTTAGTTAGTTAGTTATTAGCACTTCCTTTCTGGCAGCAAGAGATGTTCCAGGTCCATCTTGTATATTTCTTGCCCCAGTCCTAGGATCAGCCATTTCTCTAAGGACCCCTGGTTCCTTTAATCGGAGAGGAGTATTAGAAACCAAGATTTGGGCACTAGGTGTGCTTCTTGCTACTGGAGTGTCAAATTTTAGACTTTATTTTTTTAATATAGTTTTTAAAGTTTATTTATTCAGAGAGAGAGAGAACCCAAGCAGGGGAGGGGGAGAGAGAGAATCCCAAGCAGATAGCGCAAAGCCCAACACAGGGCTTGAACTCACAAACTGAGATCATAAACTGAGCCGAAACCAAGAGTCAGATGCTTAACTGACTGAGCCACCCAGGCACCCCTAGACTTTATTTTTTAAAGTATGTATATGATTTTTTTGTGTGTGAAAAGGCTCCCCTCCCCTAGACTTTTTCTTTAAAGTGTTTGGGTTATATATTTTTTTTTATTTGGTTTGGGGTTTTTGTCTGTTGTAGGAATCTCAGGAGTAATTATGGGCATATGGAATAGAAGAAAGGTTAATTCAGACTATCAATTATTAGGGGAGACAGATTTTTCCAGGTACATAGCTTTATTATTATTTTTTAAGTCTGCTTCAGATAATACGGTTTTTCAATATAAACCATAGTGTAGTGTCCTTTCTCTGAATGTTTTCATTGGAAAAGAATAACAGAATGTAATTGCCACCTTAAAGTATAGGATGAATCTCTTTCAATCTTGGAGAATTTCATAATGTTAAAATGGAATTTCATTGAACTTAGCACATATCTGCCATGGTGTTAGAAACTAGCATTTCCTTTACCAAGGGCAAGAGATAACCCTCAATAAATAATTTTGTAAATCTGGCAGTGAAGAGAACATATCTTATTAAACTGCTGTTTACTGTATCTGTTTTCCTGAAGCTGGGTTGGTAGTCCAGGAGATGAAATTTATTATTTAGAGGCAGCAAAGACCATAGCAGATTATAGAGGACTTGGGACTTGATTTAGAACTTGAAAGAAATAAAGAATTTGGATTAATGAAGAAAAAAAGTATTTCCGACTGGAGAGAAGCAAGAAAAAAGACAGATAAAAGAATAATTGCAAATTTTATGATTATGTCTTACTCATTTTTATTTCCCCTCATACCTGGAATAGGGCTGTGTATTGCAGATGCTGATAAATGTATATTGAACTGAATGAAACACTAACAATTGGTTCTTTCTAGCATCCATTTCTAGAATCTTTGGGAATGATATTTGCATGGACAGGAAATCACAAAGAATGATAAGCATCTTCTTTTTCCCATCTTCTTACGTATAGTACGGGACAGCAAAATACAACTTCCAATTATACAGCTACGTAAAGTATGGGCTGAAGCAGTGCATTATGTGTCTGGGCTAAAAGAAGACTACAGCAGGCTCTTTCAGGGACAAAGAGCAGCAATGTAAGAGGATTCTGTTGTTTATCAGTACAGTGTCATGTGCATTAATGCTCAAGAATTAATCTTGCTTTTTTCACTAATCAGTATTCACACAATACTAAAATATTGGGCTAATCTGGAGTGTAATATTCTCAACAAACTTAAAGAATTCTTTCTAATGGTATGAAATCATCCATTCGCAATGGCTTGAGAGTAGTTCCTGAACAGTCCTAGTATAAGAAGATTGTTTTATCTTAGAATATCACAGGTAGGGAGTCTTTAGAGAGCTGATTCTAGAAATTAACTATTTTTCATAGATTGATAATAGAAAGTTAGACTTTGGGTTTATGGCAATTTAAGCTATTAAGTTTTTGTCCAGTGTTTCTGAAATAGCAATTTTTTTTTTTTTTTTTTTTTGGCTACGGTTTAGGTTAAGTCTTCTTAGATATAATGCAAATCTGACAAAAATGAAGAACACTTTGATCTCAGCATCTCAGCAACTGAAAGCCAAATTGGAGTTTTTCCACAAAAGCATTCAACTTGACTTGGAAAGATACAGTGAGCAGATGACTTACGGGATATGTGAGTGTTTGGGTAACGTGTTTGAAAGAAGTGTCAGGTCTCTCGAAGCCATCTCCCATTTTGCCTTCTTGCCTCATAGCCCATTGTTTGACTTCTATTCATGTTAGAAGAAGAGACAGGACGCCTCAAGTCATCATAAACTGTGTTTGTACTGAATAGTAGCTCTTTCTTTTAACCTTTAGTTTAGCAACTTTACTCCGCCCCCCACCTCCCCAGTTGGACTGTAATTGTACTAAAATCGTTTAGCTCCAGAAAAATTCAAAGGCAATTTAAGAACTTTTGATTTTCAAGCCTCAGTTTTAAAATAGATCCAAAGTCTGTATTGGGATGACTTCTTAGCCAGGGAAATCTTAAACTACTTACCTTTCTATAAATAATAACACAAATAATTCCAGGGTTGTTTTCCTTTCAAACCACCTACTGTGGAGTCCCATTTTTAAAAAATACACAGCCTCCAGTTTTTCAATATTTAACTCCAGGCTCTCTCTCTTCAGTTATATTAAGGAAATGTAAAAAAACAGATCTAAAATTCAAATAATAAGCTGAATGGTCACCACCATTATTTGTTTTCTGTCATAAATCCTCTTTGTAAACTTGTCTTAAGCAAGGTATGTGTGTGTCTTAGAATAAATGATCAACAGTGTCCAATTGGGTAATAAGTTTATCTACTAGAGTTGGTTCTATGATTAGTGTTTTATTTCTATTTGTGTATAATAGGCATTCTGGTGAATGGCAAAACACTATAATTATTTCATCAAATTATTTTTTTGCTTTTTGAGAGAGCAAGGGCAAGTGGAAGAGAGGCTAAGGGAGAGGGAGAGAGAATCCCAAGAAGGCCCCATACCCAGTACAGAACCCAATGTGGGCTCGATCTCACATCCATGAGATCATGACCTGAGCCGAAATCAAGAGTCGGATGCTTAACTGACTGAGCCACCCAGGCACCCCACATCAAATTATCTTTGACTTGTCAGTGGCATACCTTGTACAGCTGTTAAAAAAGAATGACATAGACATGTGTACTGATATTAAAAGATCACTTGGGTCTTTAACGGCAGTGATGTTTTAAGTTGGGGAAAAAAAAGAAAGAAAAGTATATATAGATGGTCTCTCTTATAAGGGTAAAGTGTAGGTGTCTGTGTAACAAGTGATTAATAGTAAGATCCCTTACGGTGGAGGGGAGGAGGAGAGAGTGTTTTCTTTTTGTCTTCTGTTTTATAGTATTTGATTTTTTAAAATCATGTTCATGTATTATTTTTTTCATTTTTTTAAGAGAAAACCATTTGAATTAGAAATTCTAAAAACCACAGAAATTTTTGCCATGTCACAGTTCCAAAGGCTGAAAATCCAAAATCAAGATGTTGGCAGGGCCATGATCCCCTCTGCAAGTTGTAGGGAAAAATCCTTGCTTGCTTCTTTCTAGCTTCTCACGCCAATAGTCCTTGGTGTCCCTTGGCTTGTAGCTGTAGCACTTTAATCTCTCCCTCTGTCGTCAAAATAGAGCTCTCCCTTCATATGTCTGGGCCTCTGTGTCTCTTCTCTTCTTATAAGGATACTAGTCATACTGGATTAATCCACCCTACTCCAGGATGAACTCATCTTAATTTAGTTAATTGCATCTGCAGTGACCCTATTTCCAAATGAGGTCACATTCCGAGGTACTGAATTAGGACTTCAGCATATCTTTTTGAGGGACAGTTCAACCTATAACTATATATTTTTGATGTTGATATGGCAAGGAGGTGGGTAGGTCAGTAATTAAAGCTGTGGCTATTTCTGAGATAACCGATTAAGACTTTTTTTTTTAGCCTCAGAAAAAATGTTAAAAGCATGGAAGGAAATGGAAGAAAAGGCTATCCACTATGCTGAGGTAAAATCACTAGCTCATTCTGTAATTCTTAGAAATTGTCTTTGGTTTCGATATGTAGGGTATTTTTCATGTTATTCCTGCATATCAGACAAAAATCTAGTAGATGCTCTGTGTGTATAGAGGGAAGTACCATAGTTGATAAAACAGGGGCTTTGGGCAAATGAGATTAAACTGAAAGCTCACTAAACTTCAGTTTCCAATTAATGTGCTTACCTTTGTAGTAGGGTTTTAGTAGGGTTATGCAGATTACATGGGAGTAAATAATAAGTGGTAGTTATCACTGTTATTTTTATGATTAGTTAGATAGGGTAGCTGTACATCCTGGTTTATACGTTCTAGTTTATACCTGCCTTGCCATAATTAGCAATAGTACTCCCTTTCACTCTCAAAATTATGCTTGTTTGAACAATAAATTATATATATGGTCATGCTAGTTATAGGTCATTCTCTAGGTGGCATATTCCTTCCTTACTGGTTACATCTGTCCATGGTCCCACTAAATTGTTACTCTCCTGGATGCCAGTACTTACCCCAAGGACATGGGTAAGGCAGTAGATATCCTTGGGTAGGAAATCCAGTGTCTTTATATTTCTGCATTCTTTTTCAAGGCAGTCAGGAACAAGAGGCAATGAAAAATCATAGAACTGAGATGCAGTGGTTTTGATGGCCATTTTCCCTCTGTCTTGTTAGTGACACATCTATCTTTTTGCTTCTCGGGGGAGAAAGCAAATACTAGCAGTTTACTGTTGTCGGGAGAGAAAAGAGAGACATAGGTATTAAGTCTGTCCTTGCATGAAAGATTAAGCACCAGAATCCGAAAGATAAAAACACTTGAACAACATCGGTGTTTTGTATTAAATCATTTAATTCTACTGTTGCAGCAAGTCATTCTCTGAGTTCTTTTCCAGTTTGTGTGGTGGTGAGCCTGTCGTTTCTTTTGTGTTTCATCACATTTTAGGTGGGTGTCATTGGTTACCTGGAGGATCAGATCATGTCCCTGCATACTGAAATCATGGAGCTGCAGAAGAGCCCTTATGGAAGACGTCAGGGAGACTTGATGGAATCTCTGTAAGAAAGTCTTGTGTTATTGGTATGAGTGTCTATAATTTTTTTGTAGCAGACGATTCTTTCTGTGTAGATCTGGCAGATTAAGCCTGTATTTGTTCTTTTCTATGGTTTTTCTTTCTCCAAATATATTGCCATCATATTTTAAAAGGAAGTTTTTTCTTAGTCACAGGAAATTTTGGAAATAATTTCAGGGTTGACCTTTGCTTTTTTAATCAAAACATCTTTTCATGTGAGTGTTAAGAATTTTTCAAGTATTCTAAGTTACAAACTCTTTCCCTACTGAACATACTTCTGGGCCAAGTTATTGTCCATTAAATGTCCTAAATGAGGTTAACTTCCTAAGTGTCTGGATAGAAATTTCAAATTTTTTTCCTAATCACAGGCCATCATTTTTTCCCATTTAATTGTTTTTGGTGCAAGGATGTTGTATATGTGATGGTAGATCAAAGCAGATGTGAAATAAATACAATTTCCATTTTTATTTATTTATTTTTTGAGAGCACATGCACGAGTGGGGTAGGGACAGAGGGAGAGAGAGAATCCCAAGCAGGCTCCACGCCCAGCACAGAGCCTGAGGCGGGACTCCATCTCACGACTGAGACTGTGACCTGAGCTGAAATCAAGAGTTGGACACTTAACTGACTAAGCCATCAGGCGCCTCTAATTTTGCATTTTTAGATCTTGCTTATGACTCAGTGAAATACTTTCTGTAAAATGTTCACTGGCAATATATACTTGCTTTACAAAATTTTTTTTTAATGTTTGTTTATTTTTGAGAGAGAGAGAGGGCAAAGTGCGAGAGGGGGTGTTGCAGAGAGAGAGGGAGACACAGAATCTAAAGCAGGCTTCAGGCTCCAAGCTGTCAGCACAGAGCCCAACGCAGGGCTTGAACTCACGGACTGTGAGATCATGACCTGAGCTGAAGTCAGACGCTTAACCAACTGAGCCACCCAGGTGCCCCAATATATACTTACTTTAAAATGGGATCATACTCTATTCAAATAATATTTTTCATTTCAAGTTATGGATTATTAATCATTGAATTTTTTTCACATACGGAGGTATGGTTTCTGTTTCCTTTTTTTTTTTTTTTTATGAAATTTATTGTCAAATTGGTTTCCATACAACACCCAGTGCTCATCCCAACAGGTGCCCTCCTCAATGCCCCTCACCTACTTTCCCCTCCTCCCCCCACCCCCATCAACCCTCAGTTTGTTCTCAGTATTTAAGAGTCTCTTATGGTTTGCCTCCCTCCTTCTCTGTAATGTTTTTGGTTTTTTTCCCCCTTCCCCTCCTCTCCGGTCTTCTGTTGAGTTTCTCAGAATCCACATATGAGTGAAAACATATGGTATCTGTCTTTCTCTTCCTGACTTATTTCACTTAGCATAACTCTCCAGTTCCATTCACGTTGCTACAAATGGCCAGATTTCATTCTTTCTCATTGCAAAGTAGGTATTCCACTGTATATGTAAACCACATCTTCTTTATCCATTCATCAATTGATGGACATTTAGGCTCTTTCCACAATTTGGCTATTGTTGAAAGTGCTGCTATAAACATTGGGGTACAAGTGCCCCTATGCATCAGCACTCCTGTATCCCTTGGGTAAATTGCTAGCAGTGCTACTGCTGGCTCATAGGGTAGATCTATTTTTAATTTTTTGAGGAACCTCCACACTGTTTTCCAGAGCAGCTGCACCAGTTTGCATTCCCACCAACAGTGCAAGAAGGTTCCCGTTTCTCCACATCCTTGCCAGCATCTATAGTCTCCTGATTTATTCATTTTAGCCACTCTGACTGGTGTGAGGTGGTATCTCATTGTGGTTTTGATTTGTATTTCCCTGATGAGGAGTGACGTTGAGCATCTTTTCATGTGTCTGTTGGCCATCTGGATGTCTTCTTTAGAAAACTGTCTATTCATGTCTTCTGCCCATTTCTTCACTGGCTTATATGTTTTTCAGGTGTGGAGTTTGGTGAGTTCTTCATAGATTTTGGATACTAGCCCTTTGTCTGGTATGCCATTTGCAAATATCTTTTCCCATTCCATCAGTTGCCTTTTAGTTTTGTTGATTGATTCCTTTGCAGTGCAGAAGCTTTTTTTTTATCTTCATGAGGTCCCTATAGTTCATTTTTGCTTTTAATTCCCTTGCCGCTGGAGATGTGTCAAGTAAGAAATTGCTGCAGCTGAGGTCAGAGAGGTTTTTTCCTGCTTTATCATGCTTTTTGATGGTTTCCTGTCTCACATTCAGGTCCTTCATCCATTTTGAGTTTATCTTTGTGAATGGTGTAAGGAAGTGGTCTAGTTTCATTCTTCTGCATGTTGCTGTCCAATTCTCCCAGCACCATTTGTTAAAGAGACTGTCTTTTTTCCATTGTCTTTCCTGCTTTGTCAAAGATTAGTTGGCCATACATTTGTGGGTCCAATTCTGGAGGCTGTATTCTATTCCATTGGTCTATGTGTCTGTTTTTGTGCCAATACCATGCTGTCTTGATGATTACAGCTTTGTAGTAGAGGCTAAAGTCTGGGATTGTGATGCCTCCTGCTTTGGTTTTCTTCTTCAATATTACTTTGGCTATTCAGGGTCTTTTGTGGTTCCATACAAATTTTAGGATTACTTGTTCTAGCTTTGAGAAGAATGCTGGTGCAATTTTGACTGGGATTGCATTGAATGTGTAGATTGCTTTGGGTAGTATTGACATTTTAACAATATTTATTCTTCTAATCCATGAGCACGGAATGTTTTTCCATTTTTTTGTATCTTCTTCAGTTTCCTTCAAAAGCTTTCTATGCTTTTCAGCATACAGATCTTTTACATCTTCGGTTAGGTTTATTCCTAGGTATTTTATGATTCTTGGTGCAGTTGTGAATGGGATCAGTTTCTTTATTTGTCTTTCTGTTGTTTCATTATTAGTGTATAAGAATTCAACTGATTTCTGTACATTAATTTTGTATCCTGCGTCTTTGCTGAATTCACGTATCAGTTCTAGCAGACTTTTTGTGGAGTCTATTGGGTTTTCCGTGTATAGTATCATGTCATATGCAAAAAGTGAAAGTTTGACCTCATCTTTGCCGATTTTGACGCCTTTGATTTCATTTTGTTGTCTGATTGCTGATGCTAGAACTTCCAACACTATGTTAAACAACAGCGGTGAGAGTGGACATTCCTGTCATGTTCCTGATCTCAGGGGGAAAGCTCTCAGTTTTTCCCCATTGAGGATGATATTAGCTGTGGGCTTTTCATAAATGGCTTTTATGATGTTTAAGTATGTTCCTTCTATCCCGACTTTCTCGAGGGTTTTTATTAAGAAAGGATGCTGAATTTTGTCAAATGCTTTTTCTGCATCGATTGACAGGATCATATGGTTCTTATCTTTTCTTTTATTAATGTGAGGTATCACATTGAGTGATTTGTGAATATTGAACCAGCTCTGCAGCCCAGGAATGAATCCCACTTGATCATTGTGGATAATTTTTTTTTATATGCTGTTGAATTCAATTTGCTAGTATCTTGTTGACAATTTTTGCATCCATATTCATCAGAGATATTGGCCTGTAGTTCTCTTTTTTTGCTGGGTCTCTGTCTGGTTTGGGAATCAAAGTAAGCTGGCTTCATAGAATAAGTCTGGAAGTTTTCCTTCCCTTTCTATTTTTTGGAACAGCTTGAGAAGGATAGCTATTATCTCTGCTTTAAATGTCTGGCAGAATTCCCCAGGGAAGCCATCTGGTCCTGGACTCTTATTTGTTGGGAGACTTTTGATAACTGATTCAATTTCTTCACTGGTTATAGGCCTGTTCAAATTTTCTATTTCTTCCTGTTTGAGTTTTGGAAGTGTGTGGGTGCTTAGGAATTTGTCCATTTCTTCCAGGTTGTCCAGTTTGTTGGCATATAATTTTTCATAATATTCCCTGATAATTGCTTGTATTTCTGAGGAATTGGTTGTAATAATTCCATTTTCATTCATGATTTTTATCTATTTGGGTCCTCTCCCTTTACTTTTTGAGAAGCCTGGCTAGAGGTTTACCAATTTTATTTTTTTAAAAAACCAACTCTTGGTTTCATTGATCTGCTTTACTGTTTTTTTAGATTTTATATTGTTTATCTCTGCTCCGATCTTTATTATTTCTCTTCTTCTGCTGGATTTAGGCTGTCTTTGCTGTTCTGCTTCTATTTCCTTTAGGTGTGCTGTTAGATTTTGTATTTGGGATTTTTCTTGTTTCTTGAGATAGGCCTGGATTGCAATGTATTTTCCTCTCAGGACTGCCTTCGCTGCATCCCAAAGCATTTGGATTGTTGTATTTTCATTTTCATTTGTTTCCATATATTTTTTAATTTCTTCTCTAATTGCCTGGTTGACCCATTCATTCTTTAGTAGGATGTTCTTTAACCTGCATGCTTTTGGAGGTTTTCCAGACTTTTTCCTATGGTTTATTTCAAGTTTCATAGCATTGTGGTCTGAAAATGTGCATGGTATGATCTCAATTCTTTTATACTTATGAAGGGCTGTTTTGTGACCCAGTATGTGATCTATCTTGCAGAATGTTCCATGTGCCTTGAGAAGAAAGTATATTCTGTCGCTTTGGGATGCAGAGTTCTAAATATATCTATCAACTCCATCTGATCCAATATATCATTCAGGGCCCTTGTTTCTTTATTTATTCTCTGTCTAGATGGTCTGTCCATTGTTGTAAATGGAGTATTTAAGTCTCCTGCAGTTACCACATTCTTATCAATAAGGTTGCTTATTGGTTTCTCTTTCCTAGGGAACAGCGTGCCATTGATCTGTATAAGCAGTTAAAGCACAGACCTTCAGGTAAGACACTTTTATCACTGTACACAGGCATTTTAGGAAACCAGTATAAACTTAACAAATCCAGGGGATTGGATTTTAAACAAGCTGCAGGATAAATTCTAGTTTTGGTATTGCTATAGATATGTTTATGGTATAGCATATGGGATTTAAGGGATAGGAAGGCAAAGCAACAAGGAAAACAGAAAAATTTTTAAAGGGAAGTGCAAGGAAGGAATGAAAGAAAAAAAGGGACTCAAAGAAGGGTAAAAGGAAGCAAGAAAATGTGTGGAAAGATGGAAAAAATAAGTGCCGCTTAAGATTAGAGAGGTTGGAAAGAATTTGATATGGCGGGTTCAGGTGTGGAATGATCAGCAGAAGGCCCATGTGCTAGGCCAAAGTAGGTATACCTTGAAAATGATGCCTTCGTCTGCACCTCACTACTGCTTATTACACTGGCAAAACAATTCGTGTTGAACAGCTGCTGAATACAGAGCATGATCTATTGGCAAGAGCATTGGAGTGATAACTGGAAGGCTTGAATTCCAGATTGGGCACTTTATTGACGACATACCTAATTTTCTTGTATCTCATATTCCTCTTCTACAAAATGGGGCTGAAACCTAGCTTTCCTAACTCAGTGAATGTGTATAGTGATATATTTGAGAGACTGTTTGTGATAATGCCTTGGAAAGTATAAAGTATGTATCTACAAGAACTGAAAAGGTGAATCCTGTGCCCTAATTCGCTACATATACCTAAATTACAAATACATAAGTAAAATAAAAGATATGTTTTATACTTTAAAATTTATAAACATGCAAATTAATATACATATGAAATTCTATTTTAATAAATAACATGATGTCCTTTACATTGGTTTTTGGTGGTGTGGAATTTGTTCAGTTTATTTCTACAGACATTTTTGAGGTATATATATAAGATACATACCTAACCCTGCCTGGGGGTCAGGGGTAGTTAGAGGTGGTTTCCTGTAGGAGATGACATCTGAGATGAGCCTTAAAGGATAAGTAGCAATAGCTAAGTGAAAGGAGATGGACTCTTGTATATACAAATATAATCAATAAAGACATGTACGTGTAATACTTAGCATGTTTGAAGAAATGCAGTGGTTGGATTGTAGAGTTTCAGGAGAGAAAGGCTGAATCAGATGTGGCTAGATCATAAAGGATCTGGTATGTTATGGTAATGAGTTTGGATTTCATCATGATGGCAAAGAGAAACCTTAAAAAGTTTTATAGTAGGAGAATGGCTTGATCAGAAGCATTTTGGAAATACTGCTCTGGTAGTATTTCACATAATGGATTAAAATGTGTCTGCACTGGAGACCAGCATTGGTTATGAGGCTATTGAAATAATCATAACTCAGTATAGAGTGGGCCATGAGCTAAGGTAGAGAGCCTGAGCTGTAGATGCTGGGTGAGAGGAGGGTAAGGGCAAGAGAGACATTTAGGAGGTAGAACTGATAGTGTTGGGTGATGGATTGAATATGGGTGGCTGGGGCTGGAGTAGGGAGTCATGATGCCTCTCAAGATTCTATGGCAGCTAGGTGTACATGGTCAGCAGGACCACTTGCTATAATGGGAAGTGTAGAATGGATGATGGTCTTGATGGGAAAAGAAGATGAATTCATTTTTGTACATGTTGATGTTAGGGTGTCAGTTGGATATTCAAGTAGACATGTCTAATAAACAGTATTAAATATATATATATGTAGGTATGTATATATAAATACACACACATACACACACACCCATATATATGTATATGGATTTAGTAAACAAGTTGGGGATAGATATGTAGCCATTTAAGAGTGATCAGCCATAGGAGTAGAGTAATTATCCTGAAAAAGTAGGTTGAGTATCCTCAAGGATGGAATCCCAGGGAATACCAACATTCAAGAAATGGCTAAAAGGAGAAGAGCCTCCAAAGGTGACTGAGAAATGACCAGAATATGTAGAAGGAATGATATGATAGGAACAGGACAGAGAGAGTTTCAAAAAGAAAGTGTTCAGTAGGGTGAAATACTACAGAGGGTGTGGGTAATAAAAATGATGATGAATATATTTGTTCAGCTTACCAGTTTGGACATCACTGTTGATCTTGACAAAATATGGCCTTTTGGGAACAGAAATCTGATTATAGAAGGGTGAGGAAGGAATGAGACAGTAAGAAATAGAGAAGCCAGTCAGTCTAGACCAGCAGTTCTCAATGTCTGGTTCATGAACCCCTGAGGACTCCTGAAACCTTTTCAGGGAGTCAATGAGGTCAAAACTAGTTTCATAACACTAAGACATTATTTGCCTTTTTCACTATGTTGACATTTTCACTGATGCTACAAAAGCATTGGTGGGTAAATGGTTTACTCCTTACTTAGCATTAATCCACGCACTAGTACCATCTATGCAGGTAGTCATACTTTTCACCACTATGCATTCATAGTTCAAAAAAAAAAAAAGTTTCATTTAAGTGTGTCCTTGATAAAATACTAAGAATTTTATTTAAATCTCAACCCTTGGGTATATGTCTTTTAAATATTCTGTGTGATGAAACAGGAAGTACTCCTAAAGTGCTTCTGCTACATACTAAAGTCTGATATTTTTCTTAAAGCCACTGTGGCAGGCATTTTCTCAAAAATTAATGAAGCATGACCACCACTTTAAGGGAAAAAGCCAACAATGTTAGTTGTCTGTGATAAAATTCCATATTTCATGCAAAAAATTCAAATTTAGGAAAACTGGTACCCATCAACTGAAATTTGTCAGCTTCTCAATACTTTAACTTTTTTGATGAGATCAGTGGTGAGATTAAAAAAACTTGCAGAAAGGTAAAATAAGGCCAGTTTTCTCACTAAAAGTTTTTGGAAAATAGTTTTTAATAAAAATATGTTAATAGGTAACAAGTTTGTTGTTATTCTTAAGTAAGTAAATAAATACTTAAACTTCTTAGTTTAGGGGTGCCTGGGTGGCTCAGTTGGTTAAGCAGCTGACGCTTGATTTTGGCTCAGGTCATGATTTCACGGTTCTTGAGTTCAAGCCCTGGGTCGGGCTCTGTGCTCACTGCGCAGAGCCTGCTTCCGATCCTCTGTCTCCCTCTTTCTGGCTGTCTCCACTTGGGCGCACGCACGCTCTCTTTCTTCCCCCAAAATAAACAAATGTTAAATAAACAAACAAACTTCTTAGTAAAGGGCCCCTGAACAGGGGCTGGTCCCTGAACAAGCTTGAGAGGCTGACTCCAGAGAATAGTGGGAGCAATTAGGCTTGCTACCACTGAGGGTGAGTGTGTGGGTACCCACACTTTTGTGAGTGTAGGGGTTGGAAGGTTGAGAGTCTTACTGCCTTGTGGCCTCCCATCCTAAAGTAAGTGGGGTTAACTGTTAACAGAAGTGATGGGGTTAACAGAAGAGGTGATGAGGGCATAGATTTAAGGACTACGCTAATGATTTTTAAAAGCTGGTATGTGCAATGGAAGATGTTGCTGATCCATAACATTTATTAAGAATGCAGAGCAGAAAAAAAAAAGAATCCAGAGCAGAAGTGAAAACCTGTGAATCAATAGTGACCACAGAGGAGATGGTAGTATAATATTTTTGTTGCTGGTGTTTAGTGGTATGGCTGCAGGAACTGATAGAGCAGATGGTTAGACTGATCCAGGGTTAGGATTTTGCTCAGAAGAGGACAAAAAAGTTCAAGGTATTGACAGAAAGTGATTTAAGTGATGGAAGTTGTGGTTAGAATAAAGTATTGAAGTTTAAGATTTCCAATAGAATAAGTCTAATTCTTTTTTTCCCCCCTTGAATCAATATTCATTACTTGTAGTCTTCTGACCAATGAATTGGGTATTGCAGGTAAAGACATACAAAATTCCATCCATTGGCTCAAATTAACTTCCATAGTAAGTGATAACATTTGTTTGAATTATTTTTTTTAAAGATTTTATTTTTTTTAAGGGTGTTTTTATTTTGAGAGAAAGAGAGAGAGAGTACAAGTGAGCAGGGGAGGGGCAGAGAAAAAGAAAGAGAATCCCAAGCATGCTCCATACTTGGGACAGAGCCACAGGTAGGGCTGGATCCCACAACTTTGAGATCATGACCTGAGCTGATATCAAGAGTGGACACTTAACCGACTGAGCTACTTAGGCACCCACCCCTGGATTATTTTTATAAAAACTTTGCAGTAGTCCTGTCAGCATATTAACATATCATAGAGCCCAGAAATAAACTTGCTATCCAGGTTGCTTCTTTGAATTGATCATTACCTTGAGAACAAACTAGTTGTAACAAGTTTTATCTCTTATTGGTGTTTATATAATCATACTTGATACATGGTCTCTAGTGTCTTCTCTGCCTTAGAGTTGATTTGAGACTCTAGTTCAGCTGAAAATGGTAAAAAACAACTTTCTTCATTCTGTATGTTGGAGAAAGTTAATGTTCTGTGGTCTCTGACCATCTAAGAGAGCTAGTACAATGGGGAAGCTGTCCTGGTCTACAGGATTTAGGAAGGAGTGCTGTTGGGAGAGAAGCCTGTTTGGAGCCCCTGTGTCTGGTTGTTGGTAAGGGAGAGACAAACAGGGACGTGTGTGTGGAATAAACTTGAGCTATGGGGGAGATCTTTGCAGTGATAACAAAGGACGTTGAACTTTTTAAAAAACCTTCTTTGATACCCCTTTCATAGTAAAATGTGGGTAACAGTAGTAGCCATCTCCCAGGACTCCTGTGAGGGTTAAATGAGAAAACTGAGTTGGTAATAACAAATAATATTTTTGCATTTGAGATTAATTATTGTCCAAGGAAATACTAGCATGATCTATGAGCAGTCTTCCGGTTTTTCAAAACTTTAAATACCACTTCTGAAAGATAACAATTAATGCTTTTGTTGTTGTTGTTGTTGTTGTTGTTGTTGCTGTTGTTGCTGCTGTTTTAATTGGGGTACCATCTCCTATAAACTGTAGACCTCACTGTGTCCACACAGCCATTTTCTTTGAGAACATTTGTCAGCTGGCAGTTTAAGATGTCATACTACCGTCAAACTGAACTGTCAGGCGTCTATAGGTCCTTTTATTAGTGCATCATATTTGGCTTAAGTCAGTCCGCTTTTTTTCAAAGTTTTCATGGGCTGTAAACAGATAAACATGAAATCCCAAGCAACCTAGTTGGGTCAAGAGTCTCCTTTTCAACCAGTGGAAGTTTGATGTATTGTCCTGCTGTTTCTAGATAAGTGATGTTAATTATCCAAGAAAAATTGATCTCTTGGACAGAAAATTGCATTTGTGTCTGGGGTTTGGGTTAATATGGGTTAAAGGGAACTAAACATATTCTTCGTTTTTTTTTTCCAATATATGAAATGTATTGTCAAATTGGTTTCCATACAACACCCAGTGCTCATCCCAAAAGATGCCCTCTTCAATACCCATCACCCACCCTCCCCTCCCTCCCACTCCCTATCAACCCCTCAGTTTGTTCTCAGTAACATATTCTTCTCAAAACAGACAACTAAGGTTTGTTGAAGATAGAGTGATAAATTTATATATGCTTTTTTGTTTGTTTTATTTTTGAGAGAGAGTGTGTGAGTGGGGAGGAGCTGAGAGAGAGGGGGACAGAGGATCCCAAGCAGGCTCTGTGCTGACAGCAGTGAGCCAGCCCTGTGCGGGGCTCCAACTCACAAGCCACGAGATCGTGATTTGACCCGAAGTTGGATGCTCAACCGACTGAGCCACCCAGGAGCCCCTGTATATGCTTTATACAAACACAAATACACATACTTTGTGTTTAGATATATAATTATTTATATATTATAATCTTAAATTTTTAATCCAGTTTTAAATTTAAATAGAGATGCTTATTAATTAAAATTAGTTTCAGATTTTTAGGATTTTTTTGTTTGGAGGCTGATATGTTCATGCAGAAGAGAGGTTATACCTACTGACTGAGATCTTTTATAGATCACTCCTACAGCGACAGCACAGAAATGGTGAAGATCATTGTACATACTGTTCAGAGTCAGGACCGGGTTCTCAAGGAGCTGTTTGGTCATCTGAGGTAGAGAAATTGTTTTATTTCCTACTGAAAAGCCAGGGTACTTGTATCATGTTCCTTTAAAGTGTAATATCCCTTTTTGGTAAATACACTAGACCCAGGAAGGTATCTGGCAATACCTTGAGTAACTGGACCATAGCTGTGTGCATTTAGGTGTCCTGTTTGTGTGTATTGCTTTGGAGATCAGTCACGAAATCTGATACGGACTGTGATTCATTTCCCCAGCTGGGTGTGGGAGTATGGTGTCTTGTGGGGGAAGGGGATGTATAATTGTCTGACAGTGATTTCATCTCTCCAGCAAGTTATTGGGCTGTAAGCAGAAGATTATTGATCTACTGCCCAAGGTGGAAATGGCCCTCAGTAACATCAAAGAAGCTGACAATACTGTCATGTTTATGCAGGGAAAGAGGCAGAAAGAAATATGGCATCTCCTTAAAATTGCCTGTGTAAGTAACTTTTAATGAATTATTTAACGTGACATTGATTTGCTGGTATTCCCTGCAAAAAGGATTTTTTACCAGCATGATCTGATCTGGGTCCTTTTAGACATGTGTGGATTTTGTGTTAGGTTGATGTTCATGTTCTTTGCTTGGTGTCTGACTGGCAATTCAGATGCAGGATTTCATGATCATCCTTCATTATTTCTCTCCTCTGCAGTCTCATATTTACTCCTTCTAGCCCTAGACCACTGGGGTATCCCAACCTAATTTGGGGGTAGACGTGCCTGACCAGTTAATAAAAGTAATCCTTTGTTCAACTGGTTTTTGTTTTTGTTTTTGTTTTCTCCAACTAAAAGTGGAATGAGAAGGGGTAGCTACATTTGGTTTTAGTCAGTGAAGAAAGGGGTCAATATATAAAGGTGGGGAATAGTTTTGTACAGAAATACTCTGGTTATACATATAGTGGTAGAAGTGTAAATCTTAGGAATATTATAGGAAATTGTATGAATCAATGGAGGTGCTTGCCTATAATCTTTTTATTTACTTTTTTCCCCTTCAGACACAGAGTTCTGCCCGGTCCCTTGTAGGATCCAGTCTAGAAGGTGCAATAACCCCTCAGGCATCAGCATGGCTTCCCCCAACTTCAGCAGAACGTGAACATCCCCTGTCATGCGTGGTAACTCCTCAAGATGGGTGGGTTCACTTTGCAACAATAGATAGTTATCAAGTGCAGTGGTAGGAATGAGGCAGGAGAACATAGTGGTTAAAGCATATCTTTAGTGCCTTATAGACCAGGGTTGAATCTTGACTATCCCTTTGTAATAACCTTGTGCAATTAACTTGATTCTTTTTTTTTTTTTTTTTTTTTTTAAATGTTTACTTTTGAGAGAGAGCCAGTGTATGAGCAGGTGAGGGGCAGAGAGAGAGGGAGACAGAATCTGAAGCAGGCTCCAGGCTCTGAGCTGTCAGCACAGAGCCTGACGCGGGGCTCGAACTTGTGAATCATGAGATCATGACCTTAGCCGAAGTCGGATGCTCAACTGACTGAGCCACCCTCGTGCCCCAATTAACTTTGTTCTTTTAATGTGCACACTTCCTCACCTATAAAATGGGAACTTCTGTGAAAATTCAATTAGATGATGTGTGAAAGAGCTTGGGAAGTAAATATTCAGTAAATGTTATTTATTGAGCTCAATCCAAGTTCTAAGTTCTTTCTCTGTAACTGGCTTATGAATTCTTTTACCCAAACTATTTCTTCCTTAACCATTTATCTCTGAGAAATTATGGTCTTTTGTATTTGTATTTATCATTTTCGGGTCCTTGATCACCACCCCTCTAATGAATTACTGAGTTTAATCTACTCTGTTTTATAACTTAGTATTTCTAAAATCAGACTTTTCAATGCCTTAAATCAGTTTTGCAAATAAGAACTCGTTTGAAATCCTGTATTTTCTTTTATTAATTCCTGCTCTTCTGCTAAAAGCTGAATGACTATCCATTTCTGTTATTTTTCTCAGCATAAGATGTGCCGTATCCAGAGCCAGTGGCTCTTTGCTAGCTTGTGTATTGTCGCTTTTCTCACAACTCATGGAGACCTCTACAGCAGCACCAGCATTACCTGGAAACTCTGCCCATAATTAGTTTTGCAGAAGTGCAGCCATGTTACATCACTGCTCAGGAGGTCATGCAGTTGCACATTCTGTACTCTACTTTTATGAGAGAAAAGCACATGGCAGGAAGGAAAGCTGATACCAGGTATTTTATGTTTTTAAAGAAAGCAAGTTGCAGGGTATATCTTGGGGGTCATTAGAGATTTGGCCCAATGCAATACATCCAGCTGCAGCATAGGCTATAATTTGATTGACTTTAGGAAATACTCCATTAAACAGAGTTTAAGCAAATAAAATGTAATACATTCCTAACCTTTTTGCTTTCGTTAAAGGCATTTAGGTTTGTTAGGGGATGCTAATGGTTGCAAATTTCACCTCTATATAGGTAATTTCTAATTTGAGGTTGTGGTTGTTAGCAAAAGCATGTCAGACAGGAGTTTTAAATATATTTTCCAGTAGGAATACATTATAAAGTAAAATTGATTTCAGTTTTAATGTACACATAGTACTTAACCACCAAGGATTGGGATCTGTAGGCCTCCGTGTTTTCATCTGTTGAACACGAGCTAAATTAGAATTTACTTCTAAGCTTATAGTGGCTATCATCCTTGGCCTAGAACTGGTTCTAGTAAGGAGAGACTGAGAGTTGGTAAAAGGTGAGGATAGAGGCCATGCGGAAGAGGAAAGTGGGCAAGGTGGAAACCAGAATCAGGATTTCCTTCAAATATAAATTTCCAGAGATACTTGTCGGTTCTGGGCATTTCCCCTGTGACACTGTTCTGCTATCCTCAGGAATCAGCTTGCTTGTTTTCTTTTTCATTGCTGTCACCTGTAGTTTCCAACCACCGTTTTCACATTCCTTGATCTTTTGTATCTTCACCCCTACATTTGTGTTTCTGAAGTAGGCATACTGATGTTTTCACTGCTTGTAAGGAAAAGGAAATTTCCAGAAACAAAAAGAGATTTTTCATCTGTCTGTGCTGCAGTTATCTCCCCACAGCCTAGTTACTGTTTTCAGGGTTGGGGGGGGAGGGGGAAGGTTGTATGTAATCACCACTTATATTTCAGAGGGAAGTCAGATTGGACGTACAGTAGACTTCTTATCATTAGAGCTGGGCAGAGGCAACAGCTTGGATTAACAAGTAGGACTGAAGACTGTAGGAAGCAGCTGCATTGGGGTGCTGGGTTGCAGGGTTGCAGGAAAGCCAGTGATCATCCTGACCCTGAAGACCAGAAGGTAGAGGAAGTTCATATGCTCCTTTGAATTTGAAAAGGCTTTGTTTTTTCATCATACAGGGAGACTGTAGCACAAATGATAGAAGAAAATTTGAACTGTCTTGGCCATTTAAGCACTATTATTCATGAAGCAAATGAGGAACAGGGCAGTAGTATGATGGTAAG